>NC_089222.1:35121024-35453050 GCF_963924675.1 Phocoena phocoena | reverse complement strand
TTTATTCTGCTTGAAGATGAATGAATTCATTAACCTCTTCATATCTGTCCTTAACATTGTACAAAGAATAGTATCATTAAATAACCGTTTCCAACATGCCTCTGAGAACTCAATAAATAGCACATACCTAAAAGCTTTTAAAATAATATAGACAGGTTAACATAATACATTGCTCACAAGGCCCAAAGAGATTAACCTACGTATACTGCTGTTATTGTGAATAGAAGTCTGGAATCTGTAAGATAGAAACAGGGAACCAAATTATTGGTAGGGGGAGGCAATCCTGTATCTTTTAGAACTAGGACTTAGGGTTAATGGATTTAAGCTTATTCAAAACAGGTGGGGAGAAGGAATATGTGATTAATAAAAATGAAATAATAAGTAAATTAGTTATGGTGTGGCTTGGAAGAAATATTGACTACTTCCCCTGCCTACTTTTCTCTGGAGTTCTAAAAAGTCACTGATAATACACCCCCCCGCCCCTTTTTTTTTTAAGAGTTCAACCTGGTCATTGCTATCATCTGTATAATGGTCTTAGAGCAAGCCTTCTAGATGACTATCAACTGCCAGAAATTTTGAGAACGCCTTTGGAAGAACTTTGTTTACAAATAAAGGTAAATTAGCTGGGAGAGTTAAGAAAGTAAATAGGGTTCTAGTTTTCAGCATCTTTTATAGAGGAAAGTAGTATACTAATCTGCCAGAAAGAATTTTTACCATGCATTTGTTTTTCTCTTTGTGTCAGTACGGTTGATCCTTGAAGAGCGTGGGGATTAGGGTTGCCGAAAATCCACTTGGCCGCCTTTTCTGCCTCAAAAACAAAGGAATTGATAAATGACTCACCCAAGGGTGGTTAGTTGAAACAGTTTGGGTAGAATCAGGACTTAAACCCTAGTTCTTTTGATTCTACATATTGTGACCTCTGATTGAACACAAACCTTTCCCCACGCTTAGTTAATTTAAAAATCTGTAAAATAAAAATGCAAGTACTATATTTATTGAAAAAAAATCTGTGTGTAAGTGGACCCATGCAGTTCAAAAAAGGTCAACTGTAAATTATATTTTTTAAAGTTTTGATCAGATATTGACTAAACAGTTTTAAATTATATACTGCTCTGGAGCCAGACTACCTGGGTTTGAATCCCAAATCATCCTGTGGCAAGTTGGTTCTGTTATATTGGGCAAGTTATTTAAATTAACTTCATATAAAATTCTTAGAACAGTGCCTGGCACATAGTAAGTGTCCAGTAATTGTTAGCTACTGTTGTTGTGTCTTAAGATCCCTCATTATAGACTGCTTACCATTTTTTCAGCATCTTAATGTATTTTGATAAAATTAGCTGCCTTATTTTGTAGGTAATTGGTAATCAACTTGTTTGTTGAGATTTTAACCAGCTATTTTTCTCATTAATAGAGTTGGTGGGTGTTAGAAAGTAGTATGTTGGCCTTTAAACATGTTTTTATAGAATCACAAATATAATTTTTACTTATTCTGGTAAAATAACTAACTTGAAAATCGTGTATAGGTTTGATGCTTTACTTTGAGTCAGTGACACAGGCAGGATTAAACTGTTATGTCAATATATGATATATGTTTAATTATATTTGTCTCTCCCCAGATTTTAAGGCTAGGTGGAATTGCTTACTTTCTGAGTAGGCTAATGGATCCACCATCGAATGAAGCAGTGTTACTTTCCATAAAACACCTGATGGAACTG
Source organism: Phocoena phocoena (assembly GCF_963924675.1). Taxonomy (NCBI): domain Eukaryota; kingdom Metazoa; phylum Chordata; class Mammalia; order Artiodactyla; family Phocoenidae; genus Phocoena; species Phocoena phocoena. The sequence continues at coordinate 35,451,335 of NC_089222.1, read as the reverse complement.
GTAAGTTTGATTTTTAAAAAAATTCTAACTTAGAGTGTTAAAGTAAGCAAGCCAGCTAATTATAAAATTTACTTTCATTATGGCAAGGTAGGCCAATGAATGTGCAGTGCCAGATTGATTCACTTTTTGGCTATTCAGCTTGGAATATGAAATATAAATTAGAAAGTTATAAAATGATACCTTTGTGAGTTTTCTTATACTGGGCTCTTTCCACACAAGTTTTTTCATTATAGGCCTGATTTCAAATTACATAAAATTTTGAAATCTTTCAATTACTGGTCCTCTTCATTTGTATTCCAGAAATGAATTTGGTTGCTTTATTCTACTCTTTCTGATTACCATAATGTTTTTAGAGCTTTTGTGAAATCCAGGTAACTTAATAACAGTATGAACATTTTATAAAGGCAGCTCTTCTATTTTTGAAGGAATACTAGCAGGTGGCTTTTCTCCAAAATATCCTATCCCCCTACCTATCATTTTATTCTTACAGCTTTTTTCCTTAGATTCTTTTTTGAAGTCAGTGTTTTGAGGAACTAGTTTCAATGTCTTAGTCAAGTGACCACTTAGTTGGTAGCCATCCCTTCATGAGACCATGTTGAGAAGCGGCACAGGACTGGAGAGAATTAGTGGGTGAGTTAATACCCAAAGTGGAGAGAAAGAATAGAGCTGTGCGTTCCAACACAGTAGCCACTAGCCACAGGTGACTGTTTAAATTTAAATTTTGAATTAAATTACAAATTCAATATCTTGGTCACACTTGCACATTTTAGATGTTCAGTAGGCACATATGGCTAGTGGCTACCACATAATCAGTGCAGAAATAGACATTTCTGTCAATGCTGCAAGTTCTGTTGGTTAGTACTGGGCTAGAGGATGCTGAAGATGTATTTTACGTATTTCAATTTTATTTGTGCCCATCCATGTAGATAAATTTGAGAATTTGGTCCATGTAAAAATAAGTTCTTAATGTGAGTATTAAGTTGTTTAAATGAAAAGCATTGTAACTTATCTGACCATCTTTGTTGGAATTTGGATTAGATTTAGTGAGGTTACTGGTATTTTAGGGAGCAGTGCGGTTTTACTCCCGACCTCTCTTCCCCTCCAGACTTTTATCGAATAGAACAGCAGTAGAGGGCTACGGGGTGATCAGAGAATCAACGTATTATTTGTGGTAGAGACAGACAACCAGAGGGCGGCTGGAGTCTGAAGCCAGAGTGGGATGACTTCCTCTCCCAACTGAATTTAAGAACCAGTCTTTACTTAGCCATTTGTAGGCAACGAAATTGTGAAAAGGCTTGGAAAATCCTTGCCAACAGTAGGGTCTGAAGCCTACATTTTGAAAAAAACTTCTTATTGTGCAATACGGCATGCCCATCCAGGGTAAAAGAGTAAAACAAAAATGTCCAGCTTAATGGTTTATCACAAAGTGAGCACTCTTATTTTTATTCATGTCAAGAACATTTCCAGTATCCTAAAAACCAACTTCCTACCCTCGCCCAATTATTCTACTCTCAGGCTCAAAAATAACCTCTATCATGACTTTAATGGTAATCTCTTGCTTGTTTTTCTTGATGGTTTTACCATACCAGTATACATCTTTAAAGAGCTCAGTTTAACTTGGCCTTTTGCGAACTTTACATGAACTCACACAGGATGTGGTGGTTTTTTTTTTTTTTGCAAGGGGGAATGGGGTTCTGGATTCTTTCACTGAAACATTGTGAGATTCATGTGCATTATTGCTTTCAGCTATAGTTCATTCATTTCTTTACCATATTTTATTATATGACTACTGAAAGGCATTTTTGTTATTTCCAATTTGAGGCAGTTACATATAGTGCTGGTATGACTGTTCTTCTATATTTATTGTTTCTTGGTGCACGTGTTTAAGTATTTCTCATGGGTGTACACTTGAGTGAATTCACTGAGTCATAACGTATGTGTATGATTTACTTTGGTAGGTAATGCCCACCATTTCCCAAAGTTGTCAAACTACTTACACTCCTACCAGTGTCAGTGGTAGGTGAACATTCTCAGCTCTATAGCATCACCAACCTGTAGTCTTTTATTCTAAGCATGTTGATAGGCATGTAGTAGTTTTGTGGCTTTAGTTTGCATTACCATGACTGCTGTTGAATTTGTAGGTAGCTTTTTATGCTTATTGCCCATTTGGATAGTCTCATTTATAAATTATTGATGCCTGTTTTTCTGTTACATTGTAGGAGGTCATTATATACTTTTTGTGTACTCTTGATCTGAGCCTTTTGTCAGCTGTGTATTGCACATGTCTGTATTTTTACCTTTTCACTTTTTAATAGTGGTTTGATAAACTGAAATTCCTAATTTTAATGTGGTCAAATGTATCAGTCTTTTTCTTTATTGTTACTGCTTTTTGTCCTTTAGTAAGTTTTTCTCTACCCTGGAGTCATGACGATATATTGTTTTAACTTTGTTTTCTTTTTCACACTTAGCTATATAATCCGTCTGCAATGGATTTGTGTGTGTGTGTGTGTGTGTGTGTGTGTGTGTGTGTGTGTAGGTGAGGTAATAATCAAAGTTTTTAGATACGTAGAGCAGTTGACCGAAACCATTTATAGAAAAGTTCATCCTTTTCTTCTTTGTTCTCCAGCCATAGTCATAGATCAGGTGTCTATGGATTTATTTGTCTGTTTGTAGGCTCTCCTTTATTCTATTGGTGTATATTTCTATCTTGAGCTGCTGTCACACTGCCTTAATTATAATATTGAGTCTTACCAAACAAGAACATGATCTGTCCCATTGATTTAGTTATTTAATCTCTTGGTGTTTCAGCGTTTTCTGTGTATTATAGAACTTTTTAAAAGATTTATATCTGGTTTGTAGTATTTCTGGATTATATTCAAACTTCAAAATTTTTCATTTTCTCGTGAGTCTGATATACAGAAATCAAATTGGTTTTGAATGTTGACCTTGCATTCATCAATGCTATGAAACCCACTTACTCTGATAACTATATGTAGATTTTTGAGTACACAGTCACATCTATAAATAATTGCAATTTTATTTATTCCTTTCCAGCTGTCATCCAGGATCCTTAGTACAATGTTGAGCAGAAGTGTTATGATAGTGTGCACTCTTATGTTCTTATTCTCAAAGGAAAACCTGTCAAAAATTCGTTGAGCATGTTTTTTGAAGATTTTTGATGGAAACTATCAAATTAAGGAAGTTTCTATTCTTAACTTACTAAGAGATTTTTATCATGCATGGATAATGGATTTTATCAAATACCTTTTCTGCCTCTAATGAGATTATACAATTATGCTGTTTTTTTATGTTAAATTTGTAATATATTGAATTACATTGATTTTTCAATTGTTAAACCAACTTTCATTCCAGAAACAAACCTATCTTGCTGAGATTCAGTATGCCATTATTTTATTTTGAGTTTCTCATGCGTAAGATTATTTAGTTTCCCTTTCTCCAGATGTCCCTTGTCAAGTTGGTACCAAGATTATGCTAGGTTCAGAAAACAAGTGGAGAGGTTTTGTTTTGTTTTTTTCCTATTCTGTGAAAGAGTTTTTATAAGATTGAGGTTATTTCCTCCATAAATGTTTAGTAGAGATCTTTGTCTAATGAGACATTTGAGTTATTTTTGTTCTGTTTTTTAATTTAAATTTTTACATTTTTATACAGTTTTTAAAGGTTACACTCCATTTGCAGTTATTACAAAATATTGGCTATATTCCCCATGTTGTACAATACATCCTCGTAGTCTGTTCTACACCCAATAGTTTGTACCCCCCACTCTCCCACCCTTACAACAAACTAGTGGTTGGTTGCCAGTGAGGGGGGGGCAATTGAGTTATATTTTTTATTATTTTTGTTGTTGTTCAAATCTTGTTATTTTGAATGTGTACTAGACATTGTATTTACAGAGGTCTTTGTAGATAAAAACTTGGAGCTTGGGGTGATGGTAATTTCTTCCAGAGAGGATTTATGTTGCTTCTTCTGGGAAAAGATGCCCCAATGTTGGGTTCACTTCCTTGGACTTCTGTCCCTCCCCTAATCCTGGACTTATGATTTTTGTAATTCTTTTGTAACTCCTCAGTCTGCAAGCAGCTTTTCCATCTGTGCTCAGTAGGGTGATTGGATCAAATTACCTAGGTAATCAGAGCAGAAGTCACCCCGTTGTGGGGGGTTCTAGATAAATATTTTATCTCTTGCTCTCCTGTCCCATGTCTCCTAAAGTACTAGAATCTAGGGGCTATGCATTCTATATTCCAAATATGTAATAGTGTCTCGTTTTTTGTTTTATTTCTTCTACAACTCTTGTACTTTACTGGGTGATTTTATTTGAAGACTTACTGGTGTGTTATTTCTCTTCCACCATTTATAGTAAAGCCAAGTTGTTTCTGTTTAAGTAAGTTTCTAACCTTTGCTGACCTCAAAACTTATGTTGCAAACTTATGTTTTGATGAAGAGAACTAAAGCTGAACAATATTAGGGCATTTGGACTTAAGAGTGGCCTATTATTTTTTCTTAAGCAAACTAAAATGTGGTGCTTACAATGTGTTTTAAACATAAAACTCTTACTTTACAGAACGCTTTGGATAAACAAGAAGAATTGACACCTCTTGGAGTCCACTTAGCACGATTACCAGTTGAGCCACACATTGGAAAAATGATTCTTTTTGGAGCTCTGTTCTGTTGCCTCGACCCGGTGCTCACCATTGCTGCTAGTCTTAGCTTCAGAGATCCCTTTGTGATTCCACTGGTAAGAAAGATACAAGTAAAAGCCCAGGTATTTTTAGATACACAGGGTAGTTGTTTTCTTAGATAGATTTTTCATTGGCTTTTTATTAGAATGCCATTCTCTGTTATATACCATCAGAGCAATTTAAGTTGCCTTCATCTGTTTTAAGGGAAAAGAAAAGGTCGCAGATGCAAGAAGAAAGGAATTGGCAAAGGATACTAAAAGTGATCACCTGACAGTTGTGAATGCATTTGAGGTAAAAGGAATATATTTAAATGTTTAAAATCTGTATTATAGTTATCAGGAATAAACTGCTAAGTGAGAATGCCTAAAATTAGGTGAACATTTGGAAAAAAATTGTACATCATTTTTCAATTTTGTGATAACTCATTACATTTACCCTTTTGGAAAAAAGTCTATTTTTGTGTTTTGATAACAATAGAACAAGTGAACAATTTATTTTAAAATTTTATTTGCTGCTATTCTTTTGTATCTTTGTCTTACTGACATTTATGACAGAAGGTCCCTTTTTGTTCATTAAACTATGCATGTATTCAGATTTAACATTTTTGATAGAGCATGATAGTCATGTACACTACTCAGGATAAAGAGACTTTTTCTCTTATAGACAAGCTTATCTGAGGATAAACATTTATCATCCATCTTTGCAACATTTAAATGTAATTTGGTGTATAGAGACAGCATCTTTTTACTGTAGTTCTAGTCTCAGTTTTGTACTACCTATTATGGGAAAGTTTATATTTTTTTCCTTTTAAGCTCATTCAGTATTTTCTTTTTTCCCATCTTCCCTCCTTCTCTAGCTTAAAGCAAAGTAAAACAATATATGTTTGAAGTTGAAAATATATAATAGCATTGAAATTTGTTCAACAGAGTGCTCATTTTGACTAATACAATCATGTACAGAATGATGCTATTTTATGTAAAATGCACAGTATGTTACTATATAACTTGCTCTTTTTTGTGTAAAGAAAGGTCTGCAAATTCAGTTTTGGTTATCTCTTAACAACTAGGATCATGGGGAGTTTATGTTTTTTTAGTTTGTTAATTTGGAAATTCTTTGAATTTTTTACAAGAAAATGAAATATCAGTAGAAAGTAAAATTATTACCAAAATAAAGACAAACTGGTAAGCAGTCTTTGCTTTGGGGAACAATATCAATACTTTTCTTCATAGGGCTGGGAAGAAGCTAGACAACGTGGTTTCAGATATGAAAAAGACTATTGCTGGGAATATTTTCTGTCTTCAAACACACTGCAGGTAATGGTGAATGTTTTGAAGTGCTTCTCATATGTTAGGTTAGGGACTTATGTATTTTGTGTAGTCAAATCTATAGCAAAAAGTTAAGTTTTTGCTTAACTTTTGTGTGAGTTTGTCTTATGAAGTTGAATCATTATACAGAATCATAAAAGGAATCTTTATTAAATCAACTGCAACAAAACAAAAAAGGTGTATAGCATAATAAACAAAAAACTAATGGCTAAGAAAAAAAATGAGCCCAGAGTTTAGCAGGAAAATACAGAGAGGCTCGATTACTGTTCCTGCACCATTTTGATGATTCATCCTGAAAATTTTCACTAATACTCCTAAAATCTGTTTTAAAATCTCAGAGCGAGTATCTTTAACTTTTGGGTAGGTATTTTTATCTTCAACTGACTTAGTGTAGTGAGAAAACACTGGACAGGAGGCATTTGTGAAATAGAAGAAAGTGAACAATTAACAGGGCAGATGCACATCAGACTTCAGACTCTGCACTGAACTGGAGAAGTGATCTCAAGCCAGTGGGAGTAGAAATATCCTCACCTTCCCCCTTACATGTACACTCCATCTTTGTGGCATAGATTTAACAAATCTACGGGAGTAAAAGAATCCAGAATCTAGAATATTTAATCAAAAGTGCCCAAACATTAAGAGAATGAAAAGAAGGGTAATAACTCTGAAAGATACTACAGCCAATGGAAAAAAAGGTAATAGGTGTCTCTACATAGAAAATTTAAGAGTAATTGAATATGTATTTAGAGATATATTGTAAGAACATTTCCCTTAAGTGGAAAAAAATGAAGTGAAGTACAGTATGAAAAAAGATGGTTGAATCCAACCAAGTGTTTTTTGAAAATATTATATCCAGTCAAGATACTAATTCAAGTTTAAAGAAAAATGACAGGCATTCAGGAAAGCACTTGAAATACTGCACCCATGAGTTGATCTTGAAATATTTACTGACAGTGAAATGCTGCCTATTAAGAAGTGAATCAGAAAGAATTCAGGAATGGAGAGTACATGCTAAGTCAGCTGGTGGTAGATACTGAAATTAAATATGGAAAAATGCAAAACAGTATTGGGAATTATGGATACAGAATAAAGGTTATTATCCTGAACAATATAAAATAATGGTGATAGAAACCGGGAGATGACCTAGAGAGTCAGTTATAAGAGAATGTAGGTGGGGAAACTAAAGTCACATAATTCATAAAAGGGATATATACTTAAATGTGACAATTTTATGTCTCATAATCTCTTACTTTAAGCTCACAAGGATCCTTTATTAAATATCTCTTATGATTATAAGAATGTAAGATTCATCTAGTTCAGTTTCATTTCTTTTTAACTTCCTTAAATTGAACTAAAATTAATTTGAATGCTTTTGTAAAAACAGCTTCTATATTTACGTTATCCCGTTGTTAGGATAGCATTTTTGTCTAATTCTGTCCGTATAAATGCATAGGAAGTATCTGCAATATTTACTTAGTTAATGATACTTCTGACAGTACTGAGATTAGGGTAGTCTTCTTTTGTACTTTGCTATACTACTTGAATGCTTTTTATAATGAGTCACGTATCATTTTTACCCAAAGAGTGATTTTTCTTATAAACACAAGAAACAGGCCTTAAGCTTTTGTGCCAGGATGTAACAGTAGTTAATTTTCAGTAATACATATATGGATGTTGGTTATTTTCTCTATGCTTTCCTGTTTGTTTTTTTTTTTCAAAATATGGGGTAGAGAGCAATTTTGAAAATTATGAGCCTTTTTGTAAACTGAAGTAATCCTTAAACATCAGTTGTTATTCCCTACAGCGGGCAAGCCTTAAGATTGGACAATAAATATTTTTGGCTTACAATCCATATGGTTTCTGTTGCAACTGCTCACCTCTGCCATTATAATGCAAAAGCAACCAAAGATAGTGTGTTGATGAATGGGTGTTGTTTTGTTCCAGTAAAACTTTATTGACAAAAACAGGTTTTTATAAATTTTGTAGTTTACCAACCCTGCTCCAAAACATCACATTTTTGCAAAAGTGTTTCATAAAGCAGGGAAAGCTCAAAGCTAAATTTATTTATGAGTACATGCTTTATAACCCCTATCAATTTGTGTGAAAGGTATTCTAGTTCTGTTTGTTACCATTGCTCCCTAGATGCTGCATAACATGAAAGGGCAGTTTGCTGAGCATCTTCTTGGAGCTGGATTTGTAAGCAGTAGGAATCCTAAAGATCCAAAATCTAATATAAATTCAGGTAAAGCAGAAAGTACAGTGTAAATAACTTGCTGCTGTTGTCAGTTGTATCCGTATTTTACTTTTTTTTCTCTACCTTCCCACCCCCAATAGATAATGAGAAGATAATTAAAGCTGTCATCTGTGCTGGTTTATATCCCAAAGTTGCTAAAATCCGACTAAATTTGGGTAAAAAAAGAAAAATGTAAGCATTGAAGATTATTATGAATTATTTGTAGTTCTCTCAAACTTTCGAAATCCTCTGCTGCAACAGGGCTTATGTTGTACATTTGTTCTTACTCATAATAGGGCCATATTCTTGTTACTTTTGGTCACTGAAGAGAAGGCAAACTGTTTACCATGGGCATCACTTTCCCTCATAGCACATCCCTGGAGTCTGCTGCTTCATCACCCATTTTTTCACAAAGAATGTTAGTGAAATATAATATCAATGTAAATATGAGAACAGTAAGCCAGCTATACCTTGTTTAGAGTAAATTTTGTTTCAGGATTTTTTTCCTCTTTTTTTTTTTTTTTTTTTTTTTTTTTTTTGCGGTATGCGGGCCTCACCGCTGCGGCCCCTCCCACCGCGGAGCACAGGCTCTGGACGCGCAGGCTCAGCGGCCATGGCTTATGGGCCCAGCTGCTCCGCGGCATGTGGGGTCTTGCCGGACCGGGGCACAAACCCGTGTCCCCTGCATCGGCAGGCGGACTCTCAACCACTGCGCCACCAGGGAAGCCCTTTTCCTCTCTTTTAAAACAAGTAATTTTCTACTTGAGCTCTTGGAATAAAATTGTGGTGATTTTACTATTTTGAGAAATAAAGTATAACTTTAAATGTATGTACAAATAGAGTCAGCCTTAGTTGTAATTGGAGACAACAAATAAGGCATATTTTTGCCCAGTAAAAGAATTCATTCCCGTGAGGAAAAAGGAGAAACTGAAAGTCACAAATGGCTAGTGGTATGTGAATTGGTGCCACCCTTTTGGAAGACAATTTAGATTAGAATTATGTATCAGCAGTCATTAAAATAGTCACTGGCCCCGTGGATTCATAAGTGAATATTTGAATTTAATATTTTCTAAGGAAGTAATTCCAAATGTTTTTTGACAGGTATATTATAAACAACATAGATGTCTAGTAGCAGTGGGGAAATTATGGTTTTTTTTTTTTTTTTTGCGGTACGCGGGCCTCTCACTGTTGTGGCCTCTCCCGTTGCGGAGCACAGGCTCCGGACGCGCAGGCTTAGCAGCCATGGCTCACGGGCCCAGCCGCTCCACGGCATGTGGGATCTTCCCGGACCGGGGCACGAGCCCGTGTCCCCTGCATCGGCAGGCGGACTCTCAACCGCTGCGCCACCAGGGAAGCCCGAAATTATGGTTTTATAAGACCATATTATATGGCATTTCTGTTAGGCGTATAAAACATCACTGTATATTGACATAAAATATTTGAACTGATGTTAGATGAAAAAGTTGGATGTTCTGTAAACATGAAAAAATATAGACCTCAAAGATAGCCTAGAGTGCAGCAGTGTAGTGGTTCTCAACCTGGGTGATTTCGCCTCTCTGGGACATTTGACAATGTCTGCAGACATCTGTGGTTGTTATAAGTGGAGGAGTATGTACTACTAGCATCTAGTACATAGAGGTCAGGGATGCTATTAGGCATTCCATAATGCACAAGACAGTCCCCCACAACAGAAAATTCAATATGTCAAGAATGCTGATGTTGAGAAACCCTATTCTCACGTGGAAGATTATGGGTAACATGAATTTTAATCACTGTAGTTGGATTATCCACATTTTAAGTGATCTGAGTACTTTTTTGACATCAGTACTTTGTCAAATTCTTCTTCATATCTATCCCTAAACTTACAGGTAGCTTAACAGAGAGACTCCTTGAAATACAAACATTTTATATATCCCTCTGCCATCCTGGGAAGGCTTTATGAAAGAAAGGTAGTTCTCTTTGGGTTTATGCTTTGTTTTGGTCTAGTCAGCACATTTTGGCATACTGGCTAAGAGTTTTAAGTTTTTGTTGGAACACAGCTGTGCCTGTTTGTTCACATGTTGTTTGTGCCTGCTTTCCACCTGCACTAGCAGAGTTGAGTAGTTGTGACAGAAGGTCTGCAAAGCATAAAATATTTTCTCTCTGGTCCTGTATAGAAAAAGTTTGCCAAACCCTGCTGTTCTGGTGATGTAGGGTTGCAGGATGGCATTGGTTAAATTGACTGTGCGGTGAGGAAAAGCAGTTGCTCATTTTATTCTGAATAATGGCTCATGACTGTGATTCAGATTTTGGTAGACATATTATGGATTCCTAGAACCATGAAAAAGATACTCTTAAAAACAAAGAGGAAGGATTAATGGATTATCAGCTTTATTCTGTAATTACCACTGACTATATAAACTATCAGACATCTCCCTGTTGAATAATATTAATTAAAGACTCCTACAAATTGAGGTGAAATTTTTGTGACTATCAAAGGAAGGACCCGTAAAAATGGAGAGATTGAACTAGAGCTGTGTACATTTATTCCAAGTATTCCTGTTTTGAAGGGTGGGGGGAGTTCAGTGAATGTGAGACCATTTAAAACATATTTTAGAATAGGTTCTTAAAAACCAGTTTTAGCTAACTCCCTTTTAAACAAAATTCTTCATTTTAAATTTTAGATCATTTCACAGAGTTATTCTGTAAATTGACGGCTGTTTATCAGTAGCATGATTTACAGTAAAATGTACAGACTATTCTCTTGGTCTGATTCACTTAGAATTATATCAGGTATTTCATTTTTTGTACTTTACTGGTATAGTATATATACTAACATAATTAGGGAATATTTTGTCATCTTTCTAATATGTTGAGTAATTAATACCTATAAGAAAAGGATTTGTTGTATGATTTAGAGTACTCTTATTTAGCCAATTATTTTTCCATGTCTTATTAAAACAAAAATTTGGAAATTTATATTGCAGAAATAAATTGAACTCATCTGTGGAGTTTGTTTTGATTCTGGGATTAGTTTGGAATCCTCCAGAGTTTTGTTTTGTTTTGTTTTTAAACTACATTTTAACTTCTTTAAAGGGTGAAAGTTTACACAAAAACTGATGGACTAGTTGCTATTCATCCCAAATCCGTTAATGTGGAGCAAACAGAATTTCATTACAACTGGCTTATCTATCACCTGAAGATGAGAACAAGTAGTGTAAGTGAATACATAAAATAACCATGGGTCTGAATAACAGTCTTGTTGTATTTTTTAAATTGTATAGGTTTTCATAATTATAAACAAAATTTATTTTCTTTAAAAAAATTTTTTTTATGACATGACTTATACCTTCTTTAAGCAGATAGCCTATACTTTTAATGTGCAGATCTGTCATGATGTATCTTTGTATTTTAATTAATTGGGATGGTTATTTGATTTGCATAATTTTCTTTCAGAGCCTGCTTTCAAGACATACTGGCATCTTATGGTATATAAGAGTACACTTTTCAGAGAATTTTGTTGGCCTGTCAATATACAAGTATTGGTCAGAATATTAAGTGGGAATTCTGTTAATATATAAATAAAAAGAACTTCAGCTACATTAGTGTTTTGGTTTTATCACTTAGGCAATATTTTGTTTACAGAACAGTGCTATTGATTGAATTGAAACAAAAATATAAAACTCCTTTGTTCTCTGAAGTAAGAATGGCTTGTTTAAATGGTATTTCTTCAAATTTAGTCTCTGTAATTACACTAAAAGGATAATACCTGTTTTAGAAGGAAAGCACTAATAAATTGGTACTAGTGATATTATTGAGTTAATGTGACAATAATCCTTTCAGACTCCTTAATGTATTCATTTGCCATAATTCTCATTATAGATATACTTGTATGACTGCACAGAAGTTTCTCCATACTGTCTCTTGTTCTTTGGAGGTGATATTTCCATTCAGAAGGATAATGATCAGGAAACTATTGCTGTAGATGAATGGATTATCTTTCAGTCTCCAGCAAGAATTGCCCATCTTGTTAAGGTGACTGACTTTACATGATTGTCTTTGATTCTGCATACAAGTTAGTATGTGGTCTTGTGGTTTTGTTCTTCCAAGTGTTATACATGTTACGTTAAATATTTCTTGCTTTATTTCAACAGAGGAAATTGTGCTGAGAAATTGATTCAGTTTTTCTGAATTGTTTTTTGAGATAGTTACAGACCAACCATTCTAAATGGCTCAGTGTGATAAAAGTTTGAATTTTTTTACTTAAGTTGGCTACTCATAACCACACTTTAGTTAGTTGCTCATTAGATATTTCAGTCTTTTTGTGTAATAGCTTATTAAATTTCTTGTACCAGCTGAAGTCACTTTTATTTATTACGTTGTTTGATAGTACATCTGCCTTTGTTGAACATGTATAATTTTTCCAACTTCAGGAATTACGAAAGGAACTAGATATCCTTCTGCAAGAGAAGATTGAAAGTCCCCATCCTGTAGACTGGAAGGACACTAAATCCAGAGACTGTGCAGTACTCTCAGCTATTATAGACTTGCTCAAAACACAGGAAAAAGCAACTCCCAGGAACTTGCCACCACGATTTCAGGATGGATATTACAGCTGACGGCTTTTCTGTGGTGCCCTGAAAAGCCAGTTTGATAGCCATTTTCCATCATGGTTTAACTTTTGAGTAGATGTCAAACCGCAGGACATGAATAATTTTCATGTGTAAGGTAGAAACCTTCAGTAGGTAGTAAATAAAGACTTAATGTGCATGAGTTAACAGTGTCATCTGTAGCTATTATAAATATACCATAAAAAAGTTACTCTGTAGTGGTCATGTCCACAGTTTGAGAGTATTTCTCATATATTTTGAATGTTGTACCACTTGAGAAATTCCTTTGTTCTGTTATGAAAGATTAATCTCTCTGCCCATAATGACTGAGTATAGAATCAGTAAAAATAGAATGGTTAGCCAAAAAGCAGTATCAAATAAGAATTTGAATACATCCACATTTCTTCTAATGAAACTTCTATCAGAAGTAAATTGTTGTAATAAAGCCCAGTATTTAATAAAATGTACAGTGTAAATCTCAGCTAGCTTTTTGGGTTGCTTTCTGCATCTCCACCTATCCCTTGGTTTATCTGATGGTTTTTTATCTTAGAATATGTTTGTACCACTTTTACATCACCCTGTGCAGTGTAATGTAGCAATTGAGAGCATGGGTCTAGAGCCTATCTAAGTTCAAATTTTAGCTCCATCACTTACCACGTATCTTAGGCAAATTACTTGGCTTCTGTTTCCTTTTCCTTATCTGTAAAATACAGGTAACAATTCTGAGGATTAAATATGTTTTCATATGTAAAGTGCATAGACTAGTGTCTGGCATGTATTGTGTACTTAGTTATTATTTGAAACATTTTTTTAAACAATCCATTATGTTAGACTTTTCTTCCCCATGCTGAGTGCTATTTTACCCTCTTAGCCAGTGGAAGCTAGTGTGACATGTACTGTATGTTTTCAGCCCTGTCAGATTTTGACAAATACTGTTGGTTGCTATCCAACAACCATTTTGTCCCTCCCTTCCTGGTTGCTTGTTCATGTGTCCCCTCCTCTGTGCAGCCTTGTTCCCAGGGATGTTGGACCCTCTTCCCCAAGGGTGGATTGGATTGTTCTAAGCCAATCATGCATGGTCTTTTTCTCCTTATAAGTAACTGATGAGGCATGAATATGTGAGCCTGTCCTGGCTAATGGCAGCTGAGAAGAGATCTGCTAGGGGGCATCTGAGAAGATTTTCCTCACTAATAGACTTAAAGAAGGAAATTCTGTGTTCCTCCTTTGGACATTGTTTTGTCTGACTCTGGCACTTGGAACTGCTGCAACCCTCTTAGGATCACAAGGTTGGCTCAGCGGGCAGGTGGAAATCACCAGAGTCCTTGATAACGCTAGTGAGCTGTTGAATTATCCAGACTTTGCATCTGCCCTGCACATGGACTTATTCTGATGTAATAAACCCTTCTTTGTTCTAGCCACTTTTAGTAGGGTCTTTTGTATAACTTGGCAGAAGGGTATTAACTGAAACACATACTATCCATTGTTGAGTGTTGTTTGCTGAGGCTTCTGTCACTTATTTTGTGATCTAACAGTCTGACCCTCTGTCTGAGAAAAGTTGTAGTACTGGAAATATTGGGAAAAAAGACATAGGAAGAACATCCTGCTGCACCCTAAAAACTACAGATTTTATTGTGCCTTCCAAAGAAGCCAAAGGAAAGGAGTATCGTATGAAGACTGGGATTGATTGATAATTCTATGGTGATCTTAACAGCACTGGTTCAGGTACTGCTTCCATTTCTGGGAATGTATGTCAGCCTATCATTGCCTTCTAGGGTTCTGAATGTATTTGTGTGTTCTAAGTCCATTCTCTTGGCTAGTATCCCAAAAGTGATCTGCCTCTCACTGAATTCTTATACTGGGTCATTTTGTGGCATATTAGTTTTGCCCCTAAACTGAAGGTGATCATTAGGTCCTATTCTGTAAGAACGTTTGTTTTTATGTTTGTGCTTTTTTTTTTTTTTGGCTTACTTTTACTATCCAGTTTAAATTCAGTCAGTTGGCCAAAATGGTCTTCGCAGAAAGCATTTTAAAAATCTGTAAAAACAGATTACTAGTTAATTGGCTGCATGTTCATAGACAAATATTTAATCTCCATAAATGGGGAAAATGTTCCTGCAGAACTGTTTAACAGATGAGCTATTCAGAGAGATCAGAGGAGTTGTTATCACCTCCAATTTATGTCTTCTCTATAGCCAGTCAAGATGGAAATTTTGCCTGAAGGTGCTATTTATGTTTTTCTTTTGTTTACAGAATAGGGTGTTACTTAGTGAAAAATGTATTCCAGGTCTCAGAACTATCTGCTATTTGGTAGTTTTAAAGAATAAGATACTAAATTACGAAGAAAACTATTTGCCTCACCATTCTGAGTGATACCAAGGATAACTCTTAAAAAAAATGACCCTGAAAGAGAAACTTACAGAAAAACAAAACAAGAAATAAACCACTGGATAATCTTTACGAAGTGTCTTCGAAAAGTGAGTCCATGCGACACCTTCCTAATTCATTAACTTGGGCAAAAGCTCTAGATACATTTATACCAGTATTGCAAGTGATTTTCACTTCTTCATTTTCAAAACAAGGTCCACCCTACAAGTTAGAAATCATAGAAGAGCTATAGGAAGAATTTATTTTCGTACTCTGTTACCCAAAGTAAATGGTAATTTTCCTTCCCCTCTTTTAGCTCTGAGTCTGTGTATATTTTTAAGTAACTGTGATCATGTAGTGTAATATATTTATAATATGCTAATTGTTTTTACATGGCAGTTTTATTCTGATTTTTAAAGTACATATTCATTATAGAGTATCTGGAAGTGCAACATATAAAAAAAATGTTACCGCTGTTACAAACTCTTTTTTAATAAGGTTTAAGATATTATTTTATATATAATAAAGTTACCCAAGTATAATTCTGTGAATTTTGTCAAATGTATAAAGTCATGTAATTGCTATCACCACAATCTTGATATAGAACATTCCTGTCACCTAAGAATCTCCCTCTTTCCCCTTACAGTCAATCCCCTGCTCCCACTGGCAACCATTTGGTCACTAGTTTTGCCTTTTCTAGAATTTCAAATAAATGGAACCATATGTAGTCTTTTGTGTCCAGCTTCTTTCACTTAACATAATGCTTTTGAGATATTTATGTTGCTGTGTATATCAGAAGTTAGTTCATTTTTTATTATTTAGTATTGCATTGTATGGTTGTACCATAGCTTGTTTATTCACCTGTTGATGGACTTCTTAGTTATTTTCAGTGTTTTTGCTATTATAACTAAAGCTGCTATGAATATGTGTATACAGGTCTATGTGTAGATAGATGTTTTCATTTCTCTTGGGTAAATACCTATAATTAGGATTGTTGTGTCATATAAGAAATTGCCAACCTGACTTACAGAGTGGGTATACCATGTTTTATACACCCACTCTCCATATAGTATGGTTCCAGGTGTTACAAGTTCTCACCAGTACTTGGGTATTTTTAGTTATTTGTTGTTTTAATTTTTGCCTTTAACGGATGTGGAGTCTCATAGTTTGTTGTGGTTTTGTTTTTTATTTCTATTGAATATAATAATCATTGATGAGCGTACTTCATGTGCTTACTTGCCATTTTCCTTGGTTGTCTTATTATTTGCAACCTCATATGTTAAGTAATTGGGGCTTTAGGGATATATCTGATTAAAAAGAAAAAGGATTATTCTTTATGAATTTTAGAGCTGCAGAAAATTTTAAGTTCATTGACCTTTAAAATGGCAAAATGTGCCACTCTTCAATTGGCTAGTACAGTGGCAAGAGTTAAGCCACCGTTACCAAGTGCCAGAAGAGAAAAGCACCAGTTTTAGGGGTCCATGATGTCAGGAGGTTGCACATCCACCATGAGATGATGAATAGGGCATAATACAAAACATTTCTGGTGTGGGTAAAGGCATGGGAGCGAAGGAAGACGGCTGATGTGGAAGCACTGCAGAGCCAACCTTTAAGACTGCTCAGAGTTTTGGTAGTTTGTGGTTTTCAGTGAATTGGCCCATTTTATCTAAGTTGCTAAATTTATGTCGAGTTGCTTGAATATCCTCTTAACCCTTTTATATCTCTGGAATCTGTAACAATATGTGCTCTTTCATTCTTGACATGGACAGTCTCTTTTTTGGTCAGTCTTGCTAAAAGGTGTATCAATTGTGTTCGTCTTTTCAAAGAACTAGGCTCTTTGTTTCATTGATTTTCTCTGTATTTAAGTGTTTTAGTGCCATAAATTCCTAAGAACTGCTTTAGCTGCCAACTACATGTTTTGATGTATTCTCATGGCATTCAGTCAGTGTGTTTTTTATTTCTTTATATATTTACCTCTTTGATCCACAAATGGAGTGTGCTGTTTAATTTCCAAGTGTTTGAAGATTTTCCTGTGGTGTTTCTGTTGTTAATTTCTAGTTTGATTCTTTTATGCTGGTTGGAAAACATACTTTGTATGATTTGTTCCTTTAAATTTGTCAGTTTATGACCCAGAATGTGATCTGTCTTGGTGAATATTACATACCTACATGGAAAGAAAGTATAATCTGTTGTTGGGTGGAGTGTTCGCTAAATAAATGTTAGGTCCCATTCCTTGATGGTGTTCTGTTCTATACCTTTAACCACTATATTATGGATTTGTCTGTTTTTCCCCTTCAGTTCTGTTTTTGCTTCGCGTATTTTGAAGCTTTATTTATTTGGTACATACACATTTAGGGTTGTTATGTCTTCCTCACAGATTGACCCTTTTATTGTGATGTAGTATTCTTTGTTCCTGGCAATCTTCTTTGCTCTGAAGTCCACTTTATCTGTTCTAGTATAGCCCCTCCAGCTTTCTTTTGATTGGCATTTGCTTGATATTATTTTTTGATTCATTTACTCTACACTTATCTATATAACTACATTTTAAATGTGTTTCCAAACATATAGTTAGGTCACTTTTAAAAACTATTCTGGGGTTTCCCTGGTGGTGCAGTGGTTAAGAATCCCCCGGCCAATGCAGGGGACACAGGTTCGAGCCCTGGTCCAAATATCCCACATGCTGCGGAGCAGCTAAGCCCGTGCATCACAGCTACTGAGCCTGCGCTCTAGAGCCTGTGAACCACAACTACTGAGCCCGCATGGCACAACTACTGAAGCCTGCGTGCTTGTTTATCAGTATATCTCTTTAAGTTTTGGGCATTTTTTGCTTGCTCTATGGATTACAGTATACATGTATAGCTTATCATAGTGAACAAGTAGCAACATTTTGCCACTTCAAGTAAAATATATGTAAGACACCACCATTGAAGCCTGCGCGCCTAGATCCCGTGCTCCACAAGAGAAGGCACTGCAGCGAGAAGCCCACTCACCGCAACTAGAGAAAGCCCCCGTGCAGCAATTAAGACCCAGTGCAGCCAAAAATAATACAATAAATTTATTTTTTAAAAAAAGACACCACCATTTAGTTTTCCCAAATAATTCCTTTACATTCGTTGAGAACCAACCATACCAGACAATGTAATACAGCTTTCAGCCAACTAACATTTTAAAACCTTAAGGATAGTCTATTATATTTACCCAAATGTTTACCTGTTCAGTTGTTCCTTCTTTGTTCCTGATGTTTCAGGTTTACTTCTGCCACTTCCTTTGTTAGAGGAACTTCTTAATTACTGGACTGTATTTTTTTAGAGCAGTTTTAGGTTTACAGGAAAACTGAGCAGAAGGTACAGAATTTCCTTCTAGAAACTCCCTCCTAGTTTCCCCTATTGTTAACATCTTGGTACGCTTGTTCAAGGGATGAGCCAATATTAATACATTATTAACTAAAATCCATAGTTTTAGTTAGCTTAACATTAGCTTAGTTTAGTTAGCTTAACATTAGCTTCTTTGTGTTGTATATTTTGATCAATGTATTGATACAATGACAGGTATGCACCATAACTTAACCATGCAGAATACTTTCACTGCCCTGAAAAAAGTCCTCTGTGCTCCACCTATTCCTCCTTTCCTCTCCTTGAACCCCTGGCAACCACTGATCTTTTTACTGTCTCCATAGTTTTGCCTTTTCCATGTTATATAGTTGGAGTCATACAGCGTGTAGCCTTTTTACATTGGCAACTTTTTCTTAGTAATACGCATTTAAGACCCCTTCATGTTTTTTCATGGATAGCTCATTTTGCTTATTGCTGGTTAATATTTGATTGTCTGGATGTATCACAGTTTATCCATTCATCTATTGAAGATTATCTTGGTTGCTTCCAACTTTGGCCATGATGAATAAACCTGATATAAAAACTTGTGTGTAGACTTTTGTGTGGACATAGTTTTAAACTCATTTAGGTAAATATCAAGGAGTGTGATTGCTACGTCATATGGTAAGTGTTTAGTTTTCTAAGAAACTGCCAAACTCCTCCCAGTGGTTTTTGCATTCCCACCAGCAGTCAGTGCAAATCCCTCTTGCTCTGTGTCCTCACCAGTATTTGGTGGTGTCAGGGTTTTGGATTTTATAGTCATTCTAATAGGTGTGTAGTGGTATCTCATTTTAATTTTTCAGTTCCCTAATGATGTTTCATCTTGAGCATCTTCTCATATGCTTATTTTCCATCTGTGTATCTTTGGTGAGTTTTCTAGATTTTTGCCCATTTTTAATTGGGTGTTTTGTTTTCTGATTATTGAGTTTTAAGAGTTCTTTGTGTATTTTGGATGCCAAACCTTTATCAGGTATATTTTGCAAGATTTCCTCCAACCCTGTGGATTGTCTTTTCATTCTCCTGTCTTTTAATGAAATTCTGCTTCTCAGTTTTTTCTTTCACTGATCATGTCTTTGGTGTTATATTTAAAAAGTCGTCTCCAAACCCAAGACTACCTAGATTTTCTCCTGTATTCTAGGAGTTTTATAGTTTTGCATCTTAAATTTAGGTCAGAGTTTCTACATAAATGGATATTTCTTAATTTTTGTTATTGATTTCCAACTTAATCATGTTGTAATCAGAGACCTCACTCTATATAACTTCAGTCCTTTAAAATTTGTTGAAACTTGTTTTATGACCCAGGAAGTAGTCAAAAGTAAATATTCTACGTGTGCTTGAAAAGAATGTATATGCTGAAATTGCAGCGTGTCCTATATAAGCCTATTATGTTATTCTTGTCCAAAGCTTCTACATCTTCATTGATTTTTTATTTTTCCTATCAAATGAGAGAGGTGTGTTAAAGTCTCATTCTGTGACTTTTAATTCTTATATTTCTGCTCATTTTTGTCTTATTATTGAGACCATATTGTTGGAAGAATATATATTTAGAATTGTTATATCTTCCTGGTTAAATGAAACTTTCATCATCATGTAGGCTCTATCCCTAGTCATACCCTTTATCTTACAGACTTGTTTTATCTAATATTGACATAGCTACAGGTAGTGAATGTTGTGATATTCTGCCCAGATCCTCCATTAGGACTGATGGTACTCCCTTAGCTGCTGGAAGTGCTACCAGATGACAGCCTTCACTCACCAGCCCTCTGCAGGAATTGTCCTCGCCTCACCCAAGGCCACAGCCTGCATCCTATGACTGGTCAGAGCAAGGTTAGAAAGACCTAGTCTCCTTGCCAAAGCTCCCTCTCTTTCCCCTCTCTCTCCTCTGAGACTCCAGTTAAATCCTGCACTTCCCATCTCTCTCCTCTTCGTGCTTCCTTGTAGGTTTCTTCTAGCCTCTCTTCAGTTCACCAGAATCTTTTAACTATCAAATCTGATGTTAAATCCAGTTCCATATTTTCTAGTTGTTTTTTCTCTCACTTCTTTTGGTTGGTTGTTCTAGATTGCTTTTTGAAGTTTGGCTTTATCTCCATAAACGAAGCAATTGTATTTTACTAATGATTTTACTGTCTAGAGTCCCTGTGAATGTATCAGTTTTTTTGTTTTGTTTTTGTTTTTCCTGTATCCAGATGCTGTCTCTCAGAGGTTTTTTTTTTTGTTCTTTTGCTGATCCTTTCATTTGAGAATTTGTTTTTTGGAAATAATTGAGAACTAAGATGATGATAGCTTTCTCCAGAGCAAGGTTTTATTTCCTCCTGTCAGGACCTTGGTATGCTAGATGCCTGAAGAGTGAAGCTCGAGGCCCTTGAGGTTTACTTCCTCACTCCAGAGTAAGCCCTTTGGAGACCGAACCCACAATGGAGATTATGGTAGGCACTAAACTCTCGCCTGTGTTATTTAACACTGACCTGTGTTATTTAGTACTGCAAGTCTACCAAACAAACAGCTGCCTCTCTGCTGCTTTCCAGAGTCCAAGGAAAACGCAGCAGTAATTTGGGATGGAGGAGGGACCAAAGAGGAGGATGCATCCTGCTACTTCCAAAGATGATATTCCCCATCTCTTCCCTCTTTCGTCACTACCTTGAGCGAAAATCCAACAGAGATGCCTTTGATTTATGTATCCTATCACATAGCTGTATTTTAGCTGCAAAGAATGCTGGAAAACTAGCATTTTAAGGTTTTATAGAGGGTGTTGTAGACAGAATTCTAAGATGATCCCATGATCTCTGCTTCCTTGGTGTTGCAGCTACGATTAGGTTACACTGCATGGCGAAGGAATTTTACAGATCTAATTAAGGTCCCAAATCGGTTGAATTTGAGTTCATAAGGGAAATTATTCTATGGGTCTAATATAATTATATGAGTTCTTTAAAAGCAGAGTTTTCTCCAGCTGGTAGCATAAGATGTAATGAGAGAGATTCCAAGTGTGAGAAGGACTGAACACGCCACTGCTGCCTAGAAGATGGAAGGAGCCACGTGGCAAGGAATTCCAGTTCCTGGAAGCTGTGAGCACCCTCCAATCCCCCCACCCTCCAGCAGCCAGCAAGGAAACAGGGGCCTCAGTCCTACAGTCACAAGGACTGGAACTCTGCAAATAACAGGTATGAGCTGGAAAGCAGTTAAGCCAACACTTTCATTTCAGCCTTTTGAGACTCTAAGCAGAGAACCCAGCCAAGCAGTCCTAGACTTCTGACTACAGAACTGTGAGACCATACAGGAATGTTTTAAGCCACTAAGTTTGTGGAAATTTTATTCAGGAAAAGAAAATAACACGGAGTCATTCTTTGTCTTCCACCAAGATGCACAAGGTGGTGAAATGTCCCAAGCACAAAGGTTCAGACACTGAGGGGCCAAAATGAATGATAAGGTATATACTCCAAGGGTCAGCAGCAGTTAGGAAGCTATGAACTATTTGAGGTAAGCTGTTCAGTCATGCAGTTTTGTGGAAACTATAAGAAGAAACAGGATGGCCCAGTTCTTAAAAATGCCCCAGCCTTCTAGGGCAGCTAAGGCCCATATGTACCCAAAAAAGAAAGATCAGACACCTTCAATGTTAGCTGCAGATACCTTTTGAGTAGAACTCTGATTTGGTTCAAAATTCAGCAAACTATGTACTTAAATGAACACATCCTATAGTAAATTAAATCACATCAGCACAAAAGAACAAGTATATACAAAATCTTTATAAGCTCACATATTTTGCCAAAAGTGTACAAGCAATCTCAATTCATTGGGACAAAAATGAATATTTTTGTTCTCCACAGGTCACTGAATGAAGTCATTGTACAATTCAGAGAAGCTACTAAGTTTGAAAAACAATACTGTGTCATGTTCACAGTTGAACTGAAACACTGAATGAGTTAATACCTGCCATAAAACAACACTTTATCTAATAACAGTATTAACCTGCTTGCTAAATAGGCTCTGATTTATAACATGCACATATTCCAAAACTGTTCACCATCTCTACTGACAAATTAATTCACAGGATTCATATAGTTGCTTTTTAGTGTCAACAGGGTGTTAGCAAAAATAATACGAAATGGTCTCTTTGCAAGCAACACATTTACCTTCCTTCCTAAATGAAAACATTCCATTAGATTAGATTTCAATTTGTTAGCTTCTCCTCCAGAAATTCTGTGACATCAAAGAGGAGATAGATTTCTTGTTTTACCAAACCCAAGACCTTGCTTGCTGGGTCCACTGCTATTCTCCATTGACAGACTGGCCCAGAACTCAAGGAGCTCGGGGCCTAGCATGTCTTTATACTCAGAAATGTGTGCATTGATAAAGGAGAGCAATCCACAGGCAAAGCAGCTGCAGGTGCCCCCTGCAGGCTCACTGCTGCAGTGACAGGACACAGAGCATGTGGGCTGAGCACACTCACCTCCCGCACTGGGCTTCTGCAAAGTTACTCACAATTGAGTAACTGGTTGGCAGTCAGTAGCTGGGGACATGTCACACATGGATCTGAGTCCTTGAATGATGTACCCTTTGCCAGGTTTTACCCCTCCATGAAAGAGAATGGAGTAGAGAGGGAACGTAGCTGCCAATAAAAAAATCACTCCTCCCCTCACTCTTCCAAACCCTCCAATTCCCTCTTTATGAAACGTACTATTACAATGACTTTCCTCTCCTTGCATCAGTGGAAGAAATAAAGTTCTACAGACACCCGCAGTTAAGAGAGACTTCAAATCCAGCAAGCAAGGCCTTTAGTGCAAATAAAATGAGTTCCCATTAAGGTCAAAATGTTATGTTGCAACTAGGTACACCATGTTGCCTTCTTGATACCTTTTAAGGTCCAATTTTATCTTCCTTGAGATTGTTAAAATGTGTTTCAGCCAATTTCCTTTTGGAAATGGGAGTAGGGACAGTCAAAAACCGTACATTATTGAAGGCAAAGCAGCCTCACGTCAGTTTATCATCTCATATAGGTCTATTTTTAAAAAGTACGACCCCTGTCCTATATTCAGGATTTTCTCACATATATGAACCATCTAAATTCTATATTGTTAGAGTAGCTTACGTTTTATTAGAATATACTTACCAAAGACCGAAGTTGGGTGAGATGGATTTTTAAAAAAATCTTTAAGGCTCCTTACTTCCCTTCTAATGAGGAAAGAGGTGGAAAAAATTCAAGTGTCAATTTCCCTTTCCTGGGAAGAGGTTTAGAAAAACTGAGCTCACCTTCAGAACTCTACCAGTTCCTTTTGAAATCAAGAAAGCATTAGCATCAGATCTAAAATATAAGAGGCAGGAGCAATATTTACAAAACTGGGTATTCCTTAAAGATATAAAACCTTGCTAATACTGGAAGAACCATACGAAGATGTTTAAAGAGGGATAGCATACATTCTTGGTTAAGTGAGGATAGAGAAAACCAGGATACAGCATCTTACATATATATATATATATATATATATTTTTTTTTTTTTTTTTTTTTTAATGCCAGAACATGATACAACTAGGAGTAGCTGAGGCTGCCTCATCCCTGAAGTGGACTGCTCAGCTATTCTGTTTACCTAGAGGTTTGCAAAAGGATTGCTGTGCACAAACTGAGCTTCGTGGACTAACTATCCAGTAGCTGTTCTCCTGAGAGAACAGAACCACCTGGCAAGCTTAAAGGCAAGTGTTTCCTTTCTTTTAATTAAATAGGCTGTGTTAAAATTAACATCAAAACCGGCCTTGAACCAACCAGCCCACCATGATGTAGTGCAAATCTCCCAGTGACAAAATACCATCAGAGAGGCTACACGTTGGTCTCCAGCCCCAGCAAACGTCCCATTCTCTCCACATTCTTATCAATTGTAGCTTGACATGTTATCTCCTTGGCACATTCCATAGGAAACCAGCCCCTTTCTCCATCTCGCAGTCTTTCCCCTTCATACCAGCCTGCAAAGAAGAGCAGAGTCCTCATGGGGCACCAAGTATTTGGATGAATCCTGACTGTTCAGCTCCGAGGGAGGACGATATGGGCAAATTTCAGAGGCAGTATCCTGCCCCAGGTTGGGTACCACGGATGATGCAAGGTGAGAGAGAGAGGTGGAACGGGGGAAAGGTTTCAAGAGGGACTCAATGGTGTATCATGATGAGAGGCAGAACATGATCAGAGGCCCTGAAGTGAGGTGTCTAGGAGAGTGTTGAGCTTGGGCTGAGTTGCAGAAAGGGATGATGTTTTGGGTAGGAAGAACATGACTTTCATTTTTTTACTTTATTTTTATTGAAGTATAGTTGATTTACAGTGTTCTGTTAGTTTCAGGTGTATAGCAAAGTGTTTCAGTTATACATATATATATATATCTTTTTCAGATTCTTTTCCCTTATAGGTTTTTACAATTATTGAGTATAATTCCCTATGCTATATAGTAGGTCTTTGTTGGTTATCTATTTTATATATAGTAGTGTGTATATGTTAATCCCAAACTCCTAATTTATCCCTCCTGCCCCCAACCCTTCCCCTGTAGTAACTGTAAGTTTGTTTTCTATGTCTTTGGGTCTGTTTCTGTTTTGTATACAAGTTCATTTGTATCTTTTTTTAGATTCCACATGTAAGTGAAATCATATTTCTCTCTGGCTTATACTTCACTTAGTATGATAATCTTGAGCTATAGCCATGTTGCTGTAAATGGCATTATTTAATTCCTTTTTATGGTTGAATAGTATTCCATTGTATACATGTACCACATCTTTTTTTTTTTCTTTTTTTTTTTGCGGTACATGGGCCTCTCACTGTTGTGGCTTCTCATATTGCAGAGCACAGGCTCAGCGGCCATGGCTCACGGGCCCAGCCGCTCCATGGCATGTGGGATTCTCCCAGACCACGGCACGAACCCGTGTCCCCTGCGCCACCAGGGAAGCCTGCATGTATCTTTTTGAATTATGGTTTTCTCCAGATATATGCCCAGGAGTGGAATTGCTAAATCGTATGGTAGCTCTATTTTTAAGGAACCTCCATATTGTTCTCCATAGTGGCTGCACCAATTTATATTCCCACCAACAGTGTAGGAGGTTGCCTTTTCTCCACACCCTCTCTAGCATTTACTTGTAGGCTTTTTAATGATGGCCATTCTGATCGGAGTGAGGTGACCTCATTGTAGTTTTGATTTGCATTTCTCTAATAATTAGTGATGTTGAGCATCTTTTCATGTGCTTTTTAGCCATCTGTATGTCTTCTTTGGAGAAATGTCTATTTAGATCTTCTGCCCATTTTTTGGTTGGGTTGTTTGTATTTTTGATACTGAACTGTAAGAGCTGTTTGTATATTTCGGAGATTAATCCCTTGTCAGTTGCATCATTTGCGAATATCTTCCCCCATTCCATAGGTTGTCTCTTCATTTTGTTTATGGTTTCCTTTGCTGTGCATAAACTTTTAAGTTTAATTAGGTCCCATTTATTTTTGTTCTTCCATTATTCTAAGAAAGAGATCCAAAAAGATATTGCTACTATTTATGTCAGAATGTTCTGCCTATGTTTTCCTCTAATAGTTTTTAATCATATCTGGTCTTACATTTAGGTCTTTAATCCATTTTGAGTTTCTTTTTGTGTGTGGTGTTAGAGAATGTTCTAATTTCATGCTTTTGCATGTAGCTGTCCAGTTTTCCCAGCACCACTTATTGAAGAGACTGTCTTTTCTCCATTGTGTATTCTTGCTTCCTTTGTTGTAGATTAAGTCGTCATAGGTGCATGAGTTTATTTCTGTGCTTTCTAACCTGTTACATTGATCTATGTGCTGTTTTGGTGCCAGTGCCATACTGTTTTGATTACTGTAGCTTTACAGTATAGTCTGAAGTCAGGAAGCCTGATTTCTCCAGCTCTCTTTTCTTTGGCTATGCATGGTCTTTTGTGTTTCCACACAAATTGTAAAATTTTTTGTTCTAGTTCTGTGGAAAATGTCATTGGTAATTTGATAGAGATTGTGTTGAATCTGCAGATTGCCTTGGCTCGCAGAGTCATTTTGACAACATTGATTCTTCCAATCCAAGAACACAGTATACCTTTCCATCTGTTGGTGTCATTTTCAATTTCTTTTATCAGCATCTTATAGTTTTCAGAGTACAGGTATTTTGTCTCCTTAGGTAGGTTTATTCCTATGCATTTTATTCTTACTGATGCAACGGTAAATGGGATTCTTTCCTTAATTTTCTGATCTTTTGCTATTAGTGTATAGAAATGCAACAGATTTCTGTGTATTAATTTGTATCCTGTGACTTCACTGAATTCACTGATGAGCTCTAGTAGTTTTCTGATAGCATCTTTAGGATTTTCTATTTATAGTGTCATTTACAGTGTCATGTCATCTGCAAACAGTGACAGTTTTACTTCTTCTTTTCCAATTTGGATTCCTTTTTTTTTTCATCTGATTGCTGTGGCTAGGACTTCCAAAACTATGTTGAATTAAAGTGGTGAGAGTGGACATCCTCGTCTTGTTCCTGATCTTAGAAGAAATACTTTCAGCTTTTCACCATTGAGTATGATGTTAGCTGAGGGTTTGTATCAGGATGATCATGGCCTCACAGAGTGAGTTTGGAAGTGTTCTGTCCTCTGCAGTTTTTTGGAATAGTTTCAGAAGGATATGTGTTAACTCTTCACTAGATGTTTGGGAAGATGTTTGGTAGAATTCGCCTGTGATGCCATCTGGTCCTGGACTTTTGTTTATTCGGAGTTTCTAAAACACAGATTCAATTTCAGTACTTGTAATTGGTCTGTGCATGTTTTCTACTTCTTCCTCATTCAGTCTTGGGAGATTGCACCTTTCTAAGAATTTGTCCATTTCTTCTAGGTTATCCAATTTATTTGCATATAGTTGCTTGTAGTAGTCTCTTATGGGCCTTTGTATTTCCATGGTGTCAGCTATAACTTTTTTTTTTTTTTTTTTTTGCGGTATGTGGGCCTCTCACTGTTGTGGCCTCTCCCATTGCAGAGCACAGGCTCCAGACACGCAGGCTTAGCAGCCATGGCTCACGGGCCCAGGCACTCCTCGGCACATGGGATCTTCCCGGACCAGGGCACGAACCTGTGTCCCCTGTGTCGGCAGGCGGACTCTCAACCACTGCGCCACCAGGGAAGCCCCTATAACTTCTTTTTAATTTCTAATTTTATTGATTTGGGCCCTTCCTTTTTTTCTTGATGAGTCTGGCTAAAGGTTTATCAATTCTGTTTATCTTTTCAAAGAACCAGCTTTTAGTTTCATTGACCTTTTCTATTGTTTTCTTAGTCTCTATTTCTGCTTTGATCTTTATGATTTCTTTCCTACTACTAATTTTGGGTTTTATTCTTTCTCTAGTTGCTTTAGGTGTGAGGTTAGGTAGGTTATTTGAGATTTTTCTTGTTTCCTGAGGTAAGCTTGTATCACTATAAACTTTTCCTCTTAGAACTGCTTTTGCTGCATCCCATAGGGTTGGATCATCATGTTTTCATTTGTCTTTAGGTATTTTTTGATTTCCTCTGATTTCTTCAGAGATCCATTGGTTGTTTAGTAGCATATTGTTTAGCCTCCACATGTTGGTGTTTTTTTCTTGTAGTTGATTTCTAATCTCATAGTGTCGTGGTCAGAAAAGATGCCTTGATATTATTTCAATTTTTTAAAATCTACCAAAGCTTGCTTTGTGGCCCAGCATGTGATCTATCTTGGAGAATGTTCTATGTGCACTTGAAAAGAATGTGTATCCTGCTGCTTTCAGATGGAATGCTCTATAAATATCAATTAAGTTGATGTCGAGTGTCCTATAAGGCCTGTGTTTCCTTATTGATTTTTCTGTCTGAATGATCAGTCCATTGATGTGAGGTGTTAAAGTCCCCCACTATTATAGTGTTACTGTCAGTTTCTCCCTTTACAGCTGTTAGCATTTGCCTTATATATTGAGGTGATCCTATGCTGAGTGCATATATATTTACAATTGTTCTATCTTCTTGGATTGATCCCTTGATCATTATGTAGTGTCCTTTTTTTTGTCTTTCTTAACAGTCTTTATTTTAAAGTCCATTTTGTCTGATATGAGTATTGCCACTCCAGCTTTCTTTGATTTGGAAATCCTTTTGCATGGAATTCCCTTTTCCATCCCCTCACGTTCAGTCTGTACGTGTCTCTAGATCTGAAGTGGGTCTCTTGTAGGAAGCCTGTATACGGGTTTTGTTTTTGTATCCATTCAGCCAGCCTGTGTCTTTTGGTTGCAGTGTTTAATCCATTTACGTTTAAGGTAACAATATGTATGTTCTTATTGCTATTTTGTTAATTGTTTTGGATTTGTTTTTGTAGGTCTTTTTCCTTCTTTTCTCTTTTGTTCTCTTGTGATTTGATGATTATCTTTAGTGTCGTTTGGATTCTTTTTTGTGTGTATATCTATTATACATTTTTGGTTGCCATGAGGTTTTCATATAGCAGTCCATATATATACATGATTGTTTTAAGTTGCTGATCTCTTAATTTCAAATGCATTCCAAATATCCTGCATTTGTACTCTCCTCTCATGATTACTGATTTAGATATCGTATTTCTGTGTGGATGATTTCCTACCTTTACTGTATGTTTGCCTTTACCGGTAAGCTTTCCCATTTTGTAATTTTCTTGTTTCTAGTTGTAGCCTTTTCTTTACTGCCTAGAGCAGTTCCTTTAGCATTTGTTGTAAAGCTGGTTTGGTGGTGCTCAATTCTCTTAGCTTTTGCCTGTCTGTAAAGCTTTTGACTTCTCCATCAAATCTAAATGAGAACCTTGCTGGGTAGAGTATTCTTGGTTGTGGGTTTTTCCCTTCCGTCACTTTAAATATACCATGCCACACCCTTCTGGTTTGCAGAGTTTCTGCTGAAAAATCAGCTGATAACCTTATGGGGATTCTCTTATATCTTTCATTTTTGTCAGTTTGATTACTGTGTGTCTCAGTGTCTTCTTCCTTACGTTTATCCTGTATGGGACTCTGTGCTTCCTGGACTTGAGTGACTATTTCCTTTCTCGTGTTAGGGAATATTTCAGCTATTATCTCTTAAAATATCTTCTCAGCACCTTTCTCTCTTCTTCTGGGACCCCTATAATGCAAATGTTGGTGCATTTGATGTTGTCCCAGGTCTCTTGTACTGTCTTAATTTCTTTTCATTCTTTTTTCTTTATTCTATTCTGTGGCAGTGATTTCTACCACTCTGTCTTCCAGCTCACTTATCAATTCTCCTGCCTCGTTTATTCTGCTATTGATTCCTTCTAGGTGCACTTTTCATTTCAGTTACTGTATTCTTCAACTCTGTTTGGTTGTTCTTATCTTTTCTAACTCTTTGTTTAAAACTTCTTGTAACTTCTAGCTCTGTGCATCTATTTTCCCACATTCTTGGATTATCTCTACGATCATCACTTGGAATTCTTTCTTAGGTAGACTGCCTATCTATCTCTGCGTCAGGTAAATTGTTTTTCTGGGCTTTTATCTTGTTCCTTCATTCTGGAACCTATTCCTCTGCCATCTCACTTTGTTTAAATTTCTATCTGTATTTTTATGTATGAGGAAAGTTAGTTATGTTTCTCAACACTGGAGAAGTGGCCCTCTATAGGGGATGTCCTGTGTGTTTCAGCAGTACACTCCCCTCTCATCACCCAAGGGCCAGGGACCAACTGGTCTCAGGGTAGGTTCTGATCTGCATTTGTGTACTCGGTTCTGCAGGCTGCTGGATCGTAGCTTTCTTGCTTCTGGTGTCTGCCCCTGGTGAAGTGGGCTGGATCTTGGCCCTCTGGAGGCAGGGCCGTGTCATGGGGTGGGTCTAGAGGTCCCTGTGGGTTCAAGAAGTCTTTAGGCGGCCTGTCTGCTGATGGGTGGGGCTGTGTTCCTACCCTGTTGGTCGTTTGGCCTGAGGTGTCCCACTACTGGAACGGACAGGCTGTTGGGTGGAGCTAGGTCTTGGTACTAATGAGCCAATATGTCATCCACCAGGATTGTTCACGTGGTTGAATGTAGCCCAGTATGTCTGCCACGTCCCCACAGTAAGCCAAAGCTAACCCCCACTTCTAAGGAGCCCCTCCAAGACCCACAGGTAGTGACTTCATAGGAGCCTGGGACAGACCTGCTTTTGCCCTGGGTCCTGGTGCACACGAGACCTTGTGTGAGCCCTCCAAGAGTAAAGTTTCTGTTTCCCCCATTCCTGTGGAGCTCCTGCACTCAAGCCCCACTGGCTTTCAAAGCCAAATGCTCTGGGGGCTGCTCCTCCTATATGCCAGACCCCCAGGCTGGGGAGCCTGACGTGGGGCTCAGAACTCTTACTTCTGTGGGAAAACTCCTGTGATATGATTGTTCTCCAGTTTGTGGGTCGCCCACTTGTGGGGGGCGGGGTATGGGATTTGATTATATCACGAGCTCACCTCTCCTACTATCTCATTAGGTTTCTTCTTCATGCCTTTGGATACAGAAAATCTTTTTCGGTAGGTTCCAGTCCTTTTTTTTTTTTAAATCAACGGTTGTTCAGCAATTAGCTGTGGTTTTGGTATGCTCGTGAGAAGAGGTGAGCTTACGAGTCCTTCTACTCTGCCATCTTGTCTCCCAACTGACTTTTATTTTCTAAGTGAACAACCATGTGACCGGATCCTATTAAAAAAACATTTAGAAGCAATAAAGTGTAGATAAAGGAGAGGCAGGCGCATATGAGGAAACCAAAGGGATAGGGAATATAAGCAGTGATGACAAAATGAGACCCTGAACACTGGACCACCAGCGCCCCCATCAGAACACTCCCACTCACCATCGCTGACACACTGATAAATGAGGACCACGTCCGCCACCTGCAGGGAGAGTTCATCTGGTTGCTTGGCAGTAAATGATCTAATGATTTCCACTTGGGTCAGTGCTAAGGGCAAAAGGGGACATAATGAACTTCCGGTAGCAGTGGAAAAACAAAACAGGTACAAATCAATATTCTGCATTCACTTAGTCTTTCTGTGCAATCAGAGCCAGCACAGATAGAAACAAGGTAGACTCCTAAAAAGCAGAAAATCTTTCCCAGGAATTCTCTGACTTGGCTAAGAGCTTTAGGATTTTAGAAGCTCAGAATTGAGAGAGGCCTTTTACGATACATGAATCCCCTCAAAAATAGCCTTGATAAGGAGTCATTAGATACATCACACAATAGAGCAGAAAACAGTCACTGTGCATTGGGGAAACTGAGTCAAGATAGATTAGGTATGTGCCAAGGCCATGAGGATAAAATCCAAAATCTATCCAGTTCTCCTGGCTCTCATCCAGGGTGCTCCCCCAGCCCACCCAACAGCACCTAAAAGCTGCCAGAGTTTAGAAATAAAAGGAGGTCCAAGCAAAAATTGGTTAGAAAACATTTTAGTTTCCCCCAAATTCTCGATCATAACAAATCAATTTTTACTTCAGTGACTTCCTACTGGCTGGCCTGAGTTTTTACTCGGTTTTTTTTAATATGAAACTTGATTCCAGAGAACTTTCAAACCAGTCACTTCAGCTCTGACTCTAAGCTTAAAACTATGATTTTTGAGTGCTCCAGGAATCCACTTTTGCTGCCCTAATTTGAATTTGACCTTCCGGCTGGAATCACGCAGAGCAGCATAGCAAGATGCTCAGCACATGACACTAATCTTTACTGTACCAGTACCGAGTTCCCTAGAAAAATAAGATTTAATTTAAAAGTCAAAAGGAAGCGTAAAGTAATTTACCTTAAGGTTAAAAATCCATGTCAGCTTAGATTCACAGTCAGTATGGAGAAGGTTTAAACATGCTACTATTGCCCATAACAGCTAGAAATTTAAGAGCTTTATAGTATAAGCAGGGCTTTCAATGTAAATTTAACTTAATCCTCACTATCATAACGCCGTGTTGTATGTAATAATGCACCTAACTTGCAGATGATTTAAGAGGCTCAGGAAGGCTATGCAGTGATCTGCCATGTTTACACAGCAAAGAACTGCACTTCGAATTCAGTCCCCTTGACTTCCAAAACAGGGAGCATCCAGAGCTGAGGTGGGGCGGCAGGAAGGAAATCTTGGAGAAAACTTACAAAGCAGGTACTGTGGAGGTTAACCACTAATAACCCAGCGACCAGCAGGGGGCAGAGCCCTCCACGTTCCAGAGCAGATGGCTCTCCAGGTACTTACAGGTTCGGTCCGGAGGCTGCTTCCCGCTGCTGTGTCCCAGGGCAGTTATCCAGCGGGCTCGCTCGCTCCTAAACACAGAGGGCAGATCCGTTGAGAGATTCAGTGGTGCTTAGGCACAGAATGAAGTATGTTCTAGAATGCAAAGGCATTCCCTGAAAACAGGGCAGACATGCTCTAGAGAGGTAAGTGGCTGGCCTTCAAAGCTAGGGAAAGAGTTATTTTAAAATGAAAAACAATTACTAAAATAAAAATGATCATCTGGGAAATCTCAAATAGGCCTCAAATGAGTCATTGTCAAAAGATTCTGAATGAATTTAGCTTGTTATTAAGTGGAATTTCTCATATAACAGTTTAACATTTAACAAATATCTGATTACACTAATACATTATAATCACAAAAAGATATTTCATACACTCACAATCTGATGTTTAACATTTCAAAAAAGTAAATTTCATTTTAAAAAATCCTAGAAAATCAGTCTCTTGCCACTCCCTCCCCTCTTTTCCTTCCCCCACACTCACAACCCATTTCCACATAAATGAGAAACCTGACATTAAAGTTGTTCTTTTCCTCATACAAATGTTGCCAAGTATGAGCCTTAGTGAAATAGAAATTCTTTGTTCTCAAACGCTTAAAATAATTTAGTGATTACAGGAAAAAAAAATTTTTAAGATAAAAAACAACCAAAAGCTTTTAAACAATATTCAGCTACAATTACATGAAACAGAAGTTTCAGATGAGCAAGCATTACTCCATAATATAGTAACCAGGTTTTTGATTTGGAAAGTCAAGTATTAGCACTGTGATTAAATAAACCACACACACATACACACTTGAAAATCTTTTAAGAAGCATTTACATGGCAGATACAGCACTTGATATCCATTATTTCCTGTAAGCTTCCCAAAAGCCTGTTTAAGGGATGAGAAGACTGCACAGAAGTTCAGAGGTAAGCGACCCAAATGAAAGGTCAGTTTCTACTATGCCACTCTACCTTCTTAAGAAGGGATGCCTTATAGAAGTAAAAAATAAAAATTTTAAAAAAGAAATGGGACCTAATCAAACTTATAAGCTTTTGCACAGCAAAGGAAACCAGAAAAAAAAAAGACAACCTATGGAATGGGAGAAAATATTTGCAAATGATGCAACTGACAAGGGCTTAATCTCCAAAATATACGAACAGCTCATGCAACTCAATATCAAAAAAGAAACAACCCAATCAAAAAATGGGCAGAAGATCTAAATAGACATTTCTCCAAAGAAGACATACAGATGGCCAACAGGCACAAAGAAAAGACGCTCAACATCACTAATCATTAGAGAAATGCAAATCAAAACTACAATGAGGTATCACCTCACACCGGTCAGAATGGCCATCATTAAAAAGTCTACAAATAAATGCTGGAGAGGGTGTGGAGAAAAGGGAACCCTCCTACACTGTTGGTGGGAATATAACTTAGTACAGCCACTATGGAGAACAGTATGGAGGTTTCTCAGAAAACTAAAAATAGAACTAACATATGATCCAGCAATCCCACTCCTGAGCATATACCCGGACAAAACTCAAATTCAAAAAGATACATGCACCCCAATATTCATTGCAGCACTATTTACAATAGCCAAGACACGAAAGCAACCTAAATGTCCATCGACAGATGAATAGATAAAGAGGATATGGTACATATATACAATGGAATATTACTCAGCCATAAAAAAGAATGAAATAATGCTATTTGCAGCAACATGGATGGACCCAGAGATTATCATACTAAGTGAAGTAAGTCAGAAAGAGAAAGACAAATACCATATGATATCACTTATATGTGGAATCTAAAATATGGCACAAATGAACCTATCTCTAAAACAAACAGACTCACAGATATAGAGATCAGACTTGTGGTGGTCGGGGGGAGGGGGGAAAGGGAGAGATGGATTGGGAATTTGGGGGTGGTAGATGCAAACTATTATATTTGGAATGGACAAACAACAGGTCCTACTGTATAGCACAGGGAACTATATCCAATCTCCTGGGATAAACCATAATGGAAAAGAATGTTAATAAAAGAATGTAAACGTATAAAACTGAGTCACTCTGTTATACAGCAGAGATTGGCACTACGTTGTAAAATCAACTATACTTAAATTTTTTAAAAAGTAAAAAAAAAAAAAAATGGATGCCTTTATGCCTGGTACTTTAAACAAAAAAACTTGGAGAAAAAAAATTTTTTTTTTCTCCCACAACGGCCTGCACCTAAAAGACGCTTCTCACCATCACTCTATCTTCACTCTGTGACGTGTATCTATCCTTCCATCCAGAGAGAGCAGACTTCTTACAGTCTGGAACTCAACATGCTATTCCACACCTTTCCTATTTGTTCTTCTCACTCTCAAGTACGACCTTCCTTCCCCCTGTTTTTACCGAGCTGTGCCCACTCATCATCCCTATTTGATTGCTTTATTGAAGAACACACACATAAAACACTGCACTAATCTTAAGTGTATACAGATCTGTGTTTACTTAAGTACAACCACGTACACATGCCCACAGATCAAGACACAGACATGCCAGGAGGTTCCTTTTTTGTCCCCTTCCAATCAGTAACCTCCTGCAAAGGTAACTGCTGTTCTGATTTCTGTCACATAGACAAGTTTTGCCAATCTTGAACTTTATGAAAACGGCATCCTATAATGTCTACTTTGGTGTCTGGCTTCTTTTGTTCAACACA
Organism: Phocoena phocoena; assembly: GCF_963924675.1. Lineage (NCBI taxonomy): Eukaryota > Metazoa > Chordata > Mammalia > Artiodactyla > Phocoenidae > Phocoena > Phocoena phocoena. The sequence goes on along the minus strand of NC_089222.1, from coordinate 35,415,892 downwards.
TCTAACTCAATATTGAAAACACAAGCCTCACCTCCTCCAGGTGGCCGCCTCTGCTGTGTGAGCCCACACTTCTGTCCCCATCCCATTCTTGAGAATCCTGTTCTCACGCCCCCTCTGCACAGCTCTGTCACACTGCCTGGCAGCTGTAGGCCTCCTGAAGCCAGGCATCTTATCTCCGTAACTGCCTGCACATAACAGGAGCTCTGTAAACCCTGACCTCACTACTATATATATAGTATACACTATATATATATATATATATATATATATATATATATATATATATATATATATATATATATATATATATATATATAAAAATCACTACTACTCATTGACCCCCGATCTTTTATGGACTTGTCTGTTTCTCTGACTGGGCCATAAACTCCCCAAGGACAGTAACTGGATCTTGTTCTAAATAGCATAAGGGAGCACATATACGCCAGGTACTGTGCTTTTTTATATTTGGCGAGTACCATCTAGTCTAATCTTTACAACCGTCTTGCAAGTATTACCGTTATTATTCCCAATTTTTTTCAGAGGACGAAGCTGAAGTCTGAACTGTTAAGTACCTGCTCACAGTAAAACTGCTAAGTGGTAGAGTCAGAATATACGCCAGGCAGCCGGGGATCAAAGAGGTGGTGCCCCCTAGTAGGTGCTTACAAGATAACGAGGGACCGCAGGAAGGGTGGAAACTGCAGTCTGCTGAAAGACAGACTGACTTAAAAGAAGAAACTGAGGCTGGGCCCTGGTCGAGCTGCTGAGTCAAGTAGTAATATGCACAGTTTATGTAAAAATTGACGACACTGTCTTGCTTTTAAAAACTTTGTCTCTAATACAAGACAAAAAGACTTCAGGGTGGTTTTATAAGGAACAAGTAAAGCACAACCTCCTTTCAGATAATCCCAAGCAAACACTTAAATCTTTGATATCTCTTTGTTGGGTAAGATTTTTAAAATTCAGGCTCAACTAGAATTTCCAAAGTACAAAGGCAATTGAAAGCTAAACAATATCTTAAGGATGGAAGAGCTGTTCGCCAGGAGTAACCTAAAACGATACATTTGCGTCTCCACATGCCATACCCAGACATGTCAGATTCATCTTTGGCTTACCGTGACATTTTCACGTGGCCCTAACTGCTGTCTGCAGTCCTTCAAGTCAGATCTCCCAGCCATGGACCGTCTCTGGCATCTGAGTGGCCGGTTTTAGCGGCAGCCTCACCCTGCAGCCAGTTTCTAGAAGTCCAGGTGAAATCTTTCATTCCTGTAGCATGCTGCCTGGATGCTAATGGCATCCCTTCGACAAGGCAGCCCCTCACAGGGGCTCCAGAGGACAGAGCAAGACAGTCCTTATTGCCTCACTGAAAGGAGCCGCTTCTTGAAATGGCTTCAATTGAATCAGTCCCACCCCCTCTGAGATGCCATCAGAACCACACGACATTACCCAGGGCTTCCGAGAGCCATGACAAGGAGCTCCCTCCTATCATGAGGCAGAAAGCACTGCATCTCTAAAGGAGGAGACTCACTCCACATAAAATGGAACTCTAAGAACAAGAAAACCCCGGGCCTAGACATACCCATTATTAAATTTAGATATCGAGTCCAAGGCTCACACACAGACAGCTATTTTCTCCAGGGACGAGGTAAGGCATTCAACACGAATTCACAATCCACGCCACACCCAGCTTACTGAGATTTCTCTTTGCCCAAAGTGCCACAGTCAGCAATGCCGCTAACGGGGACCCGGGGCAGATCAACTTCTAAGGCGCTCCTGACCCCTCCTTCCTTCAAACAACATTCACCAAGTCCCTGCTTTTGCAGGAGTCCTGTGCCAGGCTGGGGCTGCCAAGTGAGTAAAATGGAGCCTCTTGCACTTCACAGCCTTCCTTCAATGAAGGAGCAGACGAAGCAAAAGACAAATGCACACAGAATCCAGCACATTGTGCAGTGTGCTGGGATGGCGCCCTCTAAATAAAACCCGTCTGAGAGTTGAGAAGAGGCCCTTTCAACATAAATATCTGGAAGCGCAGTCCTTTATGCACGGCATGAAATGATGTTCCTTATAAAACCATCCTGAAGCTCCCCACACAGGAGTCAGCTGTCACAGTATCTTGTCCTGTCCCCCATACGATTAATTAAGCACCATAGGTTTAAACTTAATTACACAAAGGTTGAAGATACAGCCAAGCTGGACTTCGCATCGAATACCAGGCATCTGCTAGAAAACACAGATCCACACTAAGAAAGTAGAAAGCAGGGTTTGAAACAGGTTAGGACCGTGAATGAGACAGAATGGAACAAACGCCCACAAAGGGCTTCACCACTGGAGGGGGATCTCCCTGGATTTTCAATAGAAGTGAAGAGACCTCAGCTGCTGTTTAACCTTTCTTTCGTCCCTTTAAAAATGGCATTTGACCAGATGTATACCTTTTGTGCTCCGTTTCACAGCCTACAAACTTACCTATGGTTCCTTGTGAAACTCCTGTACCCATGGCCTTTGGGAAAAAAGTCTTCCTAAGGAGTAGGATCATGGAGATGGCTGTTTTTGTTCATTCTCTCACATTCAATTCAACGAGATGAGTTCAATAAGCTGATCCATTAAAGAAAACCCACAGGGCAAACATCGTCCTCATGAATGCTGTGCAACAAAGCCTTATAAAACTGGACACCAGCTCAACTTACTAATTTAAAAAATCTGGGCTTCCTTGGTGGCGCAGTGGTTGAGAGTCCGCCTGCTGATGCAGGGGACGCAGGTTCGTGCCCCGGTCCGGGAAGATCCCACATGCCGCGGAGCGGCTGGGCCCGTGAGCCATGGCTGCTGAGCCTGCGCGTCCGGAGCCTGTGCTCCGCAACAGGAGAGGCCACAACAGTGAGAGGCCCGCGTACCGCAAAAAAAAAAAAAAAAAATCTAACCAAAGCAAAGTAGTTCCCCTAGCCCACTAAGAGTTCTAGAAATTTAGATTCCATGACATGTTATATAGTTAAATCAACTGTTTCCTGTTTATCATGTCAAACAGCTCATGAGACCTAGTCTGGTCCAGAATCCTGAAGTTAACCTTAAGTGGATCAACTACCTGTTTCCTTGGAAAAAAGACCCACCTGCTCTCCTGTTTTACTGGCGGTCAGTGATGAGGAATCACCAAAGATTTAAGTACCTTGACGGGCACTGTACAAATGTAAAAGATTATTGGACACAGATTCCAGATTCAACGAAGAAAAAAGTACTACAATCTGTAATAAATACATTTTTTTTCCATACAAATTGTGATCTCTATGTGGATTTTTCTTCAAAGATGAAGAGTATGTCAGACGTACTATTTACAATTTTATCCCATCCTATTTACTTCCTGTTAATTAAATCATTAACAGAAGCAGGAAGAGAGCAAAAGACTGCCCGCAAACAATGCCCCTTTATCAGGAGGGCCCAGGAATGGGTTGTCAGAATGGCTGACAGGACTATTAGGCGTCTGGTTCAATTTGTGAGACAGAAACTTTGAGAAGGGCCTCTGCTTACAGCTTAAGGTGATTATATCTCATAGCTAAATAGAACGGGTGAAGAAAGTTTTCGTTCATTACTGAACGTGTCCTTGTGTCTGATCTCTGCACAGGCTGGACCCAAATGCCATCCAAATTCCATTATGGACGCAGGAAGCCAAGGACGCCACTTGCCACAGCGTTGCTCTGTGCCAGCTGCAGCTGTCTGGGCTTCATTTTAATGAAGGCAGACAAAGGGGGCTCTCGGCCTTGAACATTCCTCTTGCAAGGCCCAGAGGGAAAAATGACATTAGTAAAACATTCCTCCTTTGTCCTTTTACCAAGGGTGAGCTTCTGTATTTTCCACCAAACACTGTCTCATTAATAATGCAATGACTTAAGATCTTTAACAAGCATACAGATATAACACAGTATGGCTTAGAGGTACATGCTAAAAAAAAAAAGTTTAACTACATCCTTGACAGCAAATGTTGAAAAACAAGTGGAATTTAGATAAAACTTGCTCTAGCAGCACAAAACAAACAAAAACCCCAGTGAATAGAGACATAGAGGAGCAGTATTTCTCTACATGCTGCTACCTTGCCTTGGATATAGAAAAGTAAATTTTATTAATTGTAGGGCAATTCCAAAAAAATATTTATTGGGAACCTGCTACATACAAAGTGAGAAAAGGACAAAACTGAAGCTGAGTGTGGGGATTAGTAATAAAACTGAAGAACTGACTGGAGAGAAGAATGGTTAGGAGACTTTGAAGGTGGTTCAAAAGATAAAGCATGTATGGGTTGCCCTGGGAAGGAGGTAGTGGGATGGAAACATGTGGGAAGATGCAACAGCGTTTCATACAGGAAGAACCAGTCCAGGATGGATCTGTTCAGATCTAGAAGCATCAGAAATGACACCAAGTCTCCAGACTGGGTAACTTGAAATGGTGTCAAGGGTACCATTTACAGAAATGTGTGTGTCAGGGAAAGCAGAGCGTACTGATGATGACTGGTTCCAGACAGGCTGCATTTCTGAAGGGGAAGTGAAGAGGAAAGGTTCCATGTGGGAGAAAAACTAAGAGCACACAGATAACAGCTTGAGAACATCTCAAAAAAGGGGTTAGCGTCAGAGAGCTGGGCAGCTAACAAAATTAAATGATATTAGAGGTAAAGCGGAAGACTGGACTGCTGGGTGTGGTTCCTAGGAAGCCACTGCTCATCTTCTGATGGAGCGCCCTCAACTAGGTGGCAGAGGAAGACGCCATACTGAAGATGGTCAAGGAGTAACTCAATATAGGGCGTCAGCTGCTCAAGCCAAAAACCCAAAGCATCATCGATTCCTCTCTTTCACTGACAGCTACCCCAACTCATCCTGTCCTTCAGTTGGTCCTGTTGTCTCCACCTCCACAGTGTTAGGTTTCCATCTCCTCGCACAGACCACAGTCCATCCCAACATCAAGACTCCCCTGGACTGGGACTTCCCTGGTGGCGCGGTGGTTGAGAATCCACCTGCCAATGGAAGGGACACGGGTTCAAGCCCTGGTCCAGGAAGATCCCACATGCCACGGAGCAACTAAGCCTGTGCGCCACAACTACTGAGCCCATGCACCACAGCTACTGAGCCCATGCACCACAGCTACTGAGCCTGCGCTCTAGAGCCCCATGCTCTGCAACAAGAGAAGCCACCGCAACGAGAAGCCCACGCACCGCAACGAAGACCCAATGCAGCCAAAAATAAATAAGTTTTTTAAAAATCATTAAAAGACTCCCCTGGACTAATGCAACAGGACCCTAACTGCTCTCCCCATTGAAACTCCTGTGTCCACACCAGTCTTCCATGGAACTCCCCATTCCAGCCTACGAGGCTCTAAACCAGTGCTTCTCAAAATATCTGGGGTGGGGCTTCCCTGGTGGCGCAGTGGTTGAGAGTCCGCCTGCCGATGCAAGGGACACGGGTTCGTGCCCCGGTCCGGGAAGATCCCACATGCCGCAGAGCAACTAGGCCCATGAGCCACACCTGCTAAGCCTGCGCGTCTGGAGCCCGTGCTCCGCAGCAGGAGAGGCCGCGATAGTGAGAGACCTGCGCACCGGGATTAAGAGTAGTCCCCGCTCACCACAACTAGAGAAAGCCCTCACACAGAAACGAAGACCCAACGCAGCCAAATAAATAAATAAATTTAAATAAATCAGTAAATAAAATGCTCTGGGCTCCACCAGCCTCTCAACCACCCACTCTCTCCCTGGCTTATTCTGATCTAGCCAATTTCACTATGTTCAAGCCAAGTTTGATGGCCTCGAACTTGTTTCCCTAGGAGTTTGGCACTTGCTGTGCCCTCTGCCTGGACCGTTCTGGCCCTGCATTTTCCCATGGATGGATTCCTTCCAGGCACTCAGGGCTCAGTCCCAAATGTCACCTGGAGAAGTCTTCCTCTGCCATCTAATTTAGAGGACAGATCCCCATCCCAGCACTTCACACTCCGGAATACATTCCTAGCTTTACTGTTTCCACTGCACTTATTTATTTTTAAAATTGGATGAAGAAATGCTTTCCCACCATCCCAGTTCACTGTAGGCCATCTGCCCAGGCAGCCTGGCAAAAGTTCAGTGCCACCAAAGCCACCTCCTTGAGGGCAGGAGGCACACAGGCACAGGTTCTTCAGTGGAACAGAAGCCCCCAGAGGGCAGGGATCTGGTCTCTGCACTGTGCACTGCTACGTCCCAGCACTTAGAATAGCACCTGAAAGGATGCTGGTGAACAATAAAAATTCACTGAGTAAGTAGGGAGAAATGAAAGCTGCTCTCTTGAGACGTGCAGCCGTAAAGGGAAGGAGAGACTCAGGGGTGGGTTGGGGGCCCGGAGTTGTACGGCAGAGGGTGGGCAAGACAGGAAACAGGAGGAGAAAAATGAACTAACAAGAGGGGCACACGCACCAAGCACTTGGAATTCTCGGGGACAAGATCACTGAGGGGCCTCCTTGTAGAGGAAAGACTTGGCACTTGGCGTGAGCCCTGAGAAGTAAGATATTTGGTAATTCGAGGAGTTCTGAGAAGGGCATTCCAGGAAGTAGGAAAAACATAGGCAAAGGAACAAAAAAGGAAGTTTTAAATGGAAGATAGTTTGAGGGACGCAACATCTAGTCAGCATTTTATTATAAAATATTTCAAACCATATGATGCCTTACATTTACCACAAACTTTTTCATTTTAAGTCTATGAACTTAAAAAGTCACATTTTAGTAGTTTTTCACATTTAATAGCAACTAGCTTCCTGGAGTTTCCCTTCCAGAGCCAGAACAAGGCCAAGTTGAACAGCAAGATGGGGGTGGAATCGTCTCCGAGATGGCAGCTTCTCAGTAAGAAGCTTAAAATTTGTTATTAGAAAGAATTTCAGATTCAGGAAGGTCAGGGTCTAGTCCCATTTTGGCAGTAACTCACCTCCTGTGTGGCTTTAGGCAAATCACTTCACCTTTTTGAGTCTCATCTTACATCTGGGAGAAAACTGAGGGAGTTGGACTACAGACCTATAATTAGGGTCACAACATATTTTATCGTCTAAAGACACTTTGGAAAGTCAAAGAGGGTGCTATTCTTAATTTTGCCAGAACAACAGACATAATAACACTGATCCCAAAGAAACCAAGATGTACAGTCATCTTACTTAACTGCTTCAGCTCGGAAGCACCATCCTTCTCTAGAAACACCCAAGGCTCCCTTCATGCTCTCTAGCTGGTCCTGTGCTTGGTACATCCCAGATGCTCACTAAGCGTTTGCCCCATTTCCTTTTGGTGAGCTTTTCTGCATTCTTTATGTAATCAAAGCTATTGATCTGTTCCTCCACAACTTCACTGCCTTATAATAGTTGAACCGTCCTTGTGCCAAACAGCTGCATCCTTCCTTCGGCCGATTTCACATTCCGTATAGCCCCAGGTTCCTCTACTAGGAACAGTTTCTCAAAGAAGGTAAATATTTAGGTACAAACCCTATTCTTTTTCAAACCACAGAATAAATAGCCAGTAATCGACTGGTCTGAAATTCTGCAATTACTCAAGGCCTGGGTGGTGGTGAAAACCTTCTCAACTAGATTGCTAATGGACCATTTTAACCATGTATAACATCAAAGAGAGAAAAGTTAAAAAACATACTCACCTATACATCTGGCAAATCTTAGAAGCAAAGAAAACATTCTACATAGGCCGGAACTCTGATTACTCAAGACCAGGTAACCCAGAGCTGGCCTGCACATTTCCAAATACAGCATGTTAACGACTCACTAGAGTTTTAAAAGCTGATTGGGTTTTTTTGGTTTTGTTGTGTTCTCTTTTAAGGAAAGTGCATCCTGGCTGTCATATATTTTCTTTTAGCACTAATGATACTTTATGCCTTGTAGGTTTAAAAGTATTTGTCCAGTTCTTTACTTTAACTGTAATTGAGTTGGGGTGGGGGGAGTGAGGGAGTCACTCCTTCCGTACCCAAGGAGACAGCCGCCCCTCTGCCCCTTCTGGAATGTTCTCTTGCTATTAATTAAAGAACTACAAATATGAGTCATACCCACGGGTTTACGGGTGACATAACTAGATATTCTGAGAACATTTCTCACTGAGGAAATGAACATCCATTCAGTCTATGGCAAGATCAAAAGGCAAGAGGGTGGAACAAAGGCTACAGAACGTCCCAGGAAAGGATCTAGCCTTGGTGTAAAAACTGGACATGCCGGGTTTACGGCCTACTCTCTTGGAATAATCTCAGAAATCAGCAGTAGAGATTACATAAATTATGAAGGAGACAGTCAGGAAAAAGCTCTGCTGATAAAGAGCAAACAATCCTTATAAACACAGAGAAAAGGAAAACGTAAAGCGAAACCAACAACACTTTCTCCCTGACTAAAAAAGACAAAATAAAATCTTCATTTCTGAGAATTCTTTATAATAAGCAGTAATCTCCAAAGTGTTTAAGACTCTTTCATCCTCAAAGTCCTTTAAGATCCAAAGGTCAGACATACTAAATTCTCTCTTTTAAGAGAGGCTTCCCCAAACAGAAGAGGTCTAGGTCTGTCTTCACAAGCCAAGGGGTTTAATCATTTTTAGAGTCAAAGAAATGCCTTCCTCAGCCCTGGTCTTGGGTGTGTCCCCTGCTGGTCATCTGCACAGACCAGCAAGCACTGCACCCACTGGAGGTGCCCTCCCCAGAGGGGAAAACATAGAGGAGCATCCTTGGAATGCAGCAGGACTTTCCATCAGTTTCCTGGAAGAATTCTGGGACCTTAGGAAGAGGCATTTCTTTGTTTTATAAACAAACACAGAGGATGCCGCTCCTTTTCTTATTCATTCCCTCTGTTAGCTCTTGAGCTCATTTGTAATACTCTCTTTCGGCTGTTTTTAAATCTCAAATAGCTTTCTATCACCCTGCCCTTCTTGGTTTTCTTCACCTTTGGAAAAGTTACTTCTAGTGCCAAAAACATGAAATGAGCATTTATCGTTTTTATGTGGATGGCTTTTTTCCTTCTTTTTCTTTTCTTACATCTCTCTAACAATCCAGGGACCCTGTTAAAATACTCTTAAAAAGTGGAGATTATCTCTTTGGGTTGGCTTTCGCTAAGATTCTGTTACAGTCTTAGGGTTGTTATTCAAGAGCTACTGATCCATTTTAATCACACCATGTAGGAGCCAAGTGGGAGACGGTGCAGGAACCCCAGAGGACCAAGAATTAGGGAACTTCTCCTTTCCCTCCACTGTTCCACCCTCTGACCCAACATAATACCTGCCTATGATGATTGTTCTAAGAGGAGGTTTCCGGTTTCCAAACAAATTGGTCAGCTATCTCTAAATGGACAAAATCGCAATGTAACCAAACAGGACCCTACAGGGCCTTCCCGAGGTAGACATCACCCCGACCCCGCCAAAACCCTCTGTTTGTGCTCTCTCTGAAGTACCTAGGTAACAGTATCTGATGCACATTTCCTGAGTTGTTTTACAGATGCTAAAACCACCACCCAATGGAAGAACTTAACTACTTCATGAATGATCATGAGCCCCCAGACCGACTGGCACCTAAGGATTCATCATGTCAACCACCCTCTCACCTCAACACCAACCAATCAGAGAACTGTGCACGAGCTGATCACATACCCTGCAACCCCCTCCCTCACGTGGCCTTGCCTTCGGGGATTTTGGGGTTTTTAGAGTGTGAGTCACCCATCCTCCTCGTATTGGTGCCTTTACAATAAACACTGCACTTTCCTTCACCACAACCCGGTGTCAGTAGATGGGCTTTACTGTGCACGGGCAAGCAGACCCAAGTCTGGTTCAGTAGCAGCACGGGGGGACTTGACAATTAAGCCCCCTTCCCTTCATCCTGTGTGAGGATGGACTGCCTACTAACTGCTGGTGAAACTGCAGGCACAGACAGGATGGCTTCTGCCTCTGCATAAACTCTGGAGGGCAAAGAGGGATCAACATGTGAGGGAACCGTTGATCGAAGCTGCCCACCTTGGCTAGGCACGATGCTAACCACTTGCATGAGTCGTCTCACAACAGGAGGTCCCGATAAGGACACGGTGCTGCCGTGGAAAACTAACCAGGAGAATTCGGGAGGGGCCGAAAGCAGGGAGGAGACGCCAGCCCGTAATGTGCGCCAACCTCCCAGAAACGGTCATGCTAGATCCATCTCGGCTGAGAGATGCGAGAACCACCAGGGAGGACCCTGAGTCAGATCAAATATGGGCACAAGCAAGATGATTGGTCAGAGACAACCCCACAACTAACCCTATTACCATAAAACCTGAGACCGAGAGCCACATGGCAGAGCAGTCCTCCTGGGTTCCCTCACCCTGCTGTTCTCCGCCCAGGCACCCCTTCCCAATAGTCTTTTGCTTTGTCAGTACGTATGTCTCCTCACACAATTCATTTCCAAGTGTTAGACAAGAGCCCATTTTCTCAGGCCCTGGAAGGGGTTCCCCTTCCTGCAACAAACATATTTCCCCAAACTGAGTATCTATCTCTTTTGACAGAAATCGCTGGTCTTTCTGCTGCCTGGTCGAAGGTAGGTGATACAAAATGACTTCTATTTCAGTACCTAAGAAAACTCAGGGCCTAGGATCACACTGCCAGTTAGGTCATATTCCTAGGGCTCCCGGGTCATAATTTTATCAATGATTAAAATAAAATGATTTATAAAACACACTGTAAATATAAAAGCACACCACCTAAAGCACAACACGTCCATCAGGAGTCATGGGGATGAAAATAATAATATCCATCTCTCAGGACACGGAGAAGATGACAGTGAGAAGACAAGCATCTGTATAAAGCACCCAGACCTATGCTCGGTGCATAACAGGTAATCAATAAAAAAGAATAAATAGTAGGTAGAGTTTACTGTTTTTAGGGAGTCTGTGGACCAAGGGTAATTAGGTAGGGAAGACCGACAGCAGATATTCTGAAACCCTCTCCTCGCACATACTTACTGAGTCTCAGCTCCCAGCAGCATCTCCACTTTCTCGTTCACATGGTTACTAAGGACTGTCAGCGTGAAGAGGTGACTAGCAGAGTTCTGTCTTGAATAAAGCACTGTGGAACTGTTCTTCCCTGGAGAAGAATTAAGCTCTTCGCTGTCACAAGACTCCACCAGTAGCTGATCTCTTAAGGAATAATCATTGACATTGTAACTTTCTTCACTGTAAGGAAGAGGGAAAAAGAACACAGTAATTCAGTGGATGAGACTGTGACATTATCCGTTTTCAAATCACATTTTGGGGGAAGGTGGCAGGGGAGGGAAGGAGGACAGGGAGAGAATGATTTATTTTATTTTTTATTTTATTTTATTATTATTATTTTTGCAGTACGCGGGCCTCTCACTGCTGTGGCCTCTCCCGTTGCGGAGCACAGGCTCTGGACGCGCAGGCTCAGCGGCCATGGTTAACGGGCCCAGCCGCTCCGCGGCACGTGGGATCTTCCCAGACCGAGGCACGAACCCGCGTCCCCTGCATCGGCAGGCGGACTCTCAACCACTGCGCCACCAGGGAAGCCTGAGAATGATTTATTTTAAAATAGGAATTGGACTCTGAATTAATCTACTGAGTATGAAGTCAATATAACCCTCCAAAATTAAACCTGCTAATTACTATTTTTCTGTAGTATACTAAATTTTATCTTACATATAAAAGCAATATTAAAAACAAGTATTAGCACCTACTGTATAGCACAGGGGACTCTATTCAGTTTTTTGTAATGGCTTATATGAGAAAAGAATCTAAAAAAAGAGTGGATGTATGTACATGTATAACTGATGCCCTTTGCTGTACTAACACAACATTGTAAATCAACTATACTCCAATAAAAATTTTTTTAAAAATTATTAAACCCTCTAGGTTTTATTTTACATTTTCCTGGCATTTCCTTGCAACAAGTGAGACATGCGTGCATCATGGTAAGGCTTGAACAGCTATACTTCCCCAGCCTTACCCCCATCCGCAGGATAGAGGTCGTCCCAAACCTGCTCACACTCTGGGTAGCGAAGCTGCACTCGCAGCCTCCAGACCACCAGGCACAGGAGGGAAGAACAGCCCCAGAGGTCTGCTTGCTTCTGGCAAGACGCCCAACCCATCCTTCTCTCTAACATGCACGGCCTCACCACCTGTTCAGAAACCACCAGGACTGATCCCGCCACGCCCTTTATCCCTGCTTTTATGCCCAAGACTGCCTGGTATACTTCATTCCCCTGAATGTACTGTCACCTGCACAGTGCTGTGAAGATGTCTAATGGGGCCTCACCTCCCTAAGCCCCTCGGCTGAAGCATTCCACTGCATCCTCCGGAAATGCACCTCATTTAGGGAATCCAACAAAATCTTCTAAATCCTCAGCCTCTTCTCTGAACTCTCCCTTCACCTTGTTGCCTTAACAGAAACTTGGCTGTTCTAGAGAGCACAGCCTCCTCTGAAGGCTCTCTGCCTGCCTGAGTCTCATTACTCCTAGACAATGATCGCTTTGTCCTCCCAGAAGCTCCCCAGCTTTGATGCTCATGCCATCAGTCTCTATCTCATCCTCACAGTCATCTCCAGGCCCCTGGATCATGCCTCATCCTCACGCATGCGTTTAGTTACTGGCTTACTGTCACTCTCCAACACTACTTCCTTGAATTTCCATGTGGCAATCCTTCCATTACCCCAGCCTCTCAGTTCCTTGACTTCCCCTTCAACAATCAACCTTGTCACTACCACCAACTGCAACCTCTCTGCAATCCCAACGTCAAACACCTCTGTCTAACCAGCCCCGCCAAGCTCTTTGGCTCACCTCTTCTAATCCTCAACCTCAACAATTTTAACCCACCATTCCTACAACCCACTCACTCCACCACCTTTCCCTCCACCCTGAAACCCTTCATGTCCTCTCATTCATGCTTATTCACTTATCCAACTTGAATTTCTCGATACCTACTTACAATCACTCCTTGCAGACACACTCATTTCCTTGGCAAATCCCAACTCTGCTCAGATACACCTCCCCCCTATTCTCTATGTGTACTCTCAATTGAACAGGGCAGAGCTCAATAATAACTGCTGAGTAAATGGATGACCATGCAATACATTTTAATGTATTCTAGGAACCATATTGTATAATAACCTTACCTAATAATAAATGTAAATGTATGAACTCAGGAGAGCTAAGAGATAAAAAAAAATCCTTGTGCCCAACTATACTAGGAATTTCAGAACAGGCCATTTTGTTCAAGATTTCTTAGAAAGTTTTTCATTCGGTGGTGGGCATCTGCCTGTCAACCACTCCCTGTAACTCTCCTTTAAAAACTTTATAAACATTTTTAAAATTTAGTTTGATTCTTCCCCCTCCAAAACTGGCAAACACAGTTATATCATCTATAAAAGCAAAACACTGCCTTTTGATCAGGTCTGTTTGTTGCTAGGGTAATCATCTGTATTGACTGAAAGTTCACATGGCAAGGTCACCTCCAAAGCTCCCCTGAGACTGCCAACGGACCAGCACAACCATACTCAGAATATATAAAATATTTCTCTTATCAAAGGTCACATAATTTTTATAAAAGGAGGAACCAGGGTAATACACTTTACAAACAAACAAAGTTATACTTTTAAAAGACCGTGTTTACCAGAAACAAAGCAGTCGATTTTTGGCAAAGCTGGTGTCAGGCTGCACCCTGCAGGCCTACAAGCCTCGTAGCCGCCCAGCCTCGAGACCGAAGAAAGAGCGCGGAAACAGCGACAGAGACATCAGTGGTTTATTGGAGAGGGGATCTCACACATCCGAAACATCTGCGCCCTGTGCTGCAGACAGCAGGCAGGACAGGGCAGCAATCTTCATTGCCCGGGGCCGGGGAGAAGGAGGCTCCATTTATAGGGGGAAGTGACGCCAGGTGGGCTTATCAGTTACCAGGGAGACCAGCAGCTGGGGCACATCACTCACAGCCCCTCAGGTTAATGACCATCACGAGGGTAGATGTTTCTCTTTAATAAACTAGCAGATGGAATCATTCTGGCCTGATGATTAGAACAATCACTAGCTGGGGCAGGGGGCAAGCACGTTCCTGTGAGTAAGGTGTAGGTAGGTGGCACTGCTCCAGCAGGGGATGTACAGAGAACAAGAGAACAGCCATCTTGAGTGGCCTGACCCTACAGCAAGTAAAGCTTATAATATTGTCTAGATAGCTCAGACACAGATGTAGAAATACCCAGGACTCAGGATAAAACCAAAAAGTAACAAAGACAAAAGCAAAACCTCAACAACAACATCAAAAACAAGAGAAAAAAACAAGATGAACAAGGACTTGCCTGTTACTGTCTTCTCTCTGCACCTTTGAGTTACTCTTTCGGTCCAACTCACAAGTTTAAAAAGATGACCTTTTAGTTAAAGACACCCATTTCCAGTTAAAAATAATTCTGCTTCGGACAGAGAAATCCAACCTCCTTAATGCTGCGCACATGGGGTATGTAGGCAGTGCCCTAAATAATGACAGTGCAAAGGTATTCTTTGTATTCCCAAAGAAATAAAAGGCAAAGAAATCTATATGCCATAAAGCCATCATTCAAGATGACTCAAGTTCCAAAAAGTCTTCAGCATAAAGTGGCCTTACTTACTAGGTAGTCCCCAGTAGAATTCAAGACGAAGAGTTCACAGGAAACTAATGTAAACAAATAGGAAAAAACTAGTTAAGTCTTTTTTTCCCTCTTAATTTTCAGAGTTCATATTTCTCCCAGTGTTTGCCTAAGTACAAACAATACCAGCTACTGTTGTTTCATCGATGTGTTGAATCTTTGTCTTCGGCGGGGGGTGTGTGTGTGTGTTAATTAGAGACAGAAGAAGTAGACAAGTTAATAGAATGTTTTTTTAATTGTTCTCTTAAGCCATGACAACTACAATGCCATTAAGACCTAGGGTGACCGTTTGATCCAGTTTACACCTGTGGTTCTCTCAGGTGTCCGGTTGGGATGACAAAGAGCAGCCACTTTATTTATAGCTATGTGAGTTCACCTCAAGGTATCCGTGTCTACACACCTGCACATCTGGGTCACTGAATGTGCCTGCACACAGAACTTTCCCTGTTTTGCCTTCTGTATCCAAAATAGGATGCAGGAAACAAGTCTGCTTTTTTTTTTTAACTGATTCAATAGCAGTCACCCAATATCATTTCATCTAGACCTGCAAACATCTTCATTATGTGATACATAATGTCCACAACTTCTTCACTACTCCTTTAATGAATTTAATATAAAAAACTTGATTTAACAGTAAAGTAAGTTGGTGATTCATCCCTGTCAGCTATTATTCAAACCCAATGGAATAAAAACTGAAAAGGAGCTCACTCTTGCTAGCGTGTTTGTGCTCTCTCACACACAGACACATTCACACACTTAATCTCATAAAGGTTCAAAATAATATTTTCCCCTCTCTAACTCTGCTAAATACTGAGTGAAATTCATTCTCCTCATGTCAGCCAGCCCCTACTGTCTCTCTCATGCTAATACAGAAGGATAACTGTTAAAATATGGGCTTAAGCAGAAAGGAGAGGAACGAATCCACAGTCAGATGCAGCCATTTACAACCCCACTTCCTCCTCTGCCGACCCACTTACTGTGTCCAGTAAGTACAAAGAGAGCTCAGCTGGGCTGGGGAAGATGCTCCTTTCCTAGGGAAGTTGATGCTAATCAAACTTCCCCATGTTTGTTTCTTCCATTTAACAAACATATGGTTTACACAGTCTCTGAAACAATCTGGATCAAGCAATTAGGAAGTTAAACTGCTCAGAAAAAGGCAAATGGAAAAACCACCTTTCCTCGCACAGAGACGTTTATATGTAGACTTCCTCTGATTGTCTTAGACGGGCTCCAAGTTTACCAGCTGCTCATGAAACAAGCGGCAGCTTTGTGCAAGCAGAGGCTCCTATCAGGCGCAGCGATCAAATCTATACAAGTCTGTTGCTCTGTGGTATAAACAATGATGGGTCTCCCTGTTGAAACCCACTTAAAAGTCCTAGTAACCTTTGTTGAGATTCCTTTCTTTTCTTAACAAGATAAAAACTATCAGTAGAGAACAGGATATGGTGGTAAATAAGTACCTCAATTATTCTTCCCTTGGAAGGCATTCTTTTGTCAAGCGGCTGGATAGTGTCTGGCTCTACTACATGCTACCTAACAGCATGGGCTGAAAACTGATACACCTTTTTGTGAATAGTGGATTTCTTTTTTTTTTTAGTTAATTAATTTGTTTATTTTTGGCTGCTCTGGGTCTTCGTTGCCGTGCGCAGACTTAGTCTCCAGTTGCAGCGAGCGGGGGCTACTCTTTGTTGCCGTGCGCGGGCTTCTCATTGTGGTGGCTTCTCTTGTTGCAGAGCACGGGCTTTAGGTGCGTGGGCTCAGTAGTTGTGGCACGTGGGCTCAGGAGTTGGGGCTCGCAGGCTCAGTAGTTGTGGCTAGTGGGCTCGAGAGTGCAGGCTCAGTAGTTGTGGTGCACGGGCTTAGTTGCTCCGCGGCATGTGGGATATTCCCAGACCAGGGCTGGAACCCTGGCAGGGAAGATTCTTAACTGTGCCACCAGGGAAGTCCCAACAGTGGATTTCTTAGAGTGATTATTACGGAGCACTTTGAACTTTCTCTCCCACAGATTTCTATAAAGGTGGGAATTTTTCATACTGGGCATATATTTATTACTTTTAAATCAGGACAGTATTTACAACTGCATACAACATACATACATTTTTAGAATACCAAAGCTGCATATGTACATACTCAGTAGTGAGTGCAAGGTGACAGACACCCAGCTCCACTCAGGACTTACTCTGGGAAGGAGGGGGAGGAAGAAGGGATGATGATGAAGAGGCTTTAGGTATACCTGCAGTATTATGTCAGGGTTTTTGTTTAAAAAGAAGAGATCTGACAGTGATGTAGCAAAAAATTTATATCTGTTAAACATGGATGATAGGCATGTTAGTGTTCGATAATTTTCTGTACGTTTGAAATATTTTGCAATTCGAGGTAAAAAAATTTAATAATAAATGCATAGACGTGAAGACTATCATCACTCCACGTGTCTGTGGATGCCTGAGGGTATAGGTGAAGGGACTCTTGGGCAATGGAATTTTTTTGGCCCTATAAACAGCTGATTATTTGCATATAACATCATTGACTGAAAATATAAGGTAAGAGTGAATTCACTAAAGTGGCTGGGTTAAAAAGAAAAAGGCTTTTCTGAGACTTCCCTGGTGGTCCAGTGGCTAAGACTCTACGCTCCCAATGCAGGGGGCCTGGGTTTGATCCCTGGTTGGGGAACTAGATCCTAGATCCCGTATGCCACAACAACAACAACAAAAAGATCCCGCAGGCTGCAACTAAGACCCAGCGCAGCTAGCTAAATAAACAGATAAATGAATAAATAAATGTATTTTCCATATATGAATGAATAACACTCAGAAAATATAATGGTAGAAGTGATCTTATTTATAATAGACACAAAACCCACAAAATATTTAGGATTAAACTTAACACGTTTCTCCTATATGAAGACAGCTTTCAAATACTTTAGAAGAAGGCCTGAATGGATAGAAAAGTTTGATATTAAAGAGGTATCAATTCTTCCTAAATTAATATATAATTTTACCACCATCTCATTGAAAAAAATCTCAGGATTTTGGGGGGCAGCAAGGCCGGGGAATAGTCAAGCTGATTCTAAAACATCCAGAAAAATAAACATGTAAGAACAGTCATATTGTGAAAGAAAATGAGAGTGGACTAGCCATATGATATATTAAAGACATATTTTAAAGCTACAGTAATTCAAAGACTGAGACTGATAGGTATTAGCTGACAGACGGACTAGTGAAACAGAACAGCGGCTTCACAAATTGACCCCAAATACATCTGAGAATTTACTACATGATATAAATGACATTTCAAATATGTGGAATACTGACGGTTTAGTCAACAAATAATATTGGGACATCTGGAGAAACATCTGAAAAATTTTTTAAAGCTGGCTCCCAATCTCACTCCATAAACCTGAGTACTTCCTTGGGTCCAAGCCCTGGGTACATAACAGTCATGAAGAAGAGGTAGTGATGGAACAGGTCTTTCTGTGGGGCCTTGTGACCAGGGGGTTGGTTTTATGCAAATACCATCGGAAGGGTTCCCACCTTACCCCTTATGAGCAAACATCTTACGTTAATAAGGATGACCAGGAATGAGAAATAGGCTAGATGACCAAGATGGAACCAGGAATATGAAAGCAAAGATGGACATGGGGAAAACGAGAAGAAGGGTTAGACTATAAAGACCAGCTTTCCTACCCTCCTGCTCAAGTCAGCCTTATCTGTGAGCTGTCTCACCTTCCACCTTGCGTTGCTCTTGAACTTTCTTTCAGAGCCAAAATCTGACAGACTGGAAGGAGAACTTCCAATTCTTCCTTTTGTAAAAGAGTTAAATTTAAAAGAAAAGATGCTAGTAAGGATTATCCAAAAGAAAACACAATGATTTTCTGGCTCTATCATCAAAAGTAACATTTATTTTTCACCTAGTCGGTAGCTCCTTTTCCATAGGCTTTGTTTAAAACATTCACAGTTTCCCCGTGCTGAAAAAAATCTTTACTTGAATCTGCTCGTCAAAAGACAAACGTCGGGCTTCCCTGGTGGCGCAGTGGTTGAAAGTCCGCCTGCCGATGCAGGGGACACGGCTTCGTGCCCCGGTCCGGGAAGATCCCACATGCCGCGGAGCGGCTGGGCCCGTGAGCCATGGCCGCTGAGCCTGCGCGT
This sequence comes from Phocoena phocoena, assembly GCF_963924675.1. NCBI lineage: Eukaryota > Metazoa > Chordata > Mammalia > Artiodactyla > Phocoenidae > Phocoena > Phocoena phocoena. The sequence continues at coordinate 35,397,149 of NC_089222.1, read as the reverse complement.
CCGGAGCCTGTGCTCCGCATCGGGAGAGGCCACAACAGTGAGAGGCCCGCGTACCGCAAAAAAAAAAAAAAAAAAAAAAAGACAAACGTCTCCTGAGCTAGCAGCTGCCTGTGTTTTCTGCCCACATGGCAGTGAAACTGCTCCCCGAAGCCATGGCGGCCCAACACGCTACCAAATCCAGTGAGCGGATGTCACCACTTTCATCTACAGAACTGGATGAGGCTGAGCACCTGTGACATCCTGAAACTCTATCTCCCTCTTCTAATGCCTTCTGCAACAGTTCTAAGTCATCCTTTTTTATGGCCATTCTCTAAGATCCTCTCCTAGACCCTCCTGCTTTTCTCAGGGATTTACAACGACTCTGCCATTTTCCTCACGTGCAGATTCACAAAAGTCCGTGGGGTTTTATAAAATCAAAGAGATTCTTCCCATTTCCCTTCAAGACACGTACAAGAATTCTTCCTCTGCAGATTTCAACTTGTTTCTCTTCCCCTTCTGAAAACATGACTGCTAAATCCCCACGCTTGATCTTGTGCTTAACTGGAATAAGAATACCCTAGTTAAACATTTCTAGGATGGAGGAGATTGGATTATGCTGAAATTTACTTTGAGTTAAGAGGTTAAAACACTTTTTTCACATGACTGAAGTTGATTTCAATTTTAAATCTTGGTTTTAGAATTAAACACATTTTTAGTAGAAGAATATACAATTTTAAAGTAATAAAGTACAGTAAAACAGGTAAGAGTACAGACTTCATTGAGAATGTCTGGTAAGAATCCCAATTCCATCACTCACTCGCTTTGTGATCCTGAGCAAGTTACTGATCCTGTCTGTGTTTTCTCATATGTAAACTGGGAATAACAATACCCATCTCTTAGGATTGCTGGGAGAATTAAATGAGATAATACATTTATTATTATTATTTTTTTTTTTTTGGCGGTACGCGGGCCTCTCACTGTTGTGGCCTCTCCCGTTGCGGAGCACAGGCTCCGGGACGCGCAGGCTCAGCGGCCATGGCTCACGGGCCCAGCCGCTCTGCGGCATGTGGGATCTTCCCGGACCGGGGCACGAACCCGCGTCCCCTGCATCGGCAGGCGGACTCTCAACCACTGCGCCACCAGGGAAGCCCCTATCATCTTTTTGCATGTAGAGCTTTTACAGTCATGCCTGGCTTACCGTCAGTCAATGTTATTAGCTATTATTTCAAATCTTCCTGCAGAACATCATGCCTTTAAATTGCCTGGCATTTTGTTAAAAGCCTAAGAATTATAGGTGCTTTGCAAATGAGTGAGCGGACTAAGCAAAATTAGAGCTAAATACCTGTGTCAAAAAATTCATAATGTGGCAGGGGCTCCGACCGGCAAAACAAGGCATGATATTTACCCAAAACCTGATTTCAAACAGACTTATTTGCTCAGCTCCTCAAAATAATTCTGAAGACTGACAAACATGCCACACGCATGTTATGAACATTAACCTACAAGTCTTTGTGAACAGTTGTCATTTCTCTTAGGATGGAACACTGCATGGAATTGCTGGGTCATATGGTAAACCGCTTAACTTTTTAAGAAACGGCAAGACCACTTTCCAAAGTGGCTGTATCATTTTGAATACATTCTCACCAGCAGCGGATTAGGGCTCCAGTTCCTCTACACCCTCACGAACACTATCTTTGTCTTTATTATAAAGTCATCCTAGTGGCTGTGAAGTGGTACCTAATTTTGCTTTTAACCTTCATTTCCCTAATGACTAGTGATGCTCAGCACCTTTTCATATACAAAACCATTTGGAGACCTTTGCTGAAATGTCTATTCAAATTTTTGCTTACCTAAAAATTGAGTTGGGGGCTTCCCTGGTGGCGCAGTGGTTGAGAGTCCACCTGCCGATGCAGGGGACACGGGCTCGAGCCCCGGTCCGGGAAGATCCCACATGCAGCGGAGCAACTGGGCCCGTGAGCCGCAACTACTGAGCCTGCGCGTCTGGAGCCTGTGCTCCGCAATAAGAGAGGCCGTGACAGTGAGAGGCCTGTGCACCGCGATGAAGAGCGGCCCCCGCTCGCTGCAACTAGAGAAAGCCCTCGCACAGAAACGAAGACCCAACACAGCCAAAAATAAATAAATAGATAAATAAATTAATTAATTAATTTTTAAAAATTTTGAGTTGGTTTACTTTTGAGTTTTAAGAATTCTTTATGTAATCTGGATATAACTCCTTTATCAAGTATGATTTGAAAATATTTTATCCCAGTCTGTGGTTTGTCAATTCATTTTCTTAATGATTTTTTTCCTATTATGTAAGTTTCAGGTGTATCAATACATTGTTCAGGACCACTTTACAGCATAGCCAGCTTTTAAAAGACTTTTAAAAGACTAAAGACTAGACTTCCAAAAAGGAAAAAAAAAACAAAAATAACATGCCATACGCTTCCTATTTCATTGTTGAGAAAATAACAAATAGTAGAGAAGAGGGTCACATTTGTTGGTTAAAATAAGGATCTGTTGTGATTCACTGACACCAAGAATGATGGCCAATAATCCACAACAGGACCAGAAAGCCCCCATTCCTGGCACCACGGATCTCCAGATTCTCTAACCTGGAACCTCCCTGGCTGCCACAGGACATCCTGAACCCATGGTCCTTGACAAAGAGGAGATGGGCAGGTCCAAGAGGCTGTCTGACATTACTGAAGCTTTCTCTCTGGCATAACCAGAATTAAGCAAGCTCTGAAGAAAAAGTAGGCAGCTTCTGAAGCTGGTGGCTCCAAATTACGGGAGTAATCCCCACACTGCAATCCAGGTTTATCTCCGCTGACCTCCTTGAATAAAGGGAAAAATATACTGAATTCACTTTTGTCAGCCAAAAAGTTATAGTGTCTCCTAATTGGATATGAGGGATGTTACAAGAAAATCACTACTACAAACATATACACATGACTCATAACCATTTATAAAAGATTAAGAGTCGATCAATGGTTATCTCTCACTCACTTGCCATCTGACGTGGGTTCTTGATGGGGGATGGGAAGGGAGAGGCATGGCATTAAATGTAATTATTCCTAAGGCCATATTTCAGAGGCCATAATCCAGGTCTGTCCTTGGAGTGCACCAAACCTTCAGCTGTGTAGCAGTGGCTTAAAGTTTCAAACCATTTTTTTAAAACAAGAAAATATTCTAGAAGCAGAAGAGCAATGATGTGATTTGCACCAAAACTTTGGGGAGATACACAATACTAGGAATAATGATGATATGCAGCAGGTATCAGTCCCTCAGCAGGGACAATTCACTGTGTTAAGAGCTTTGTGTGCACTATCTCACTTAATTCTCATAGACATTCCAGGAAGATGATGACATTGTTATCCCCATTTTACAGATGAGAACACTGAGACTGAGGGATTAAAGGCAACTTGCCCAAGGTCACACGGCCAGGATTCAGGATTCTGAGCGCAGTTCTGTCTGACCCCAGACATTGATACTGTGCTTCTCAGTTGGTGAAGCTTTTGACACTGAATGGCAACATCAATTCTTCTTACAGACACAGAGGAGACAATACTCTTACTACTCGCAATGTCAGGGGATCAAGGGTAGGTGAGGTGGCGAGAGCAGGAAGAGGAAAGGGGGCTCTCATTTCTCTCCCACCTCATCTCTCCATCTTGATCTTAGGACCTGACCCAAGTGGTCAGAAACAACCAAGTTGTATGTTCCAGGAATAAAAGTGCTTTGAGTCCTATTGCCTTTTCTTTATCCAAGATACTCAAAGTTAATTTTCCAAGGAAGGAGTTTATTCTGCAGAGACAGAGGGACAATGTCAGGTGGCCTCAGCTTTCTATAATGGGAAAGCTGTCAAAATGGAAAAACTCAAAATGGGGCCAAATCAGGCCATGACCCTTTCCAGGGAGTCTGCACCGCTTTAAGCTACTCGGCAGTCAAACTACTTAGGGAAATGCAAGTTCTAACTTAAATCCCTGCACTCCTGATAATGATCAGGTAGAATTCTATTACAGAAAGTCTTTCTTTTAAAACCCGAGGATTTGTAATGTGTCACAGGGTTCAAGTTATGTCAATACACACAATATTTATGGAACTAGGAATCAGGAAGTGGAAAGCTCCTTTCTTAAATATCTGCGGGAAGGAAATGTTATGAAAAGGAAATGCTCTTCCCCACACTCCGACACTAGATTAGCTAAAGGTAGAGAAAAGCTCACAAAAGCAGTTTGGTACCACTTCTAACTTTCCCCTACGACCAGTAAAACTATAAAAATATTCACTTAAAAAAACCTTGCTTTGAAAAAGTTGTTTATCAAAGCAAACAGAAAAGGTGCAAGTTTCTAGGTTATTTTTCCCAATAACGTTATAGGATAGCGGAAAGGTGAAAATATTCTAGAAAAATGAAATTGAGAAGTAACGAACATAAATTGTTAAGAGAGAAGGTTTTAGAGTCAAAGACTCAGATTAGAATCCTGGCTTTGATGAGAGACCTTGAAAAGAGACTTTATCTCTCTCTGCCTCAGTGTCCTCATCTGTAAAATGGAAATAATACTAGGTTGCGGTGATAACTCAATGGTATATTGCATATACATTCTGAGCACAATGAATGGCACACTGTAAAGTGCAATAATATAGGCGCTTATCATCATTATTACTATTACTACTCATCTAACTATAGGGATACCCAAAAACATCATGGCTAGATCATTTGTGGGTACAGAATCCAGGAGAAGAATGAAAGAAACAAATCAGGACACGATTACGTTTACTGGTATGTATAACAAGACTAGACTAGATTTCTGCATTCTTTTGGTACTGTGCCTAACACCCAGACCAGGCCAATCTATCTGCAGCTCTAAGGGCATAGCAGGGCTGACTGGAGGAAAAAACGCACTACCAATGAGATACTCACATGAACCACAGCGGGAGGACTAATACCAGCCAAGGGGAAGTGGGTTCTAAATCTCCAGTCACTTCTGGCTTTTTTTGAACCCACTCCCCAACCCCATTTATCTCAAAGGCAATGTATTAGTTCTTTTAAAGAGTTCTTGGGACTTCTCTGGCGGTCCAGTGGTTAGGACTCCGTGCTTCCACTGCAGGGGGTGGAATCATGGTTGGGGAACTAAGATTTCACAAGCCACACAGAGTGGCCAAAATAAAAACTCCTCCTGTATTCCAAACTACCCATGTCAATTGGTGTTCTGTGGAAAAGAGGGTTTCCTAGTTGTGGCTGGAACTACCTACTATCAAACCACTGCCTCCTCCCCTGCTTCACAGCTAATCTGAAACAACCCTGGCTGTCTGATTCCCCTACCGTATGCTGCTTTCCCAGCCTCCTTTATAAGGACAAGTTTTGTGAACCAAGACTGACACGTGAGATACAAGAAGTCTTCTGGGCTTCCCTGGTGGTGCAGTGGTTAAGAATCCGCCTGCCAATGCAGGGGACACGGATTCAAGCCCTGGTCCAGAAAGATCCCACATGCCACGGAGCAACTATGCCCATGCGCCTCAACTACTGAGCCCATGTGCCACAACTACTGAAGCCTGTGGGCCTAGAGCCCACAAGCCACAACTACCAAGCCCATGCACCACAACCACTGAGCCTGTGTGCCACAACTACTGTAGCCCGTGTGCCACAACTACTGAGCCCATGAGCCACAACTACTGAAGTCTGCAAGCCACAGCTACTGAGCCCATGTGCCACAACTACTGAGTCCGCGAGCCACAACTACTGAAGCCCACAAGTCACAACTACTGAGCCTGCAAGCCACAACTACTGAAGCCTGCGCACCTAAAGCCCATGCTCCACAAGAAGAAGCCACACACCGCCATGAAGAGTAGCCCCTGTTTGCCACAACTAGAGAAAAGCCCGTGCACAGCAAGGAAGACCCAACTCAGCCAAAAATAAACAAATAATTTTTTTTAAAAAAAGAAGTCTTCTGAAGACTGTCTGAGAAAGGTTTTCCTCTGCTGATAAAAAGAAAAGCCACTTGAGAAAAAGAGTCCCTTTGGCCAGGCTCTATTCTTCACCCTTGTCTCCCTCCTATGTCTTTGAATGAAATGATGATGCCTGGACCTGCAGGAGCCTCCTGCAACCATGAAGCTACGTGCACAGGGGCAAAAAGTGAACAGAGCATAGTGCAGCTGAAGAATGGGAAGGGGCTGGGTTACTGGTGACCACTGGACCTGGACTGTCCACCCTCGGTCTTCATGTTTGGTGAGAGAGGTAAATGTCTTAATCACTTGAGCCACTGCTATTTGGGAATTCTGTCACTTGTAGCCAAAAGCCTTCCTAAATGATCCAATAGTGAATCTTCCAAAGGGGGATGGAGTATGTAGGGTTTTCCAAATTCACTTGACTTCTTACGTATGTGTGTGTGTGATAATTTTTATCTCTTAAACCCTTTTGTATGGGTAGCTCAAAACATCAGTTGACACAATAGTACAAAATAAAAGCAAGCTAAAAAAAATAAATAACTTCCTCTATAGAGCACAGTTTTGCAAATACAATCCTAGGTGTTTTTCAGATTGAGGTTACCTGTCATTTATGGATAAGTTTATAGATAAAACTCCAGAAGATGTGAGAAGCCACATGATAAAGTTCCAGACTTGCTTTTACCGAAATTAACTGAAAATGAGTCTATAATGGAGCAGAATACAAAAATCACATGTCTTTTAAAAATAAAAGAGAATTCAAAGAAATTTTAACTTGGGTGTGGAATGGGGGGAGCCGGCCCACTGAGTAATGCAGCCACTCAAATTGTTTATATTTAACCATCTAGATGGATTGGTTCACGTTTGACAAATATTTATTAAATGGTCATTACAGGCCAGGCGCAGTCTCTGCACTGAGGATGCAAAGGTCAACACGACAGACGTGAACACATAGTAACACAAATATTATGACAGAGAAAGTGCAGGGTTCTATGGGAACACAGAGCAGCGGAAATCAACCCACTCTAGAGGAATGGATAAGAGCTCCCAGTGGGTGTGTGGCAATTAATCTAGGACCTAAAGAATGAAAAGCACTTTGCCTAGTAAAGATTTGGGGTGGAACAGGGTTATGAGGTAGAGAGGGTATTCCAGGCAGAGAAAGAAGCACGTGCCAGGTCCTGGGGGCTAGAATGCCTCAGTGAGTGCAAGGTGGGACCATGGAAGGGCTGTTTGCAAAGGACAAACTGAGTCTTTTAAAAAGCATACTCCGGCTATGGAATGTAAATGGATGGAGGGATGGTGGCATGAATCCAGCTAGGTGTGTCTTCTGGGCGAGCTCAAGGAGGTGGTACAAGGGCGTTGCAATGTGTGAGTAAAGAAGCTGTTTCATCATGAGTAGAAGACTGGGGATTCGACGGACGGGGAACACAGTGAGGAAAAGGACAAAGTGGGCTTTCAGATTTACTGTGGAGCAACTGGGTGGATGGAAGTGTCCTTTACTAAGCAGGGAACAGACCCTGGAGAAGGAACAGGTTGGAAGGAGACTGGGACATGAATGTAACCTGATAAAACTCCAAATACAGCTGTTCACATCACATGACCATGATGACATTCAGAAATCTATGAAAAATGGCATCAATGTTAAAAAAAAAAAAATGTGTGTTCTAGAACTAGCTAAGACATTACAGCACATTTCTTCATTCTGTGTTTTAAGTGAGGCAGTGGTGATGTGCCGAGGAGTACAGGAGGTTGAACTGTGTCCTCCAAAAAATATGTTGAAGCCCTAACCTCTGGTGCTGTCCCATGTGACCTTATTTGGAAATAAGGTCTTTGCAGATGGAATCTGTTAAGATGAGACCATTCGAATTAGAGTGGGCCCTAAATCCAATAACTGGTGTCTTTATAAGGAGAGGGCGATTTTAAGACACACAGAGACACAGGAGGCAAGAAGGCCAGATGAAGACAGAGGCAGAGACTGGAGTTACGCTGCCACAAGCACCACCTTCGGAGGGGCGTGGCCCTGCCAGTTTCTTGATTGCGGAATTCTGCCTGCAGAACTATGAGAGAATAAATGCCTATTGCTTAAAGCCATCCAGTTTATGGTACTTTGCTACAGCAGCTGTAGAAACTATTACAGGGAGGAAGACTGTTTTTAGCTTCAGAAGAAATTGAAAAGGAAGACCTAAGCCAGATACAAGGCACTGAATGAGACAAGAAGACAGATAACTACCTTGCAAAGTAAGCGTTTGGGGAGTTTGAACCTATTTAGGTCTTGAATTCAGTTTTCACGTTTCAAAACCGGGGACAATGGTACTTAATCCAGAAGGTTGTACATCGGGGTGTAGTCTGTGCGCTGTAATGGATAACTAATTATAAGTTATCGCTGGGCAAAACTTGGATTTTATAATGTTATTATTCATTAATCTATGAGTACAACATGGCAATGTATTCCTTTTTTATTACAATGTTACTGCTACTGCTGTGACAGGTCTGATAGATTTGCACACCTCTGAAGGCAAAGCTGGTTGACGGTTTGCCATCATTCTAGTACAGTGGTTCTCAACTGGGGGACATACGATGATGTCTGGAGACATTTTTGGTTGTCACAACTGGGAGGGAGGCGCCACTAGCAAACAGTAGGTAGAGGGCAGGGATGCTGCAAAAACATCCTACACAGCATAGGGAGCCCCCTACAACAACGAACTGTAGGGCTTCAATAGTGCCGAGTTGAGAACTCTGCTCTGGAAGTAACCAGACAACGTGCAGTCAAAGCTTCAAGTACCAAGAATTCACTTTCTCATCCAAAGTAGTCAAACCGATCACATATCCTTCTGAAATCTGACAGAACAGACTATCAATACGGTGACTCACAAGCTGTCCAGAGCTAATGGAAACTTTAAACTTCTTTTTGATAGTCTAAAAAAGAGTGAAGGGCTTCCCTGGTGGCGCAGTGCTTATAAGTCCACCTGCCGATGCAGAGGACACGGGTTCGTGCCCCGGTCCGGGAAGATCCCACATGCCGCGGAGCGGCTGGGCCCGTGAGCCATGGCCGCTGAGCCTGCGCATCCGGAGCCTGTGCTCCACAACGAGAGAGGCCACAACAGTGAGAGGCCTGCGTACCGCAAAAAAAATAAATAATAAGATAAAATAAAAAAAGAGTGAAAATTCCTGTCCTAGAAGACAGAGGCATGGTCACTAGCCACTCTGCAAGCACTAGCAGTGACACACACACACACTGCAGAGCTGAGGTAGCCACGCATCCCATCCGCCAGCATAAACCATCTCAGCATAAACCTTCTGCCAGACTGGAGAAAGAGTAACTGTCCTCCCAAGCGGTCCCTCCCAGTAGCCAGGGAGTCTCCCTGAAGCTGAAAACCAGTGGAGTCCCAGCAGCTAAGCTCCTTGACTGAATCCTAGAATTCTACTTAGGCAGTGGGCGGTTGGATCAGTCCTACAGAGCTGGCATACGTAGTTATCTTTCATCTGTACCTCGTAGCCAAGCCTAAGCGATTGCCTTGTTCAAAGCTGCTGTATCCCCTTCATGGCTGTCTCTGGCATGCAAAGCATTTGTAGCTGCCTCCTTGAAGCTATAATAGAAATACGGCTGTACATACTGTACATTTTTAACCCAGTCTGTTTATCAAGACTCTGTGGTCTGCTTGTCACCCTCACCAAATATTCAGGTCATAAACAACTTGAACCTCCAATGCTATTCTCGGAGTCAAGAGCACCTTAGAAATATGATGAGCTAATTGGTAAAGGCAAGAAAACCCCAGTTTTGGTAAAGGCAGTTAGGTACTCAGGGTTGCCCTCTCCATTGAAGCTGTATTTCTTTCTTTTATTAACACAGAAGTGCAAATATATCTAAGGAAACAAATAGCTCACAGTGCAACATTAAATATAATGGCAAAATCTCCTGTGGAGGGCAAAGTACACTGCTAAGTAGAATAGCATATATCTCAATTCTGACTTTCAAAAGTCTGTATTTATTGGGTTCTAGGCAAGTTCAAGAATAAAAGTTGCGGGACTTCCCTGGTGGTCCAGTGGCTAAGACTCCACGCTCCCAGTGCAGGGGGCCTGGGTTTGATCCCTGGTCAGGGAACTAGATCCCACATGCCACAACTAAGAGTTCCATGCCATAACTAAAGATCCCATATACCATAACTAAAGATCCCACATGCCGCAATGAAGATCCTGTGTGCGGCAACTAAGACCCAGTGCGACCAAATAAATAAATATTTTTTTAAAAAACGTTGTTTCTTTTTTTTTAAAAAAAAAAGAATAGAAGTTGTGACATACTGGTTTAATACCCTTAATGTTTTCATCACCATAGCAAAACTACATTTACGTTTAAAATTGGCTTGGGGGCTTCCCTGGTGGCGCAGTGGTTGAGAGTCTGCCTGCCGGTACAGGGGACACGGGTTCATGCCCCGGTCCAGGAAGATCCCACATGCCGCCGAGCGGCTGGACCCGTGAGCCATGGCCGCTAAGCCTGCGCGTCCAGAGCCTGTGCTCCGCAACGGGAGAGGCCGCAACAGTGAGAGGCCTGCATACCGCAAAAAAAAAAAAAAAAAAAAAAATTGGCTTGGTACTGTCAATGTATATTTTATCATTAAAAATCAAAAATTCAGTGAAAGCTTTTGGTCCATTGAGACAGAACAAATATTTCAACAGCTGGAAGATGTTAAAAGTCAAGAGTTCTGGCATTTGAAGAGTCATATATAATCACCCTCCTCTAAAAACAAAACATCGCAAAGAAAGCCAAAGAAACATGCTATCTCATAGGAAACCAACAAAACACAAAAATACAAAAATTATAATTCCTCTCCAATCTGTATTTATAAAATTTACTTAACTACTAGAACTATTTAAACTGTCCCAGGTAAGAGAAATAATCTCTTCCTGAAGTTATGGGAACACTATTTTCCTAAGTATGAAAAATAATCATCAGCGTCTTTATGTATTCATCATCGTCACATTGTGGCTCTTCAGGGCAGACCATACAAAGTTTTCATGTCACCTCGACAGCCGAGCAGCCGAAATAATTCATAATACAGTCTGATTAAAAGGAGCAGAAAGAAAAGCTCAACCTCTGTTTCAATTTAGTTTGAACTTTCAAGCTAAAATGTCAGCCACTCAGAAGTAGAATTTGAATAAACATTTCATGATAAATTTGGGCATTAATTTTATATATCCACAGAAGCCTGTTTCCATGATTCTCTTTACTTTGTCTAAACTGTACCCCGTGAACTAACTACTACTATTCCTATCATACGCCAGCAATTCAGCCTACCTTCATCGCCTTCATATGTGGAAATAACAAACCACAGATTTATAATTTCATTCTAAGTTCATATTCTAGGAAAGACGGACTATTTATGGAGAAACAGCAGGAAAATATTTTATAATCCAACACATACTGAGTACATTTAATAAAGAATGCTCCCTAGAGAAAGGCAGCGCTAAGGGCTAAGGGGAATATGTGTATGTGTATGTGTATGTGCGTGTGCATGTGTGTGTGTTGTGAGTGGGAACGGTTAGAACAAATGCTGTAAAGAAAAGGCTTGTACAGTATTCCTTCTGGAGCAGGACCTGATTCCACAACCAGAAGTCTAAAGTAAGAGGAATAAACACTCTGCCAACCAAGGGATTGACTTTCTTCCCTGAAGCAGGGAGTATTGCTAATATCTTCCCAGTCACCGGGAAACTTTTTTCTAAAACAAAATCTAATCTTTCTAAAGATTTTCTAACAATCTTTAAGAGCAGTGGATTTTAAATTAAGTTACAAGAAGTGCTAGAGTCACACCCCAGCTTGTTCTCAACCGGAGCAACTTTTGTCTGTTTTATACAAAGGTCCTATGGCAGAAGAACTGTGAAAAATGCTGATCAAAAATATTAAGAGGGGATTCCCTGGTGGCGCAGTGGTTGAGAGTCCACCTGCTGATGCAGGGGACACGGGTTCGTGCCCCGGTCCAGGAAGATCCCACATGCCGCGGAGCGCCTGGGCCCGTGAGCCATGGCCGCTGAGCCTGTGCGTCCGGAGCCTGTGCTCCGCAACGGGAGAGGCCACAGCAGTAAGAGGCCCGCGTACCGCAAAAACAAACAAACAAACAAACAAAATATTAAGAGGGTTGCCTCCCCAGGGATGTCAAGAGAATCCAATAACATAAACCTGTCAAATGTTTAGAGCAGAGGTTTGCATGCTATAAAAGCCCAGCAGCAGTTGGCTAGGATAATGATGCTGGTAACAATTCAAGTCTTCGCTGTAGAGGTAATTTTAAAAAAATGAAGCACAGAGGCTTGTATGAGTCCATGTGTAGAAACTATACACCTAACATCTCAAGCTTTTAAAGGATGATCACCTCCAACAGGTGTCTGAATTACAGAGTTTCAAAACTGGATGTACAGCGAGCAACGCCACAAGAAGGCTTACCTCTTCTTCTTGGTGATAATGAGCACGTCGTTAAAGAGGAAGAAGTAGATTTGCTGTTTGGACGTCCTTTTTGAGAAAAGCACAGTGTCTTCCACATAGGCTGTCAACTCACCTCTTTTGACCAACCAGCGGGAAGAGGAGACTAGAGGAAAAGGCTACAAAAAGAGAAACACTCAGTACCCAAAGCCAAAGTAAAGTCCTTTTAGGATAATTGAAAGTAAAGTATAAAACTTACATTCAAACAAATGATACATCACTATTTTATATAATAGTGTATATAACAAGTACGTAATAGTGAAATACAGTTAGAGAAGGATAGCACATTCTCCAAGAGAAAATCAGGAAGAACAATTTATTTTCCAATATAAAAAACTATTAGGGCTTCCCTGGTGGCGCAGTGGTTGAGAGTCCGCCTGCCGATGCAGAGGACACGGGTTCGTGCCCCGGTCCGGGAAGATCCCCCATGCTGCGGAGCGGCTGGGCCCATGAGCCATGGCTGCTGAGCCTGCGCGTCCGGAGCCTGTGCTCCGCAACGGGGGAGGCCACAACAGTGAGAGTCCCGCATACCACAAAAAACAAAACAAAATAAATAAATAAACTATTAATATTAACTTGCCTATATAAAAACTAAAACTCAATCAGAAAATGTTATTGGGTCAACCAAAAGTTATTACCCTTCCATTAACTCTTAACTGAAAAGAAGATTGATAAGGAGTCACTTAAAACTGAAAAGCCTCAAAAGGAAACCTATTGGTATCAACTGAAGTTATTTTAAATATCACAAATCAGAATCCAAACATATGAAAAAAACATTGATAGCTGCGGTTAAAAAGAGACAAATTAAAAAGTCTGCATTCAATTCATGAACTAAAAAGACTTTATTCAAAAGGAAAGAAAAAACCCTGCAAACGAATGTTTTGTCTATTGATTATCTACTTAGCTGTATTCTGGAGAAAACCTTTGCTTAAGTTTATGGTAGTTTCCCTCATGGAAGTTCATCCCTGAAAGCATCATGCCATTTTCTGGTTGTGAAAATGAACTTCTTTCAGAATAATCCATCTTACTCTCATAGAAAAGGCTATATTCAAGGAACTGCATACTGTCTTTTCTTTATTCAGTTTACAGTTTCCAACTGGAAAACTCTCAAAACCTCAGAATGATCCTTACCCATGAGAGCTTTTTTTAAAGTTACCAGAAATGCTTACTGCCAAAAATCTGATTGAAAAAACGACATCCATAAAAATAAGCAAAAGTTCTTGGACACACAAAAGATAACTCTAGTAAGTGTGGTGCAACCAAATGTCATCCATTTCAGGGAATAATGATTAAAAATAGCCAAAGGGGAAATTGAGGATATTAGGGAGGAAATAAGAACGCTAAGAAAGGATTTCATATTTTTTTAATTTATAAAGGACGTTTATAAGAAGGTTGCTCATCAGTTATATACTATTTTCCTGAAGATTTAACATGTAAGATGAAACAGTATGGCTGATCTCAAAATTTCAAAACTGGCTATTTCAAGGAGTTCATGTAGTTTTCAGCCTCTAAATCTCAAATCAGACTATGGCTGAGACTTAAAAGGTGACAGAGAGGTTGCTTAGATAACTCAGGAGGACCCCACCAGCACACACAAGAGGTCACCACAAATAGTCAGAGCCAGGTTAGGTCCTGCCACAGGGCTGCAACTACTGGGAACGCACTGCTATCTTGTTATTGCGTGTGTAGGATAAACCAATGACAGTATTATGTAATGGCACCCTATGACTGTTCTTAGTTTAGAGGACGGGGAAGAAAGTTTTTTTAACTCTTGGTCTTTTCTTTCTTTTTTAAAATTTTTTTTATTTTTGGCTGTGTTGAGTCTTCGTTGCTGTGCACAGGCTTTCTCTAGTTGCTATGAGCAGGGGCTACTCTTCACTGTGGTGCGCGGACCTCTCACTGCGGTGGCCTCTCTTGTTGCAGAGCAGGGGCTCTAGGCACGCAGGCTTCAGTTAACTCTTGTTCTTAAAACAGATTGAGTTTTATGAACACCTCATACTCCACTGGGCAAAAATAAATTTCCAATGTATATCTAAAATTGACGGTGGCTTGCAATATGTCTATGCTTCTTTAAAAAACAAAAATCTGATACTATAAATGTTTTTTGTTTCAGTTTATTGTTGAAAGATTAAACTCATTCAGATGGCTTTCTTTTAAGAAGAAGCTATAAAAATGACCAAAATATTTAGAAGAATCACAGTAGCCCAAATTGCTCCTAAGTGAATTCCCACAGTTTAGAAGCTTCGTCTAAGACTAGAATCCAGGTGTGAATCAAAAATAAGAAAAGAGGGCTTCCCTGGTGGCGCAGTGGTTGAGAGTCCGCCTGCCGATGCAGGGGACACGGGTTCGTGCCCCGGTGGGGAGGATCCCACATGCTGTGGAGCGGCTGGGCCCGTGAGCCATGGCCGCTGAGCCTGCGCGTCCGGAGCCTGTGCTCCGCGACGGGAGAGGCCACAACAGTGAGAGGCTCACGTACCGCAAAAAAAGAAAGAAAAATTCATGAACAAAAACACATCCTTAAAGGTACTGATATAATTCCCATGGAGAAAAGATTTTCATTCTTTTTGGTGTTACTTAGCATCCTAGAAAACCAGCCTCAGCATAAAATTTAACTAATTTTATGGGCCAGTGAGACAAGGAAGAACAAGTTTTTTCTAAATTGAGACAAAAATGCATCATTTAGCCATTCTAAAGTATACATATAATTCAGCGGCTTTTAGTACATTCAGTGTTGTGCAGTGATCATCACTATCTAATTCCAGAACACTTGCATTACCCTAAAAAGAAAGTCCATATGCACTGAGCAGTCACTCTCCACTCTGCCCTCCCATGAATTAAGTTAATCCTTACAATAACTCCATGAGGGAAAGTACCATTATCAGTCCTACTTTACGGTTCAGAAAACTAAGAAATGAAAGTTAAGTAATGCCCAAAGTCCTACAGCTAGTAAGTAGTGGAGCTACAACTAGAACTCAGGCAGGCTGGCTCCAGAGTCCACGCTCTTAATATTGGCTTCCTGTGCCGATCCGGTGGACTCTCCTCACCCCTCACATTACCACGTACAGCACATGATACTCGGCCAGAAACTTGCTAATTTAAAAATGAAAAACACATGTAAGTAAACATACATACATACATTCATACATACATAAATATCTAATACACACACACAGAGACATATATATATAAGCTTTTATCCCCTTCAAATGAGAAAAACACTAGCATTATTTTGCTGCCATGGTTAAGAATGTGGACGCTGCAGTCAGTCGCAGATCTGAATCCAGGCTTCAGTACTCCTTGGTGTATGACTTTGAGCAAATAATTTACTATTCCTAGCTTCGAATTCCTCAACGATAAAATGGGAATAATAATTAGATACTTCATGGGGTTCCTGTGAGAATTCAATGAGACTATGTGAAAATGGCACATAGTAAATACTCAGTAAATATTTTCATGGCAGTAATGGCTACGGTAGGACCATAAACCAAACAGAACCAACACAGAACCCGCTACCTTTCCCTCAGGGTCGTTCCTCCTCTTGGATTCCCTACCTAGGTGGATGGTGTGACTCTCCATCCAGTCGACCAGACTAGACACCTGCGGTACCACCGCTACAGCCCTCCTCCAGGCATCCCGCTTATCTCTCTGCCTCTGCTTCCAGTCTCCAAACTGGTTTTCTGCCTCCGGTTTTATTACATTCCCAACTTACCCTCCACATAGCTGCTGTAATACATTTTTAAAATAATAAACTGAATCTGGTGTATGTGTGTAGAGTGGGAAGGGGGGTTGTTAAAAAAAAAAAAAAAGTCCTATGAAAACCTATTAAGTGGACAACCTCCTTCCCACCCCGTACCTCATCTACTCAGTTTCCAACCACTGATTACAGCCCCTACAAGGTAGTAACTGTTACTGTTCTTCTATAACTTTCCAGAGATTTCTTACACATAAGCAACTTTTATACTCTCTTTTCCTCCTGTTCTGCACCTTACTTTTTTCACTTAATAATGTAAGACAGAATTTTAGATTCCTAAAATTCTTCATTTTTTTTTAAGTTGAGCGGTCTTACATAATTTAGGTATACTATAATTTATTTAATCAGTCCCCTATTGATAGATGTTTAGGTTGTTTCTAATCTTTTGCAATTAAAACAATGCCATATCAGTAACTTTGTGTGTATGTCTGTATGAGTGTGTGTGTGTGTGTGTGTAATTTTACACATTCATGAGTATATCAATAGGATAAATTCTTAGAAGTAAAATTGCTGGGTCATAGTAACTTGCATTTGTAATTTTGATAGTTATTGACATATTGCCCACCATTGGGGTTATAACAATCTTTCCCACGAGGAACAGATAAACATGGCTTTCCCAACAACTCACTGATAAAATGTTTTGAATTATTTATAAATCTAAGTGGTAGAATACATTATTTTAATTTCAATTAGCAATTTTCTTCTGAATGAAGTAAAGCATCTTTTCAGATGTTTAACAGTCATTTGTATTTCCTCTTCTGAGGACAGTTTTCTAGTTTGCAATTTTCTAATGGATTTTTTCCTTTTCTTCTTCTTATCACTTTGAGGTTATATGTTGGGAATATTAACGCTTTATCTATATGTGAGTTCTAAATTTTTTTTCCCAGCTTCCTATTTCCCTTTTCACTTTTTAAATACCGTTTAATTTTCACTCTATGGAGAAATTTTTTAAATTTTCACATCGATCAATTTTCCTTTTAATGACTTCTGGATTTGGAATAAGTTTAAAAGGCTTTTACTATGATGCTAAGGTCATCTTTACTAAATGCGCATCTGACTGTGTCACTTCCACGCTTTGAACTTTACAGTGGCTCCCAGATGATCCGGCTCTGCTCCTTCTTTTGGCACACAAGGCCCTTCCCATGAGTTCTAGTTCTGCCCCGCTTGCCTCGACCCCACTGAATGTGTGCAATTCCTGGGCTACAGCAGCTGAAACCATGTCCTGTGCATTTGCTCCTGCTCTTCACTCTTGGAAGACCCTTCTCTCTCTCCTTTCAAGATCAGCTCAAGCGTACCTCCAGTATGAAGCCTTGCCTGGCTGCTACAAGCTCCCCACCCCTTTGTCCCTCATTCTTAGGGCTGGCCACGCCCTCTCCATTGCTGGTGTTCTCAAAACTCTTCTATCTCCCATAACAGCTGTAGACTTGGCTCACTCCTTTGTATTTCTGTAGTCTTCTACTAGATGGTAAGCCCCCTGAGGGCAGGGATCGTGCTTTTGTTTTCCCACTTCAGTCCACAAAGGTGCTCATGAAATTTGTTGAAAGAATGCACATGCTTGGACAAACCACTTAGCTTCTTTGAACATCTGTCTTCGCGTCTTTGAAATGAACTGAATAAAAATGTCCATTGCTATCCATAAAGTGTTACAGAAATGAGGTCCTAAGGTTGTATTAGTATTTCTAAGTGGTCTGAATTAAGTCCTTCATTATAAATCTAAACTTAGAATACTTTCCTTTAAGTTTGCAATCTTAATCATTGAACCAAGAGAAAACAAAAAACCAAAAACTCATGCACTCAGTTGATGTTAATCACTTATTTATTTATTTTTTTTTTTGCGGTACGCGGGCCTCTCACTGTTGTGGCCTCTCCCTGTTGCGGAGCACAGGCTCCGGACGCGCAGGCTCAGCGGCCATGGCTCACGGGCCCAGGCGCTCCGCGGCATGTGGGATCTTCCTGGACCGGGGCACGAACCCGTGTCCCCTGCATCGGCAGGCGGACTCTCAACCACTGCGCCACCAGGGAAGCCCCAATCACTTATTTTTAAGAACCCTTGGGGTAAGTATTTTTTCAGTTACAAATTAATTGTGGTTCTAGAGAAACAGAGCTTAAAGGTATCTTAAACCAACTGATTATCAGTGAAGAAAGAAAAAGAAAAATGGTTAGGGAAGGACTTATCAACTTTTAAAATGGAAATGGTTAGAGATTTATCATCTTTAAAAAAGAGGGGATTAAAAAGAATCTTTTGATGTATAGATAATATTTTCTAAAATACTTAGAAACAAATGAAAGTGAAGGACAGGATTCTTTTTGAAGGATGGGAAAAAATGGGTTTTGAAATTGCCGTAAATTTCTACACAAGCGTATAATAACTAAAGTGTGCGTGCGCGTGCAGGCACACGCTGTTTTTAGCAAGTACCCATCGTTTTCTAAGAAGAATCATGGATCACCTTTCTGCATTTACATCTTTATAGTCAGGGTGTCGCAGTGGAAGAGTTTACACTGATCTGCAAGTCAGGATGTCTGGACCCTAGTCCTGATTTTGCCACCACGAGCCGAATGACCCTGTTAACAATTAATTATTCTCTGGGTTGTATTTCCCTCATTTATAAAATAAAAGGGTGTAGCTGTACTATATCAGTGGCCCTCAAACTATATGACACAGCAGAGAGTTATCTGCGTAATGCCACGATCGCTCTAATCCCACTGCACAAATTAGCAACACTTTCACTATGAAAAAATATGACCGCTTTAAGTTGCTTCATTAAATTCAAGTGGCATAAAATGAAACAGAATCACAACCATGAACACTCACACCCATTAAGAACTGAACTGTGAGCCAGCAAAGGAGCTGACCATGGCCTAGCCTCGCCATTAATTGTTATTTCCTTCTTTGTCCGTCCTGTCATCTGCCCCTGAGCAGTATGAGACACGCAGTAGCAGGCAGCATAGATGCACAGAAGAATTATGGGAGAAAAAGAAATTTGAAAAGAACAATTCACTAGTAATCCTTTTGTGCAAACTGAGAAAGGAGTGTACTTATTTGATTTAGGAGAACACCCTGGTCCAGCTCGTGGGATACCACTGTTTTGCAGGATACTTTGAGAATACTAAAGGAATCTCCTTTCTATTCTAAAATTCTATTATTTTTAACCACCCATTTCTCAAGTTTGCTGTCTTCCTTGGGAAAAAAGGAGGTGCCGGTTAGATAATACCTAACTCTGTGGCCTAGGGAAAGGTCACTTTATCTGGTATTAGCAAGAGCTGAATTGTCCAAAGCAAAGCATCTGCTATTTCCCCTGCCAGCCTCTCTGTAATCAATTTATGGCCCTGCGGTGAAAAGCAAATTCCTCTCCACTTTGTCGCCCTCAACTATCTCTTTATTCGCATAAGATTTAAGCAGGAGCAGTAACAAATCTATTTATGAAGAAGTATGAGAGAATACCTTAATTTTAAACTCCAGCTGGGAGTTAATTGTGTACATCATTTCAGTCCTTTCCATCTTCCGAGCTCCTTCATTGCAGAGTCGAACCAACTGGAAACAGAGGATAATAAGGAGGGTTAAGAGGTGAACGAGAGAAACCGCACTTTCAAATGCAGATCTCACAGGAAACAATTAGCACTGTGGAAGCTCCAGAGACTCATTCCAGACAGTTAAAGAACTCACAGTTTCACACAGTCAAGACTTTGTACCCAGTTGGAAGTGGTGTCATCAGGATGTGAAGACAGAGGAAAAAAAACGTCCTGAGAATTTTCAGGGACACACATCCTCTGTGCGTTATCACACGATGCCCTCCACATACACTTGGCAGATTCCTCAAATGGTCCAGTCCACTCCTTTCCTCTGCCCCTCCTCCTTGCCTTCACCCATGGGAACATCACCAACCTCAGAGCAAGCTGCACCTCTCTCCCCACTTCATATCAGAGCAGCTGGGGGCAGACCACTGACTTCAAAGGCAAATTCTTAGCAGAATTCTACATGCAAAGCATGTGACCAGTAACCTGGATGCTGGAAGAGGAAAGCCTTCCATTGGAACCTAATGGTCAATGATTCTTCAAGGATGGTCAAGCTAAGGGAAATTCAGTTTAATTAGAACTACTGATTTATCTACAAACAGAACAAACTCATAGTCCTTTGATGAGTAGCTGTGATATCATGATTTATAATAAACAAAATATATATTTTGTCTTTTTCCATGGTTTCTGGCACACAGCTCCTAAAACCCTTGTAATTTCCTATGTAAGAGCCACAGGGGCATCTCTGGTTATAATTTAGTTTTGCTACCGGTTCCTGAAATAGCTCCAGGGCATAAAAGTGAAATGGGTATCTTCTGTTATTCATAACAAGCCCCCCCTTTCAACCACGTCTGAGTTTATGTTAATGAGGTGACTTCTGGTAAGCCCCTAAGGATGGGGCTGGTTGCCGGGGGAACCAACAAAGTGATTAAAAAGAAGGCTGGAAGTTTCAGCCCTGCAGGCTTCCAGGGAGGGGAAAGGGGCTGGAGATAACACGATCACTATTGGACAGTGATAGAATAATTCACGGCTACATAATGAAGCCTCCATAAAAATCCCTGAACTTTGGAGTTGGAGAGCTTCCAGCCTGGTAAACAACAACACTCCTGCATGCTGGGAGGGTGGCATCCTTCTAGACCTCACCTTATCTCTTCATCTGGCTGTTCATTCTTATCCCTGAATAGCCTTTGTAATAAACCACTCATCTAGTAAGTAAACTGTTTTCCTGAGTTCTGTGAGCCCCTCTAGCAAATTAATCAAACCTGATGAGGGGGTCATGGGAACTTGATTTATAGCCAGTGGGTCAGAAGCACAGGTAACAACCTGGAATTGTGATTAGCGACTGAAATGAAGTTGGGGGTGTAGTCTTGCGGGCCTTGAGCCCTTACCCTGTGGGATCTGATGCTATACCTCCAGGTGGAGTGAGAACTGAACTCAATACAGTAAGACACCCAGCTGGTTCAGCAGAACTACTTGGTGTGGGGAAAAACCCCACACATTTGGTGACCACAAGGGTCAGAAATGAAGTGCTCTGTGGGTAGAGTACTGAGCACAGAGGAGACACACAGGAGTTTCTCCTTTACACTGTACCTAATACATAATTATTAGTTCACTGGACTAAACCAAAACAAACTTTGTATTTCCAATTTCTTATTAACTGAAAAATCTACAAAACTTGTCCATAACAAGGATCATTGGCCATAAAGACGTGTAATTGTTAAAAGCGAAGCTAGAAATTCTGATTAGATTTACTTTAATATTACTGCTTCATTAAGTTACATATGCTTACTGTAAAAAATAAAAAATGATAATACATAAGTAAACAAAACAGGCCATAAAAGGCTCTGACCTAATCCTACTCCATGGAGGTAACTGGAAACAAGATGGGTTATACACTTTCTCTTTTTTTCCTATGCTTATATGAACATATAAACACACACATATAATGTGTAGAAATTCTAATTTTTGTAAATGGATTATTCAGTGCTTGTCTGTGACTTAATTTTTTTCACTTGCCAATATTTCGCCTTATACATATGACATTCACTGAAAAAAAAAGTTTATCTTGTACATGGTATGTGTCAGATGCTAGGGTTACAACATTTAAGAGGTACACAATCCCCATCCTCATAAAAGAAGGGCAGACACAATAATTACAGACTGAAATCTTAAAGGGGGGGAAAAAACAGGGGTTCTGGGAGAGGGAGGGTGAGGAGGGAGCCAGGGACCTCTCCTGAGAGGTCATTTGGGCTGACAGCTGAAGGAGAAAAGGGAGTTAGCACCCAAATCAATGGAGAGCGCTGGTCCAGGCAGAGTGAACCCCAGGAGCAAAGGGCTGACACTGGGAAAGTGCCGTGTGTCTGAGAAAGTAAAAGGTCCGTACACAGGAAAATGGCACAAGAGGAAACTAGAGGACCAGCCCAGGGTCAAGGCATGCAAGTTCTTCAGGTGTGTGGATTGTATTCTAAGTGCAAAGAGAAGCCACCAGCAGGCTTTCAGCAGAGGAGTGATAGGATGCAACATATGCTACGACCATATGTGCTTTCCACAGTGTACTTATTCAGTCCCCCACTGATGGACACTTGGATGTTTCCTAACAGATATTCTAGGCTTAAAGGGTATACCTGTCTTCAGTTCCAGCATATCTTTAGGTCTGAATGGTCTTAGTAGTTCACTGATGCAGGGACTGATGGCTGCACCTGATCAAAGCTAGGCGCAGAAAATATCCTGGCTGGGCTGGGGCAACTGTAATTAAAATATCCTATAAGGGGGACTTCCCTGGTGGTCCAATGGTTAGGACTTCACCTTCCAATGCAGGGGGTGCGGGTTCGATCCCAGGTCAGGGAGCTAAGATCCTACATGCCTCGGGGCAAAAAAGCAAAACATAAAACAGAAGCAATATTGTAACAAATTCAATAAAGGCTTTAAAAATGGTCCACGACCAAAAAATCTTAAAAAAAAAAAAAGTGACTTTAAAATAATATATATATCCTAAAAGGATTAAGACAGAACAAAACCCAATCAAGCAGCCGCTGCTCAGGGCATTTTTATGATTTCTCTTGAAGAATATATGTTCATAGTTCCCAAATCTGTGCTCCCAGACTTGGTCTGTTCCCTAAGCTCTACATCCAACTACCTGGACGGTATCTCTTCTCGGGTCCCCCAGAGCCATCTCAAACTCAGGATGGAACAACCAAACCTCAACACTACCTTCATCACCCCCTCCCCCGGCCCAGTGTTCTCTCTGTGATCAATCCCAGCATCATCCGCTTCCCCAAGCCAAAAAGCTGGGTCCTCACCACTCAGATGCCTCCGGCTCCTTTGTCCTCCACATCCAAACAGTTCATAAAGTCTCATTCATGTTGCCGTCCTGCTGTCCACTCATCCACCAGCCGCCCTGTCCCCGCACTCAGGCTCAAACTCCCTCTCCTTTGGATTACTGGCCTCCTAATTCTCTGCCATCACTTCTGCCCTACCCTTATGTGTCATCCAGAAAAACATTTTCAATCTTTCTAAGTTCAAATCTTTTTTTTTTGCGGTACGCGGGCCTCTCACTGTTGTGGCCTCTCCCGTTGTGGAGCACAGGCTCCGGACACGCAGGCTCAGCGGCCATGGCTCACGGGCCCAGCCGCTCCGTGGCATGTGGGATCTTCCCGGACCGGGGCACGAACCCGTGTCCCCTGCATCGGCAGGCGGACTCTCAACCACTGCGCCACCAGGGAAGCCCCTAAGTTCAAATCTGATCATGCAACTCCTCAGCTTGAAATCCTTAAAAGGCTCCTCGAAGCTTTCAGAATTAAGTCTTAGCAAGACCATGATCTGGCACCTACTTACTTGATCCCTAACTTCCTGCTTCTCTTATCTTGGGCCTCAGTCTTACCAAATCTCTGCTCAGAGCCGCACACCCTTCCACGTCCCTTTGCACTTTTGCACGTGTGTTTCCCTCTACCTGAACATTCTTCACCCCACTCTGTCCCACTGACTCCTCCTTATCTAGATTTATACCCCCCTATTTGTCTTTCAGGACTCATCTTGGGTATTACCTCTCTAAAAAGACTGGAGAGCAGAGATTGTGAAATTTCCATATTTGTTAGTTCAGTGCCCAGCCCAGTACCTAAGACACAAAGGAACGCTCAGCAAATGTTAATGTGTAAACTGCCTTCAGAGATCATTTATAAGCCACTTAAAAAAGGGGGGGGGGCAATTCCTTTTTAGTTATCCCACTTTAAAATGAAAGGGAAAATGGAAAATAAAGTTATAATCTTTATTTCCTAAACTTCCAAACATAGACTCCACCAGCCGCCACCTCCAAAGGCGTATTAAGAACAAAAAAGTTCCCCCAAAATATATCAAGCAATGGTATCATTAGTGGACTCTGATTAATGACTGCGTTGAAGGGACAAGCGCTAATTTGGATATAGTGTTTTTCTTAAAATCAGCCTCCACATATTAAAGCCGTGCCTTCCTTTAGCGTCTGTCAAAGCTTTATTAAATTTGGCTGAATTTTTTGTTTTAGGCCAAATTTATGTGGCAAAAAAAGAACTCAATCTCTCTAATGTAGAAATATAAATTGAAACAAAAATAAAATATTTTCAATCTATCAAATTCACAAAGATGAGAAGAATATTGGATGCTGGGGAGTGCAAAGTAAGATAGACACTTAGAAATACTTCTGGTTGTCATGGATACAGGGACAACTTTTCTTGAAGGCACTTGGGGGTCTTTAAATCATACCTACCTTTTTTTCCCCCAATAAACCCATTTCTGGAAACTTTTCAACAGAAATCATCAGAGGAGCACAATCATTTATGTAAGGCCATAGTCCATGCAGCACTATTTAGAAGAGTAAATGAAATGGGTACCACATGAATCCATGTGTAAGTGTACATTTACATCCACTGGAAGGACACGCCATAAAATGGCAATAGTCACTATCTTTGACAAGATTACTGATTACATTATTTTTAAAATGTTATCTCTGTAAACCTTAAATGCATTCTTTCAGAGCAGTACTTGGAGTGAAGGAAAAAAACCTTATTAATTCCTCCCTTCTGCTCTCCTCTCCCTTTACCATCAGTGACCACGGTTGAAAGTCTGATGTGTATGATTCTGGGTACTATTTCTATAAATTGATGACATACATATGTCATCAATTTAAACACATCAAAATAAACACATTTTATTACCTAGATGTCATTACACTATTTGTTCTGTTCTGCAACTTAATGTTCTTCACTTGACACAGCTTAGAGATCTTTTTATGTTAACAGATAGATATCTACCTCTTTTAAATAGCTGAAGCAGTAAGTTACAAGAAAAGATTCAAGAGAACTTGGCTCTTCTGCCACTATGAGAAAAGCTTATAACTTAATATTATCTCCAAATAGAAGTAGAAGTTTTATGAGGTGCACGTTAAAGCAGTTATTCTCTTTCCACAGGAGAGTAAATAAAAGAGAGCAGCAGGGACGATTTCATTGGCATAAGAAACCACGTCCTGAGCACCACTCCTTAGACACCAGACACGACTCTGCACCAGCTGAACTATCAGATTCCCTGGAAATTTCCCTCCCCCCGGCTCCGCCCCAGCATCTGAGCCGAAAGTCTGGAATAAATACACATTTCACTTGATAGAAACATCTTTCTTGTTTCTGAGTTGTTTGACTAAGTCAGTAAGTCTTTCCAAAGCCCCAATTCAGTAAGTTGTCACCGTCACGTCAGCCACATACAGGAACAATTTCACTGAAGTATTATTCACACTATGCAAAGAAATTTCATTAGCATTTTAATTACCAAAAAAGACATTACTCATTTTTTCCAAGAATGAATAACTATCTAGAGAGACTTGCCCAAGGGCCTTAGGTGGAGTCCGGTTCTAAAAACTTGGGCCTCATCATACAAAATTTCACTCTCTAAAATAAATACTGGGAACTCCCACTTTCTTTCATTTCCGATAAGGGAAGCAATTCTTATTGAAATTCTGCATTTTGATTTTGAACCATAAATGCTCTATGTACACAGTTTTTTTGTTAAAAATACTGACATTGTTTTCCCAGAATCTATAAAACCCCATCAGTAACCTGCACAAATGAAAAAGAAGATGAATCCCTAAGCTGGCTGCATTGATAACCTCAGTTCCCTACAACACTAGGAGATTGCGGGAAAAATCCTGATATTCAGGACTCCTACTCAAGAGAGAGAAACGCTGCCTTAGAAAAAACAATTCACTGGAAGAGCACTTCTTCAGAGGGTCCTTCATACAGTAAGTATCCAGGTAAGGCAGTTACATGACATTTTTGCCAGCCTTTCCTAAAAGAACCAGTGTCACATCAAGTGAACCAGAGACACCTGAAGGAATGTAGCAGTCTACTGTAACTGGGATGTAAAAGTCTCAAAAAAATTAAGGATCACTGCTCGTTCAATTCAATTACTATTACCCTCCTCCTTTCTCTTCTGTGTGAATTCTTTTCCAACTTCTCAGTAACAACCAAACAAAATCTGACACAATCTCTTTTATGGCCAAGGCTGGAACTTCTCTAAGTACAATAGCTTCTCCTAAAGACCCTCCCCCCCCCATAGGATTTGGGGTCCTGGAGGAGAGACCCATGGGCAGTAGGACCTTAGGTAATTTCATACCTGTCAGTCCAAATTTCTTCACTTAGTGTTTCCCAAAGTGGGATGTGCAGACCACTGATGGGGCAAGAGATGCATTCAAGTGGTTGACAGACTGCTATGGTTTGAATGTTCATATCCCCCCAAAATGTGTGTTGAATTCTTAACCTCTGAAGACGATATTAGGTATTAGCAAGTGGGGACTTTGGGAGGTGCTTAGAAGTCATGAGGATACAGCCCTCACAAATGGGACTCCAGTAAGTCCCCTACATACAAACCTTCAAGTTTCGAACTTTCAAAGATGCAAACATGCATCTAGTCCCACATAGGAACCAGAACCTGTGCCAAAAACGTCAGGTGTGAATGAAATTGCAGCTTGCCCTCCATCTCCTATTGCTGACAATCCTTCAGCTCTGCCATGTCCCACCTCGTCTCCCTCCTCCAGTCAGTAACTCTTCCTGCCTGTTCACTCGATGCCAGCCCCTGGATGCCAGCTGTTGTGCTGTGCTACTGTACTTTTCAAGGTACTGTACTGTGAGATTTAAAATGTTTTATTTTTTGTGTTCATTTGCTTTTTATGTATTATTTGTGTGAAAAGTATAATAAACCTATTACAGTACAGTATTGTGTTAGTTGGGTACCTAGGTTAACTTTGTTGGACTTACAAACAAATTGGACTTACAAGCGCGCTCTCCAAATTGAATTTGTTCGTATGTAGGGGACTTACAGTACTGCTTTCTACAACAGGCCCCAGAGAGCTCCCTCACTCCCTTCTGCCGTGTGAGGCTATAAGGAGAAGTCTGCAACCTGGCTAGAAGAGGGCCCCAACCCAACCACGCTGACACCTTGATCTTGGACTTCCAGCCTCTAGAACTGTGAGAAATAAATTTCTATTGTGTATAAGCCATGCAGTCCACGGTATGTTGTTCTAGCAGCCAAAACAGACTAAGACACAGATAAACTTATTTTTAATATAAAAAAAATGGGCAGAAGACCCATATAGACATTTCTCCAAAGAAGACATACAGATGGCCAATAGGCATGTGAAAAGATGCTCAACATTTCTAATTATTAGAGAAATGCATATCAAAACCACAATGAGGTACCACCTCACACCAGTCAGAATGGCCATCATTCAAAAGTCTACAAATAACAAATGCTGGAGAGGGTGTGGAGAAAAGGGAACCCTCCTACACTGTCGGTGGGAATGTAATTGGTGCAGCCACTATGGAGAACAATATGGAGGTTCCTCAAAAAACTAAAAATATTTTGAGTTGCTATATGATTCAGCAATCCCACTCCTAGGCATATATCTGAACAAAACTCTAATTCAAAAAGGTACGTGCACCCCTATGTTCACAGCAGCACTATTCACAAAAGCCAAGACATGGAAGCAACCTAAATGTCCATCAACAGAAGAATGGATAAAGAAGATGTGGTACATGTATATAATGGAATATTACTCAGCCATGAAAATAAATGAAATTGGGTCATTTGTAGAGATGTGGATGGACCTAGAGTCTGTCATACAGAGTGAAGTAAGTCAGAAAGAGGAAAACAAACATCGTATATGAATGCATGTATGTGGAATCTAGAATTTGGTACAGATGAACCTATTTGCAGGGCAGGCATAGAAACACAGATGTAGAGAAAGGACGTGTGGACACAGAGGAGGAAGAGGAAGGTGGGACGAATTGGGAGATTAGGTCTGACATAAATACAGTACCGTGTGTAAAATAGGTAGCTAGTAGGAACCTGCTGTATAGCACAGGGAGCTCAGCTCAGTGGTCTGTGATGACCTAGATGGGTGGGACTGGGGGGTCTAAGAGGGAGGGGATATGTGTATACATATAGCTGATTCACTTCATTGTACAGCAGAAACTAACACAACATTGTAAAGCAATTATACTCCAATAAAAATACACACACACACACATATATATATATATATATAAATATATAAAGAAACAACCAGCTCATAAAACCCATGATTTTGTAGTTATTATTGGCAAGGAAAAGTAAAATAGAGTCAATTTAAAGTTGATTAAAACAAAAAGTGCTTCACAATAAAGTGGTACAAAGATGCACCAAACTCAGAAGTAATGTGCGGCTTCGAGCTATTTCGGATGCTTCTGATGCGATCATGAGCTTTGCTCCCCTGGGCCGTAACCTCACTGATTCCCATAACTTCCATTGCTTTCTCGCAGCTAAATATTCCTGTTAGCATTTAAACATACCCACATTTCTCTAATCTTTTAAACAAAAAAAGACCCTCCCTCACTTCCCTTTCAACTACAGCTCTCTTTTTGTCTTTTTACCCTCAGCCTGATTGTTGAAACAGCTACACTAGCTGGCTGCATGTTCCCACCTCCCACTCAGCCCTCAACATACTCCAATCTGGCTTCCACACCCACCTCTCCAAGGACACAACCCACCTGATGATAAATAAACCCAGTGAACGCATCAATCATTATCCCACTTTGTCTTTCAGGAGCACCCAATGGGGCTGACCTTCCTTCCACCATATTACATGCAATTTGCCAGACCACTGATTAAGTTTTCCTCCTTCTTTGGTACATTCTGTTTTGTTTTTCAAGTCTCCTCTGTTGGTTCCTTTCCCCTAAACAAGTTGAAGTCCGGTGCTCTTTACAGTCGTACTTCGGACTCACCAACTACTCCTTTTTATACATACTCCTTGGTACTTGCATCCATTCTCCCAGCTTCAAAAATCATCCCTAAGCTGATGATTCACAAATCCATATCACCAATTCAAGTCTCTCCACTGAGCTCCTGACTTGGATGTTCTATAGGAATCTCAGTTCCGACACATTCTAAATGGAACTCATCAGCTTCTCCCTATGTTCCTACTGTAGAGATAAACAAGAGCATCCATCTGGTTGCACAAGCCAGAGACTATTTTCCTTGATTTCTGTCCGCAAATATGCCCACCCAAACACTCTCCATGCCTACCTCCCCTATGCTGTAGGTTTGCTTCTCTCCATCCTACTATCACATCAGTACAGGCCCCTATCATCTGTAGCCTCATCAACTACAAAGGCCTCATCACTGGAGCTCATCCCCACCGTCACCTTCACAGCACATGAATTTACAGCTTCCACAGCATCCTAGGATAAGGTCCACAATTCCCTAACATGGTTCCTCAGTGTTCTCTCTCCTGAACTGGGCTCTCATCACATGAAGAACATTCTAGTTCTCCAAATTCTATAAACACGTTCCTGTCTTTGGGAACATGTTTATAGAATGTGGAGAATTCAACAGTACTCTTGCGTCAGCCTTCAGGTTCAACATTACTATGTTCTTCCCTCTTATGTCACTCATCATCCTTTACTGTAATTCTTATTTAATGTCTGCCTTCCCCTTTACACAGCACATTCCACAAGGGCATGTCTTATTCATCCCCATATTTTCAGGGGCTGGCATTGTCCCTGGCACTGTAGTGGATACTCAGTAAATACTTATCGAATTCAGACACCAAAAGAAAATGAGATATCTAAAGGCCCTTAAGACAAGACTGTCTGAAACAGTAAAAATACCAGTTTCATTTGAGTACAGCAAACATTGCTTTGCTTTTCGACTACCCAAAGAATGGTGTGCAAATGGCTATGAGAATCTACCAGTTTTCAGCATCAAACTCAGACATGTTCTCTTCAGAGAGATCTGAATGGGTGATCCCATTACTGTGTAATGAGCCTCTCAACACTTACCTTGCTTACTTCCTTTAAGGCCCTTTTGCAGACTTCATACTTTGAAGAGTCCTTAGGTGTCTTTTGACAGATAGTCTGCAATCAAGTAAAAGAAGAACAAAATCAACTGATTTATTTTACCAAGTAAAACAAAACCAACGTCCAGTCATAGAGTCTTACTTGTAGCAAACTTAACAATGCTGAACACAATACTATGGATGAGTCTGAAGATGACATTAAAATCCGAGTACAAAACTAGGAGATAGTCTTTAAAAGCACAGGATCCATGTTAATCCAGAGGATAGTTAAATAAGAGGATAGACTTGAACCTGGTTTCAAATTCCAGATCTGCTCCTGACTAGCTACGTGACCTTGGGCAAGTCACCTACCCTGACTCTATAAACCTCAGTTTCCTCATCTGTAAAACTGGGATAATGCAATTACATCACAAGGTTGTTATAAAAGTTAAATGATAATGCATGTAAAGTTTTTTATGAATACCTGGCATACAGTAGGCTCTCAATGAATGACAAAATTAATGATCACCATCATCATTATTATTAGAGCTTATTATATTTACAGACGATATAATGTGAATGAAACGATCAAAAAAACGGCTGCTGGATTTTCCCTTGATATGTTTGCACTGCTATTTTTGCGATGGTAAAATCGAGTTCAAAGAAGGTCAACTGAAGGTATACTGAATTATGTAAAACTTTTGAAACTATACCCATTCAAAGCCAACAGAATTATTTCAACTGTTAAAAATGTTCACCTCAATTAACAAGCTTAACTAAATCTCCAAATGAAGTAACATTGAAGAGACCATGTTTTAGGTACATTTAAATTCTGCCCAGGTGGCCAGGTTCTCATACATGGGAAACAGACTAGGGCAACAGGCATCCAGCAGAGGTGGAAGATACTAGGAACTAGGAAACCACTGGTACCTTAAATGCAGACGAACACCAAGTCTATAAATCCAGAAGTCAGGGGTCAGGATTGTTACATGTGATATGTGAGAAGCGTAGAGTGTACCATCGATGGATTTATATTAATGGTTCTCAAAACTTTTTGACTATGACCCACTGCAAGAAATACTTTTACACTGCAACCAGTAGACATGCACACAAAAATGAAACAAGTTTTTTATGAAATAATATTTAACTACATTATGAACGATGTATATATCATATACCACATGTTCTAGTCTATATTCATTTTTTAAAAACACTGCTCATGATTCAAAAATCGATTTCATGACCCACTAATGGGTAGAAAAACAGTTTGAAAAATACTAGTCTTTGTCTCTGGGAGCAGGCATGCTGAGTCCATAGTTTCTTTCCACACTTCAGTTATTTTAGGTAAAATTTTGCACACTGAATTTTCTAGGGAGAATGACTACAGCTTCACTCACAATCTCAAAACGGTCTCTGACCCCAAAAAGTTTAGAGCCTACTGGGCAATCATGGCATAAACCTCCAACATGGTATCTACAACATGTATATTAGATTTTGTGAGTCCCAATTTATCTAAGCAATTTCCTCATAATCACAAAGGGAGAGAATATTAAAAAAGGCTGAGATCACAGAATATACAGAATCTAATGAAACTCGGCTAAAACGCGTTTTCAGAAGAAGAAAAAGAATCCTGAAAATTCATAACATTACTAGAAATGTTACATTTAGAAAACAACCATGTCTTGTTAAAAAATAGTAGTTTGAAAATTAGTATTTTCCTATGTGTGTCAAAGTTTCATTATTTCTATAAAAGTCTTAGTAGGCACAGGAAATAAACCGTTTTAGAGCCAAAATTTAGTTTCGATAACCTGATTTCATTTTATTCTTAGACATGATAAATACTGATTTTTAAAAAATCAGAGCTAGATTCATAAAACTGCAAGTTTCCCAATATTTACAAGGAGAGAAGTTCATAAATCACAGGGAACGGACAAGGAAGGGTGTAAAGGGAGTAGACTGAGGTGGCCTTGGAGAGCAGCAGGTGCTGTGAATCCTGAAATGACAGCTGAGCCTTGCCCTCACCGTGCAGTGGAGCCAGCAAAGCGAGCGTGATCACACGCTTTCACTCGTCTCTAAACTTCCGTGCTTCTTCAGAATAGCTCTTGGAATTTATAATGGAATTGAGAAAATGGAATTTATTTTGTAATCTTACTCGACTGTAATTTTTTGCTTTATTTTTACCCTGTATTTTGACTTGTAAAACCAAGTATGTCAAAACTGACATTATATTAACATTATCCATTGTAAAGTAGAACTATGCCAAAATATTTTAATTTGATCAAAAAGATACTCTTTGAGCTACCATATGATCCAGCAATCCCACTCCTGGGCATATATCCAGAAAAGACAAAAACTCTTAATTCAAAAATATCCATGCATCCCAATATTCATAGCAGCACTATTTACAATAGCCAAGACATGGAAGCAACCCAAATGCCCATCAGCAGACGACTGGTTTAAGAAGATGTGATACATAAAATGGAATATTACTCAGCCACAAAAAAGGATGAAATAATGCCATTTGCAGCAACATGAATGGACATAGAGATTATCATACTAAGTGAAGTCTGACAGAGAAAGATAAATATTACATGATATCACATATGTGGAATCTAAAAAATAATACAAATGAATCTATATACAAAACAAAGGACTCACAGACACAGAAAACAAACGTATAGTTACCAAAGGGGAAAGGAAGGCAGGAGAGGGATAAATTAGGAGTTGGGATTAACAGATACATACTACTATATATTAAATAGATAAGCAACAAGGAGTTACTGTAAAACACAGTATGTATCTTACAATAACCTATAATGGAAAATAATCTGAAAAAATATATATGTATAAAGCTGAATCACTTTGCTGTACACCTGAAACTAACACAATATTGTAAATCAACTATACTTCAATTAAAAAAAAAAAGAGAGACTCTTTGCCCCTCTAGCTGGATGAGAGTCATGTCGGGCCACCCCGTTCTCTCACGGATGCCCCTGCAGGTACAGCCCAGCCAGTGTGCAGCCTCCTGAGCTACCGTCTGGCTGTCCTCCCAGCTGTGTTTCCGACCTGGCAGTCTCAACTCTTCTCCCAGCCACTATTCAAAATCACATACTTGTTTTCTTCATGAGTGTTTCCTAAGATAAGACGGATGCCTGGACTTTCCTCACTCATTCTGAGCAATGCAAAATAGGGCAGGTTCATGCCCTGTGATTCTGTAGAGGACCTCCTTCCTGTGCGAAATGGAAGCACCTCATCATCTTGGAATGTGACAGGGAAGGGATCTTAGTGGTCAACCAGAGGAAACTGAGGCCCAAAGAGATTAAGTGACTTGCCCAAGGTCACAGGCCTAGTGGATCAGCCGGAAAAGGAATCCGGGACTCCTGACTACAAGAAGTCAATATTCTTCCCATTTCAAAAAATGTTAAGAAAATGAGGGATAATCTAACTTCTTCAGAGTGACCCCACAAGCCTAAATTGAAGATAATTTCCAAAGATATTAGACACAGGTGGGACTTTCCAACTGAACAGCACCTTCTCACTTAATTGGGGCATTTTACAGAAGGGATATAATTTAAGTGGGGTAAGAATAATTTTCTTAATTGGACTTGCAGCAGCACAGCTAGCCACAGAGGAAAGAGACACCAGATCACATCTTACATCCATCAGCAGGGGAAGGCGGGTCACCCTCTGCATGGGGAGAATGAGAAAAGAGATCATGGGTAAGTTCCTACAGTCTTCGTGGCACTCGATTCGGGACAAAACTTCCTTAAAAGATGGGTTGGTGGCTCTGAGGAAAAACAAAGAAAGACAAAACTTCAAAATACTTCCTCTTCAAGTTAAGAAGTAAAAATGTATAATAAAATATTGTGATACATTCATATATTATCAATGATTTTTAAATATAGAAACAACAAACACATAATTACATAGAGAGACATGCACGGCTTATCTGCCTTTTACAGTCAAGACTGAATATAAGATATAAATTTAAGGTAACAATATGAACAGTAAGATGAAAATGTATGGGCTAGAAATTTTTAAAAGTAGAAAGTAAACTAATGAAGAAGCAATGGTATCATAATGGTGAATGTACACATTATAAATTAGTATACACACTAGAACTCATATCTGATAATCTATAAACATTCCATTTAAAAGATAACACATGTTTTAAGCCGCTTCTCTAGCCCGAGATAATAATCTGAGAGAGAAATGTCAGACTGGATTTACTTACTAGGAGGCTTTTGGACTTTTTCAAAGCTTCTAAGACAGAAAACCTTCTGATCATGCCAGCCAGAATATTCCTCCTCTCCCACTGACGTTAGAACAGTGTTAATACTGCCAGAACATTTTTACAGAATTTAGCAAGATACATCGACATAAAGGATCTCATGTGGAACCACCCTATAACTTTCAGGGAAGGCCAAGAGGGGATTCCAGGAAGAATGGAGCCTCAGAAAGGTCCCCAACTTGCCAAATAAAAGATCTAGTATTCAGTAAAGATAGAAGTCAAACCGAGGTCTTCTGACTTTCAGTGGGTCCCTGATACTGTATCTCTCACTCTATCACCTCACTTCACCCCAAAGGGAGCTCTGAGGAGTTCCAGGGTGACTTGTGAGGAGGGCGGGTGGGGTGGGGGGAGGCCAAGAAGCAGGGTAGTGGCAATTGTAACCTTTTTTAAAAAAATACACTTTGAAACTTGGATGGCTGGCTTCAAGGCTGCTAGAAATAAATTAGGAAATACCCAGAAGAACAACGTAAAAGAAAGAACACAGAAAGGTTTTAATCTCATTTTCTTAAATTGAGGAGTTTTAGGTTTCCTGCTAGCTTTGAAAAGATTTTTAGGAAGTTAAAAAAAAAAAAAATTCTAAACCAGTTGCATATTTAAATTACTTAGGCCCCAGGCCCCCCTCCCCCCACCCACCCACCCCCACCTCCAAAGATTCTGATGAAACAGTCTAGGATGCACCCTGGGCATTGTTTGTTGGTTCTCAGGTTCCAAAGGGCAACTGAAGTTGAAAGTCACAGCCTTAAATGTAAATTTACATCAACTGCAACAAAGTTTCTGAAAACACAGCTACTAATTTCCATGTGAAAGCTCCAATGATGGTATCATTGAGCAAATTTAAATAAAACCTTTATTTCTCAAGAATTACATAAAGTACAGCAGTATCTATTCGCATTTTTTGAAATCCTGCAAAACAAAGTGAAATTTAGCTCTAATTCCAGACTTTGTTTTCACACATGTAACTTGGATTTTCCAACAGTTACAGAGTAACCTTTACATCAGCAGTTCCCATGGGGGATGGAGGGGAATTTAGGGAAAGTAAGGGTTGTGATTCTCCATCCCCCACCCCTGCAAGGGATGTCAGGCAATGTCTGGAGGTATTTTTGTTTATCACCACTGGGGTGTGGTGGTGCTATCAGCATCTTGTGGGCAGGGGCCAGGGAGGCTGCTAAACATGCTACAATGTATAGGGCAGTTTCCACAACAAAGACTAATCTAGGACAAAATGTCAGTAGTGCCTACAAACCCTGCTTTGTACTAATAGCCTCCTTTGAGGTTGGCAGCTGTGGGTTTTCCACCCTGCCTGGAGGAGATTTTAATGAGAATGTGGAGGGGGAAGGGGCATAATCAGCCTTTCTCACCAACTTGGGGGTTGTTTCTCTAAGCAGCCATGAGGTGATCATGACCACAGGGTCTCACACATTGCATAGAAACTGACCTGGGTTCCATGCTGCCATCATAAATGCCACAACGCACAGGATGGGAGGAGAATGATTGACAGCCAGTCAGCCCTCAAACTGAGTTTACAGCAATGTACAATTGCACTGTCAAATAGATAGCCCCTTGTGATAAACAAGCCCCTGACCCCGGCAAGAAAGCAATATAGACATTACTGAACCATTGCTGACTCTTTTAAGGATAGAGATAGCATATACATCACAAAATGCTCAGTAACCTAAACGGACAAAGGGAAAAAGTATGGGGGGAAATTTAAAGTTTAACTCTTTTTTGTTTCATAGTTAAAGCCTTTAAGAACTTTTTTTAAAAACTGCCTTCCTTCGGACCTTCCCCTGCTCTCCTTAACCCCTAACTACGCGGAGGGGGAAAATCAACAATTCCTATAAACAACTGAATATAGAGTTGTCATTTGAATGGAGGAAGATTAGGATACTTGAGAAAGCTCTGGCTCCTAGGCACTAGTTCAACCTACTCAAAAACTCTATCTTGGCCTCAGGCTACTTAATGGTCAAATAACAGCTTAGAGAACAATCTTCTCACCATTTAGAATGATGATCACTGATCACCAACCCTCCTACCCCCCAACCCTGTGTCTTGCAGCAATTAAAAAAAGAAAGAAAGAAAGAAGGAAAACAGCAACAAACTACAATTTCATAATTGCTTTAGAGACAAAATTCTCTACAAACGGATTTTTTTTAAATCAAATGCCCTCACCCTAAAAGCAATCCTCTTAATCATTTCTCTCTGGGGCTTCCCTGGTGGCGCAGTGGTTGGGAGTCTGCCTGCTAGTGCAGGGGACACGGGTTCGAGCCCTGGTCTGGGAGGATCCCACATGCCGCGGAGCAACTGGGCCCGTGAGCCACAACTACTGAGCCTGCGTGCCTGGAGCCTGTGTTCCTCAACAAGAGAGGCCGCGACAGTGAGAGGCCCGCGCACGGCGATGAAGAGTGGCCCCCGCTCGCCGCAACTAGAGAAAGCCCTCGCACAGAAACGAAGACCCAACACAGAAAAAATGGATAAATAAATTAATAAAAAACTCCTAGCCCCAACATCAAAAAAAAAAAATTTCTCTCTGGAAAATAGATCATCAGGAGGCATTTCTAAATATAATTTAAGAGATCCATTAATTTCGATCTATGTGACCTAATTAAAATGAGATAATTAAAATTGTAACATTCAATATTGCTTACAACAATTTTTGTAGTGTCCGCTGTTGGTAGACTTCATTTGTGCAGTATTTCACATATGGGTCAAATGTGGATGCTGTGTGTTTTTCCACAATGTCACTTATGTCATCTATGAAAATATTATTCTGATGTCTCGCTTCCAACTCTGTAAAGAATCTGGAAAAAAAACCAAAGAAAATCATTTACACTTTCTTCTGTGTGCTTTAATAGACAACAGATCATCCTCATGTAATACTATTATACGTACAGGATTTGAAAATATCAACAGTACACGGTACCAAAAAATACAAGAAAAAAACTATAAAAGAGTCTAAATTTAAATCTATCACATAAAGACCTTATTACTTCGTATGGTTGGCTTAAAACATTAATAATCCAGGGCATTTCTGTGCTTTCAGGTATATTTTAGAATGTACAGATTTCACTATTTTTCAAGAATTCCACAGATACTAGGAGGGGGACAGGGTTCATGCTTACATATTTTACTGTATTGAAAAGCATATGAGCAAAACACCTAAGTTAGTTTCTAAAAATAGGTGTGAAACAAACCTAGTTCTGTGTCCTTTCAAAATAAAAATAATCATATTTAAATCTAATATATGACATTTAAATGACTTCATATATGACTGAAGATTGCGATTTAGAGTTGCCAGTGTGTGTGTTGTGTGTACTTGCACACACACGTATTGTGTCTAGTCGTTAAAATTAAATTTCAGATAAACAATGAATAATTTTTTAATACAACCATGTGCAAATATTGCATAGGACATCTTGGATGTCTTATATTTTTTTCTGGCAACCTTAGATTGCATCCAATTTTAACAGAACATCAACTCAGATATTTGAAACAGAGTATTCTTGCTGAAAATGTGGACCAGTGACCAGCAACATTGGTATCATCTAACAGCTCATCAAAAATGACAGCCCACCAGAAATGCAGAATCTCGCCACCTACCTCCCCCAATCTGAACCTGCATTTTATCAAGATCGCCCGATGATGTGAATGCACACTGAAAACTGGGATCTTCCCTAGAGCACACTTACTGAGCAAGTTCAGAGCGGCAGGAAAATCTTGATAGAAATAACTATCACACAGGACTAGAGCATTTTCTTTAAAAGTGTGATGAAGGTGAAACCAACAATAATGTCTAATGTTGACTTCTGGAATAGTAGTACAAGGGAAGGTTAGTTTTCCATAAGCCCTTTACCATTTAGCACATCATTTCTCCTTACCAGTTTTCTGGGTGGACTCCATAATATAAAATTCAAGGCACACAGTGAATGAGACACCAGAGATTTATATGAGATGATTAATAGTAAACACAGGCTAACATTTTCTCCCATTTATATCTCACTTCTTTTCAAAGAAAATCCTGGCACTCAAGTAAAAGAATTAAGAGGTCTTATTTTTATAAATGTACATGTACACTAAACTCATTTTAATGTAAATTGTATTAGCTTGTCATCATTATCTATTCTATTTTAAAAAGTCTCCATAGGAGCTTAAAAGACAAAGAAATGCATTTTAACTCCCTAGAAGAATAAATCTATTTATATTCTGGGTAAACACCTACATTTTTTTTTTTTTTTTTGTGTTACGCGGGCCTCTCACTGCCGTGGCCTCTCCCGTTGCGGAGCACAGGCTCCCGACGCGCAGGCCCAGCGGCCATGGCTCACGGGCCCAGCCGCTCCGTGGCATGTGGGATCTTCCCAGACCGGGGCACGAACCCGCGTCCTCTGCATCGGCAGGCGGACTCCCAACCACTGCGCCACCAGGGAAGCCCACACCTACATTTTAATTGCCTTTAAAAGGGACTTAGGGAAAATAATCAATATGGTTCCCATCTACATGGCCTCACCATCCAAGCCCCTTGTTTAAAACAGCAAGAGGGGCTTCCCTGGTGGCGCAGTGGTTGAGGGTCCGCCTGCTGATGCAGGGGACAAGGGTTCGTGCCCCGGTCTGGGAAGATCCCACATGCCGCGGAGCGGCTGGGCCCGTGAGCCATGGCTACTGAGCCTGCGCGTCCGGAGCCTGTGCTCCGCAACGGGAGAGGCCACAACAGTGAGAGGCCCGCGTACCGCCAAAAAAAAAAAAAAAAACACACTTTGCTGGACTATTTGGCTTTCCTCCCAATGGGATCAGGGTTCATACACACAGTTCCTAGACAGCAGGTCAGAAAAACACATCTACGTTTCAAAACTCAGTCAGTGACTTCATGTCACTTTGTCACTCTGAGTTTATTAAGATTCAAATAAAATGTCAAACCCTCTCCAAAAAGTTTCAGAATTTCAAAACCATCCAACTTCAAACCCTATACAAACAAAAACCATGTTTCTTAAAGAATATTTTCTATCTAGACTGGTCCTTGACTTCAAGAAATGTGTGATATATTAAGAAGGTAAGAATGATAAACATAAATGATACAGGAAGAAAAAAAAATGCTTGTATATAACTAACTACATGTTAGAACATATCTGCATAAGGGTGCTGGTGGCAGTAACTTTTTAAAAATTATATGAACTATATATTTTTCATTCTGGTAAAATATACATTTTAACCATTTTCAATGGCTTTAATTACATTCACAATATTGTGTAACCATCATCACTATTTCCAAAATACTCTCCTCACCCCAATCAGAAATGCTGTACCCATTAAGCAACAATCTCCCATTTCCCCCTCTCCCCAGCCCCTGATAATCTCTGATCTACTTTCTATCTCTATGAATCTGCCTATTCTAGATATTTCTGGAATCATACAATATTTGTACTTTTTGTCTGGCTTATTTCACTTAGCATAATGTTTCCTAGGTTCATTCATGTTAAGGGATATACCAGAACTTTTCCCTCTTTATGACTGAATAATATTCCATTGTAGGTACATACCATAATTTGTTTATCTGTTCATCTGTTGAGGAACACTTGGGTTGTCTCCACCTTTTGGATATTGTGAATAATGCTCCTTTTAACATTCCCATACAAGTATCTGTTTGAGTCACTGTTTTCAAATCTTTGGGATATATATCCACAGGTGGATTTTCAAGCTCTCTGACTCTGCCACTAATAGTATATATCAAGAAATGATAGTATAAAACCAAGAACCAATACAGAATAAGCTGAGCTACATGCCAAGGAAAGATTATTTCCTTAAGTGAAGGTGGAGTAAGAAACGATCCTTTACCTCCTGACACTCAGAGTTGAGTGGCCCATGGGAGGCATGGAACCAATTAACTGCGATATAGGACTTATTAACAGAAACATACAGTGAAAAGCGGAAGGGCAGGGCGTGAGGTGAGGAAAGGTGTGAGGAGTCATCAGGGATGAGGATGGCAATACGGGGAGAAGGGGGGCAGAGCACTGCAGGCAGGGACACAACGTGGGCACAGGCGTGAATCTCGTTGGGAAAACTGTGGGGTTCAGCGAGGCGAGGTGTCGACCACAGGAGGAACAGGGGCAGAGAACGTGGGCTGCAAAGCAAGTGGGTCAGAGCTAGACTATAAA
This sequence comes from Phocoena phocoena, assembly GCF_963924675.1. Lineage (NCBI taxonomy): Eukaryota > Metazoa > Chordata > Mammalia > Artiodactyla > Phocoenidae > Phocoena > Phocoena phocoena. The sequence continues at coordinate 35,356,733 of NC_089222.1, read as the reverse complement.
GGTTTCACCGTCTACTGAGGAACTTGGACTTAAATCTATGCTATGGATAAGGAGAACCTGCTGGATGGAGATGCTGAAGCCATCCAATCAGACAGAGACAATTGAGACAGAAGTGGGGAGAGACAGACCATAAGCAGGCCAGTGAGATTCTAATCTGGGCAAGTGAAAATAAAGCCTTGGCAGTGGGAAATCAAAAAGGAAGGACACATTAGGGTAATAATTTGGTGGGAAAGTTAATAGAATAGAGAAACTCATTAGATGGAAAAGTCAAGGAAGACATTGTGGTTTCTAGTCAAAGTTTCTAGCTGGGCATCAAGGTGGGTCATGAAACTATTCAGGTAGACAGGGACTTAAGAGGAAGGGGGAGAAGCGAGAAGAAAAGAGCTTAACTTTCCCTGAAAATATACATGTGTGAGAATTCAGAGCCACAGGAATTCTAGATATTATGTAATCAGGACAAGTTCGTTTTTAGCTGGTTTTCATATAAATGCAAAATATTTGTAATTTCTTTTAGCTCCAAGTGTCGTTTAAGAAACTGTTCAAAAAAAATTGAAAAAATAAGAAACCATTCATAAGGTCATTATCATGTAAATCTAGGAAATAAATATCTTAGTGGCAAAGATCTCTTCCAATTTCTTGTCTTCAGCTAACTGTTACAGTCTGAGGAATGCAACTACATGACCAAAAACAACAGCAACTTGGCTTTTCCCAATGAAAAGGAAAATTCATTTATCACTCTAGAAGGTTTGCCAAAGTACAAGACTAAAAACAAAATACTAATGAAATATCTATGCTACTTATTTTAACATAATATAAACGAAGCCACCCATCTTTTATTTAGACACTGGCACAATTAAAACATAATTCAAAGCTTTCTATGTTAAATTATATTGGTTATTTTTGGCAAATTTGCATATTTTACTAAGTGAGCTGAGCTACAAACAGGCCAAGAAAGTATTACTAAAGAATGAGGTATTATTTCAATAACCAAGAAAGCCGGAGAGCCAAATGAAGCAAAGAGAAAAGCATTCTGGTTCCCTAGATGAAACTTGAATGAGTCTGTGAAGCAATCTGGTTTACTTGAAGGATAACTTTTTAATGGAAATCTACTTCAGCCCAGTGAATTTTTTTTTCTGGCACAATACCTTCATTATTTCCTCTTTGTAGCATTACCAAAATGATCGTGTTTTACAACCAATCATGTTACACAACCTTTCTTTTTTTTTTCCCACCAAAATTCTAATGTCATCATCGCTAACGTCTAGATTTTGAGAAACCTCTGATGAACCAGGAAAGGCTTCCTGGAAGCACTGCCTCTTAACCAGAAACCCAGGTTAGCCCTGTCTGACTGCTGACTCACCATCACCAGCATCCAGTGGCTCTGAATTCTCACAGATGCATCTTTTCAGCTGTCTATTTGACACGTCCAAAGGAAAATTAAACTGCTTGCTTCTTCTCCCTCCACCTAATCACATCCATACTTCACATGAGCACTGCAAATGACTGCAGTCTGCCCGGGGTGAGCTCCTTGGCTATGCAGAGAAAGGTCAGACCACCAAGAAACACAAGGGCAGCCTCCCAGGAGGTGGGGACTTCAAGATGAGAACTACACGGCCATGTTTGAGGAGCTTGCTCAAGGCCTGTAACCTCTCCTCTAATATTTCCTAGAGCTGCAGGGACCAGATACTCCTTAGGCTTTTTGTGGTTGCTTTATCAAGTGATGGTCTTAAATGTGGCACTTCATTTTCACGGAAAAAACAAAGTCAACAGTGATGTAGCCGCTTCTGATACACTCAGCACATAGACTTTTGTGAGCATCACCTTCTCCCTTCCGTAGTAGGCCGAAAAGACCTACAAATTGAGGCTAAATGTCCCCATACCATTACTAACAGTCTTCTTAAAATTCATCTGGTCATGTCATTGGCATGTCAGGGATGAGCATTCCTGAGAGCTCTTGAAGACGGTACAGTAAATCCGCCCAACTACAAAAGAGATTAAAACTTATTTAATGCAGACAACAAATCTGGTTTCATCAGTCAGCCAACAAAATTTCTTCCCATGTGCCTAGCACAGGATGACATGCTTCGGTGGATGTCAAGGAGCAAACAGTTGATAAATGAGACCGCCAGTCACTGTGCCAAGCCCAGGGCTTCTCATGCACTGCCTCATCTAATTTAATCCTCAAGCCGACTTTATGAGACGGCCAATAAACCCATAAGAAAACCAGGGCTAAGAGTACTTAAGTCAAAACTTGAAACAACTGGGCCTCAGTATGAAGCCAGAGCCAGAGGCTTTCTGAGTCCAGAGCCTGTGTTTGAACTACTACACCTACTGTAGCCTCTGCTCGCAGGTGCCCACTGCTGTTACTACTGGCCAGCCCTCAACCTAGACATCCAGAAAAAAGGCTAACAGCTGGAACTGAAGAAGAAATATATTACTTTCCAAAAAGACCAACTGTTTAACTATCTCAGCAAATAATTTACACACATCAACACAGTAAAGACTTTCACAGTAGACTTATCCTATGGCAAGATATGCAAGACAGCAGAAGAGCTGACAGCCTCCCTAGGTGCAGCCTCCAGGAGGGTGGCGGCCAGCAATGTATTCTGATCCCCAGCCACACAGCATGAACAAATACTGTTTTATGGGTGCCAGGTGAAACCCTCTGGGAGTCATCATCTTAGCCCTCCCTGTTCCCTGCTGCCTCCCCTTTGTCCCACTCATCCTTCAAGTCTCAGATTAAAGTTCGCCTCTTCCAGGAAGCCTTCCCTGACCCTTCTGGGCTGGGTTAGGCACCCTTATTTTATGTCCTAATAAATCTCTGTGCTTTTCCTTTGGTGTACCTACTATGATCATAATTAATTATATTATGATTTTGTTTACCTTTGTCTCTCTTAGCAAGGGCTAGAGGACAGAGGTCATGTCTGTTTCGTTCAACACTCTATGCTCGGGACCTGGCCATAGCACCTGGAATACAAAAGACAGCCAAATATCTGATGCGTGAATACATCGAATTTGTGTTCTAAACAAATTAAAGAAAATTATGAAGATGGAACCCGTTCAAGGAATTTTGTTCTGTTGCTATTTTACCAAGAATGTAACCCCTGCAAAGAAGTCAGGCTCTACCTTGCTCTACTCACTGGTAAATCAAATCAGTATATATTTACTGACCACAAACGGAATTCCCAGAGCTATTCAAGGCACAGTGAAGGTCACCAATGAAGACAACGAACTCCCAGCACAAGCTTTTACAATCCTGTCCAGTAGGGTCACTAAAATGAGACCCAGTTCAGCCCACGCTTCTTCAATGCCAGCTGCACTTACTGAAAACCCTACCAGACCGGCCCCTCCCTCACCTGATTCAGGGAGGATTCCAGGCCACTAAGAAGCTCAGCACTGAGCGCTCTAGCTGGAGAAGCACAGAAAGCAGGGCTCTGGTTATAATCAGCGCTGTCCTGTGCCTTTCTCGGAATGGCATCCTTTCAAAGTACTTTTCCTTCATTAATATCCATCTGCCTAAAGCAAACTCAGATCATTCCCCGATACCTTCCTCACTTGAATGAGCTGTCAGTCTAAGTGGCTGCAGTATCCCACCAGAGAGGGTCATATTCACTTATGCTGGAGACATGTAACATACCAGGCAGGTTTCACATGTCTAAATGGCTATTATATAATAAAATATCTTCACTAAACAAAGAAATATTCCAGATAAGTGGCAGCAAACTATGTGCTGCTGGAAATACTTTCCTAACAGAGCAACAACAGAACATTCTGTTCTCTACCAAAATGAAATTCTATTCTGCTGTGGATAAGTGAGATTTGGGGCTTATTTGTTTGGGTTTGTTGGATTTTTGTTTGTTTTGGGGGGGGTTGCTTTGCTTTGTTTTGTTTGTTTTAGTGGTCACGTTGACACTAAAGCATCAATTTCTTTTAATACATTAGGTCAGGAAGAGCAAACGCATGGCAAGAGTAACTCCACTAAGCCACGGCAGGCATCACTGACGATGGTGCTTTGCCCACACGCAGAAGCTGTACTCCGGGCAGCCATCATCAATCAATCAAAATCAGTGATGAACAAGATGAAGCTCATCTATGAATCCTTCACCAGACTCACACTGATAGGAAATCTGTTAATTCAACAGAAATACAGGGCTGTTGCTTCTCAATGAGAAGACCCTACATCCTGATCTGGTAAAGGTCTCACAGGGTTTCCTCCCCAGCAGACTGTACATCTTCTCCCATTCCATTTTAGTGTTCTCTGAAATTTTCTCTCTGGGTTGATAATAAAGTGATAAGTGTTGAATTAAAAATGGGAATGTGAGAAGAAATGTTCTCAACAAAAATGTTCTGGTAGCCCTCATTCCCATCCTGAGAGCTACTGTTTGATCCTTAAAATCTCTAGGATGGTTTTTGTTAAAAGATTCTCATCATCCTGTCAAAACCTTTAAAATCGGGCTTCCCTGGTGGCACAGTGGTTGAGAATCTGCCTGCTAATGCAGGGGACACGGGTTCGAGCCCTGGTCCGGGAGGATCCCACATGCCACGGAGCAACTGGGCCCGTGAGCTACAACTACTGAGCCTGCGCGTCTGGAGCCTGTGCTCCGCAACAAGAGAGGCCGCGACAGTGAGAGGCCCGCGCACCGCGATGAAGAGTGGCCCCCGCTTGCCACAACTAGAGAAAGCCCTCGCACAGAAACGAAGACCCAGCACAGCCAAAAATAAATAAAATAAAAAATAAATAAATAAGAAGACCCCAAGATCACTATTAAAAAAAAAAAAAAAACCTTTAAAATCAACCTGGACATATGGCGGAAAGGACAGGACTGGGGTGAAGAGATAAACAAAGGGTTTTCTTACCCTTAATACCACACGACACAGAGCCTGCTAGGTTTAAATACAGCTCCCCACAGACACTTTCAGTTCAGGGCACCCAGCAAATCCCAAAGAAGAAAGGTGGAGCTGGGGGCCGGGGAAGGGAGGGGCATGGAGAGAATACAGAACCAAGTGTCCTGGAGACTCCCTTGCATCGGTTAAGGCTCCCGTTTGCTTAGTCCTTCCTCTCAGGGATCATGTATGTGCTACAGGGAACAGAAACAGGAGCACACAAATATAGAAAAACAGTATGTTTAAAGTTGTTGAAATTTTAATATCATTAGATCAAGTTTTTGCTTAAAAATGAGAATTTCAAGTACTTATCATATGAATCTACTTCACAGAAGCTGGAGGAAAAGGGTCTTGTTCCCATGGTAACCTTCTGCACACCTGATTCTTTTGTTTCAGCACTACTCATGCACTTATCCACATTTCAATTTCTCCCAGAAATGAAGATAACACTCTAATGAATGAATGACAGGAAGCCTGGGCCAGCACTCTTATCAAAACGTCCTGAGAAGAGAAGAAAGCTTGTGTATGCATGGGCCTGGGATGCTCTGAGTTATTACAGAGAGTTTTGCAGTTTTTAATTATGTTTTTTAAAAATTTGAGCACAACTATACATTTCCATCTAAAAGAAAATCACACCCCCACTCCCGATTTTATATATGACTGTGAAGACTGAGACCGAGTATGCCTGGTTCATCACTGGATTTCCAGGACCTAATAAAGAATGAGGACTCTATAAACGTGCTGACTGAATCAATATCACGTACCTATTATTCCTCCTTGCACCACTGTTAAAGTACTGTCTTCCAAGGAGAGGAACAGTGATAATATAAAACATGGATCTTCCAGGCATGAGTTAATAACTTCAGGCATGAGTTAAATTATCAGGGTCCTCACAAGGTGGGTGAGCTGGGGTGATACTGCTTGGCAAGTATATGGCAGGTGGGTGTTTATGCTCCTGACACAGCATCCAAGACACAGGGCTGTAACCTCAAGAACAGTTTTGCTAATCCACTGCCTAGCCAAAATTCTTTGAAAACTCCAAACCTAGAAAAGATTTATGGCTTTCTGAGGAACTGTTTCCTTTTATTAGATGACAGTTACATAACCAATTCTGTGACCCTTTCCTCTTTGCTGCCTGGAAGGGTGTTGCTGTGTTTAACCCTCACTCGTAGTAGCTCTAGCAGGAGAGCTGGCTGGCAATGCTGACTCCCTTCGTCCTTGCCTTGTCTCCTATCTCCCACTCAAACAGATGCACTGCACACATGTCACTTAGTGCAAGTAGACTTGAGCCTTTGGTGGAAGCAGTTGGAGGATAAATTATCAATTACAAACAAACCAACCCAGAAAACGTGGATTCTTGGTTGCTGCTTGGAAACAGCACTGAGAATGAATTTATAGAGCGTTGGAACAAAGTCAAATAAAACAATGACATCTTGTCGTGCTGAAGTCCCCTTTCCTATTATGAATTGGTCATTCTGGAATCAAATCAGCACAGGGAAGAACATGTTTGCCTTCAGGCACTATTTCCAGATCCTTTTTAGGTGGCACCCTTGGTATTTCAAGTCAGAATTCAATCCACAAGGAAGAGTAACATTTAAAATCAGCCCCAAATCTTTGCATGTTGGTTTTTCTTTATTAAATATGCCCCCAAAAGTTGTCTTCCTAAAAGGAGGAAATGCTTCCTACAGCCCCCATCAGCTTCATCAAGAAGAAAAATGAATCAGGACACAGAATTTTGAAAAACTCTAGAGGTTGGTTTCCTAAACCATAATCTCCTAAGACAAAGGATGCTTGTCTGCACGGGCGGGGGGGGGGGGGGGGGGTGGGGAGGGGAGTGCGAATTCCATGTCTTCGCTGACATGTTTCAAACCTGCTCCAGTTTATCAGCAGCTGGCTCCAGTCTGCCCCTCTTCACACAACCCTCTCCTTCACCTTTCATCAAGGATTTTTAAAATACTTTCTTTTTAGATGGTTATTAGCACAGGTTGGCAAAGCAGCCAAAGAATAGGATCTATGGGGTAAACAAGTTCTTATCCTGGTCTTAAGTGGATTTGGGATAACAATAAATTTGTTTCTTCATTTATGAAAACGAAAGGAACCGAGCAGAGAAGACTGGGTCAGCCATCAGTCCTGCCACATGCAGTAATCAGCTCAAGAAAGACCACTGGCAACACGGGGAAGCCGGAAACATGCTGGGAAGAGGGGAACAGATCCTACAGGCCAATGGTAAGGGGGCATGAAAGCATGAAAAGGGAGAACATGCAATTATTAAACCTCCAAATCACCTCGTCAATATCAAAGACCAGGCTTTCCACTTTCCTTCTCTCAACCTTTATGCTTTCCTCCAACATTAGCTATATGTGACCTCTTATCTCACGAGTAAACTCTATTAGATAATAATACCTGTAAGTAAATACACTTCCAGCTAAAGTCCATTTTGCACTGTACCTACTACAGCAAGGCTATCGTGCACCATTACATCACACTGCTGGAAGATGTATACAGGATATTGGCTAAGAGTGCAGGTTCTGGAGCCAGATGGCTTGGGTTCAAATCCCGACCCCCTCTCCTGCTAGCCATGTACCCTTAGGCTACTTAACGTTTCCACGCCCTATTTCCTCATTTATAAAGTGGGAACAATAATGGTATGACTTCATGTGGTTCTCATGATGACTAAATGAATTTAAAAATGTTAAGTAGTTAGAACATGGTCTGGCACCTGGTACATGCTCATCAACATTAATTATTACTTAAGGTACAAAAGAATGCCTTTCCCTCCTGTGTGAATTTATACAATCCACATGTCTTTTAAATAAAGCCAGTTGGATTCCTTTTTTCTTCTTTTTTAAATTTAATTTTATTTATTTATTTTTTTATACAGCAGGTTCTTAAGGTCAGTTGGCTTTCTTGCTTTTGCAGTCCACTCTGTTCAAGGACAGCAAGTCTAGCTCCTATATTTCCATCAGTTAAGTCTGGGTGGGCAGGTGTAATACCATCCTGCCATATACTGAATCGTTCAAAGTCACAGGTATGCACTTCCTCATCAACTTCTTAAGAACTGTAATAGGCACTTATCAATGACAAAATTAGAGGAGGATTAGCTCAGTCCTTTATAGGGTCTATGTGTTGGTACCTCCTTGGTGAGTGGGAAAGCAACAGACCAAAGCAAACTGACAATATGCTGTCGAGAAGTGGTGGAACATACATAAACACTGTTCTTAGCCTTGGCCTCCTAGTCATTGTGAGGAAGAAGTCCTGTCAATTAAGAGGCTTTAAGCCAGGCAAGGCCCAGACACACTTGGCAAAAACACAAAGGGCACCATGTTTATTTTTAGAGTCTCCTTTGGTAGGCTAAGTAATGGCCTCCAAAAATGTCCACGTCCTGTGAATATGCTACCTTCCGTGGTCAAAGGGACCCTGCAGATGTGATGAAGGATCTTGAGATTGGGAAGGCATCCTGGATTATCCAGGTGGGTTCAATGTAATCACAAGGGTCAGAGGCAGGAAGGTCAGAATCAGAGAGAAGATTTAAGGATGTGAAGCAGAAATCAGAGAGGAAAGAAGGCATGATGCAGTTGGCCTTGGAGATGCAAGAAATGGTCAAAAGCCAAGGGATGCAGGTGACGTCTGGAAGCTAGAAAAGGCTCAGTAACAAATCTTCCCCTAGAGCCTCCAGGAGGAACCAGCCCTAATGACACCTTGACATTAGCCCAGTGAAACTGACTTCAGACTGCTGACCTTCAGAATCACAAGAGAAAAAAATCTGTATTGTTTTAAATCACTTAGCCTGGAGTAGTTTGTGACAGCAACAATAGGAAACTAATACATCCCCTTAATCTGTTTTAAACCTCTCCCTCTTCTAACCTCCTGTTCCCTCTCCAGTATCCGACATCCACTGTCTGCGTTAAGGCATCCTGATTCTTATGGGCCCAGCTTTAGAGCTTCATCAAGTCTAGAAAGCTGGAGGTTCCAGACCCAGCTCTCTCCCCTACTCATTCATTCAGTGACTACTTACGTAACACCTACTATGTACCAGGCTCTGTTCTAGGCACACAGAACACACAGCCCGAGGCAATTACAACAAAAATCCCTGCCTTCGTAGCACTTATAATCTAGTTCGTAGGGAGGTGAACCCCTCCTTATTCAGCTCCCTTGGGGCCCTGCTGGAAGCTGGCACAAATAGCTATTAACACCACTGATGAAAAACAGAACAAAACACTTTCTCTTTTAAGTCCTCCAAAAGACACTCTAAAAAGGCAAGAGATTTTCACATTAGGTGACCAGCAGGAAGGAGAAGAGGGGGGTGGGGGCAGGAGTGGTACATACGAAGGAACATGGGCGGGGAGGGAGACACGAGAGAGGGGATATGGGGACATATGTACATATAGCTGATTCGCTTTGTTACACAGCAGAAACTAACACACCATTGTAAAGCAATTATACTCCAATAAAGATGTTTAAAAAAAAAAAAAGAAACAAAGAAAGATAGGAACTAGCAGGTTATGCCCAGGGAATGGACTTGTTCATGCTAGACTTTCAAAGGGGTCCACGACACAAAGAAGTTTAAGAACCACTGGCTATGAATCAAAATAGTTTAAATAAAGCTGAATTTCTAATTATTTGAGAATTTAATTATATCTTATTAAATTAAAAAAAAAAGTCTTCTAACCATAAGTTTGTTTTCTATGCCTGTGAGTCTGTTTGTGTTTTGTAAATAAGTTGATTTGTGTTATTTTTTTAGATTGTTTAGGAAACAAACTTACATTTACCAAAGGGGAAAGGAGAGGGGGAGAGATAAAGTAGGAGTATGGGATTAACAGATACATACCACTATATAGAAAACAAACAACAAGGATTTACTGTACAGCACAGGAAACTATATTCAATATCTTGCCATAACCTATAACGGAAAAGAATCTGAAGGTGTACATCTGGAAAAAAAAGAAGTCCAATTATAGAGTTCAATGTCCATCTCATCTAGTTTACATCCTACCACAGTCATTTCTCCTTCCCTTCATTATCATGAAGGTCACTTCCTTACGAAGAGGTCTGATTCACTCCAACCCTGTGCAATATGACTTTTGCCCATTTCATCCCATAAACATTACTTCCTCAAAAATCTCAAAGTTTGAAATCCATTATTAGTTACAGCTTGTTTTTTTTTTAATTAATTAATTTATTTATTTATTTCTGGCTGTGTTGGGTCTTTGCTGCTGTGCTCGGGCTTCTCATTGCGGTGGCTGCTCTTGTTGCGGAGCACAGGCTCTAGGTGTGCCGGCTTCAGTAGCTGTGGCTTGCAGGCTCTACAGCGCAGGCTCAGTAGTTGTGACGCACGGGCTTAGCTGCTCGGTGGCATGTGGGATCTTCCCGGACCAGGGCTCGAACCTGTGTCTCCTGCATTGGCAGGCAGATTCTCAACCACTGCGCCACGAGGAAAGCCCACAGCTTGCTTTTTAACTTAAACAGATAACTGTAAATGTTTTAGAAGAAAACAATTTTTACTGAAACTATGATAAATAATTCAAAAATTTGCATTTCAGTTTAATACACATTTTAATGATAATATTAATATATTAAAATTGTGTATACTTTGAATATAATGACATTTTACTTTATAATTGTTTAGATTAGCACTATCAGATAGAAATATGAATCACATATGTGAGCCATATAAGTAATTTAAAATTTTCTAGTAGTAACATTAAAAAAGTTAAAAACAAAAACCAGATGAAGTTAATTCCAATAATTTATTTACCAATACAGTAAAAACATTATCTTTTCAAAATATGATCAATATAAAAATTATTAATGAGATATTTTACATTTTTTTCATATTAAGTCTTGGAGTCAGTGTATATTTTACACTTATAGCCCACCTCAATAGCCACATAAGGCTAGTGGCTGCCACACAGGACAGCACATCTTTAGATCACTGAAATCAAAAGAAAAATCAAATATGTGAAAATCTTTGTTACAACAACTTAATTTATGTTTTTGTTGAAATGAAGGCAAGGAAATAAAATGTCGTGAAATGAAAACTGAGAAATTACTGGAGGATGAATTATAAATGTAGCCAGGATCTAGACTGGGAGGAACTCGGACTGCCATGTTCAGGTAGTTTCAATTCCTTCCTTAAGTAATAGAGAACCACAGAAGTTTCTTCCATTTTAGGAAAGTAACCTAGAGGTAGCAGGGTGAAGAAAAGGATGTAGGGCTGAATCAGGCTGAACTGAGTGCAAAGAAGAAGGCAAAGGAGGCCAACCACAAGTCTACATACGTGATCCACTTAAGAGAAGAGGAGGCTGGCAGTTCCTCAAAATGTTAAACACAGAGTTACCATATGACCCAGCAATCCCACTCCTAGGCGTATACCCAAGAGAAATGAAAAAGTATGTTCACACAAAAACCTGTATACAGGGCTTCCCTGGTGGCGCAGTGGTTGAGAGTCCGCCTGCCGATGCAGGGGACACGGGTTCGTGCCCCGGTCCGGGAAGATCCCACATGCCGCGAAGCGGCTGGGCCCGTGAGCCACGGCCGCTGAGCCTGCGCGTCCGGAGCCTGTGCTCCACAACGGGAGAGGCCACAGCAGTGAGAGGCCCGCGTATCGCAAAAAAAAAAAAGATCGCATATTATATGACTCCATTAATATGCCATATCCAGAATAGCTAAACCCACAGAAACAGAAAGTGGACTGGTGGTTGCCTAGAGCTGGAGAAGTTTGGGGGGAAATGGGGAGTGAGCACTAATGGGTGCAGCGTCTCTTTCTGAGGTGATGGAAACGTAAAGTTGATTGTTCATAAAGTTGATTCTCTCAATAAAGCTCTTTTAATAAAAAGGACAGCAGCTGGACAATGGACAGAAGGGGAACAAGTTGATATCCGTGCATTCTGTTCATGTATAGAGCTCTCCTCTCTTTTCCTACTTTCCCAGAGAGCAGATTCTGTGTGTGTTTCATCTCTTTCCAAGTGACTCTTATGAAAAGTCCCAAGGTTTAAATAAACGAGAGCTGTTCTGGTTCAGGCCAGGTCAGGAGGCCCAGAGTCCAGTTGTTTGGACCAACACCCAACTTGGCTGACCCTAAAGTGCCTTCAGAGAATTCCAGGCCCCCAGGAACGCAATGTGAAACCACTCAGTGGATCCAAAGGGCTGAGAGATGTGGGAATGTGAAGCATCTTTGTAGGGTCAGTGGGGCAGCGGTGGGGAGGAATCCAGCCAGAATCTCCCAGTCACACCAGGGGACGGCAGACAGCGTGTCCACACCGAAGCAGCCCTGCCCCACTGCTCACGCCTTCAATCCAAGCGACAACTGTCAGCCTTCTGCCTCCTCACCACATAGACTCCCTCGTAAGGGTGAGTAATGGGTTCATTTATAGAAAGCTGAGAGGTTTTTTTTTTTACATCCTCCCATAAGGCTTTCAAGGAGCATCAATGACGCAACTGAGTCCAGAAGAGTCAAAATGACCCAAAACTCTTATGCTGCATTTGACCACAATCAAGATGCTGGCAGGCTTTAACTTTCTTTAACAATGGTGAACTTAGGATTGCAAAATACATTATCTATTCCCTTAAAGAAATTTCTACAGCATGTGTACTTCTTAAATCTGCATTGCCTGGGGCCAGTCAGTAACCTATAAACCATGAGCACTCACATTTCACCAATGTCTGTGTTCTGTTTTACACCCGTACCCCTTCCTTCTCTTATTTCTCTACCAAAACCCTGGTCCCCAAACACACATCTTTTGCAATGGTATTTTCCTCTCCGTCGTATTCTCCATCTCTTTTTTTTTTTTTCCTTGTTTCAATCCACTTTTAAAGAACTTACCAAAACCCCTTCTAAAAACTCTGGTTCCCTCACCACTTCCTCTGAACCATCAATGAGACCCAGCTGTCCAAACCAAATCTCTAACTGCTGGCTTCTAACCACATAATTGCCTCTAAGAAAAGCCCACGATGCACTCCTCCTCTTGGTTCCTTCCTAACCAGCTCTCTGAGCCACTTTATAAAGCCAGCCTACTGCCTGCACCCACCTACATCCTGCAGAAGGACAATGTCATTGCAGAACCTTCTTTTATTGCTTGTTAAGAATGCTGACACTAGATCACCACAACTGTCATTCACCAGCATACACAGTGGCTGGATTGTAGAGAGGTGACCACTTACAGTTTGCCAGGAGTTTGTCATTCTCTCGTTTTCCCTCTTGTTTTTTTTAATTGACATCTTCACAGTTGTGGAAACGACCATCAAAAGCTAATCTAGGGCTTCACTGGTGGCACAGTGGTTGAGAGTCTGCCTGCCGATGCAGGGGACGTGGGTTCATGCCCCGGTCCAGGAAGATCCCACATGCCGCAGAGTGGCTCGGCCCATGAGCCATGGCCGCTGAGCCTGCGCGTCCGGAGCCTGTGCTCCACCACGGGAGAGGCCACAACAGTGAGAGGCCCGTGTACCGCAAAAAAAAAAAAAAAAAAAAGCTAATCTAGACTTTCACCAAGATACATAGATATACACTTGCTTTTGGTCACTTCACCAAAGAGTAGCTCCCAACCGTCCTCACTTACTTTCTGCCACAGAAGCAGGGCAGGCTACCAGCTAGCTGCAGGAACTTGAGAAAGATGAAAGAAACTGCCTACTTGTGGTTTACTCAAGGGAGAGCTGAACTGTGATCGCTTCACAAGGTGATGGTCTCTAGTTTAAAAGGAATGTGAGCGGCTTCACCTGTAGGAGGGAAGGGACATGCTACTGGAGAGCTGGACTGCAGGATCCAAGTCCTGCTGAGGCATGTGACTGCCCAAGTTGTCAGCAGCTTCTCTAGTTTTCTCTAGAAACTGAAAATGCCCGGGCACCTGTGTTAACAAGGCCAGCGTAAATTTCACCTACGGAATTGTTATCTGTTATTACACCTGACGGCTTAACTAGACATTGGATAGTGCTTTACAGTTTCCAAGTGGTTTTATACACCTTTCTATTAAACAGTAGTACCTTTTCCAAGGGCTGTCCTTAGCTTTTAGCTATGTAAAATAAATCCCCATTGGCTCCTTTCTGAAACAAAACATACAGCATAAATACTTTCTTTTGGGGGGCAAACTGAAAAATCATAATTCAGAGATAGCAAATTACTCCATGAGAAGGCGTTTCTGAAACAAAAGATCATTTGTGGGTTTTATTATTATTATGAATCAGTGATACACTAAATAAATCGGAGGCAGTCAGCTTTATAAAAAAGTATGCAGAATTTATCACTAGGAATTTTAAAAGAATTCAAGACCTTTGAAAAATATAATTTTATTAAGGTTTGCTTTTCTTTTATAAATCTTCAGGTTTCCGTATATTAATTCCTTATATTTTTTGTTTTTTTAAGGTTGGCTTGAAGATAAACAAGAGAAAAAGAAGAGGGAAGGATTTCATTTCCTGGGAAAGTTGATGAACATAGGGCATTCTAGGTAAAAAGGGTCACCACCGTGACTGCTCTCTTTCTCCAATAGCCTAAATGGCCTATGGTAAGCAGCTTTCACATTCTCAGCTCTAAGCGCAGGCCGCAGGCCAAGTCAGACTTCAACAGTTTGATTGAAGTGCAGCTGCAGGTGTGGGGACAGAGGTCAAAAATCTAACCATGACCTTTCACAGAGGCCTTTAAAACAAGACGAAAGGGATGCCGTCACTGTTTCTTAGACTTTCAAAACCTGGACTTCACCCTCTACTCTATGACACAGGGTGGTAAATTCAATTTTTTAAAAAATAAACTCTTGAAGCATTACAAGTAGGAGACCCTTCACTGGTAAAATGCCGATCTGCATGCCGAGGGCACTTCCACTACATCTAGGACCTCCAGAGACTCAGCATAACAATAGTCTCCATCATCATCATCTTTCTTTGCTGTGCTTATACAAGGTATGTTTCTCTTATCGAGCTATTTCCTAATTTTAAGCATTTCTCAGTTTTCAGTAGTTGCCTTACCTCCTTGCCAGACTAATACCTTGAAGCCAACTCAAGTTTCTTGATTTTTTTAACCAGGAAAAAAAAAAAAGTGTGTATATGTATATAAGTTTCCCTGTTATTTTTTTAGAAAAGGGGGCACTGTTTTTACTCCCATGTTAATACTGTAAAAAAGGCAAATTGACCCGATCCTTTAGTTGCTCTAACGTCAAAAATCTGACAAAGGAGTATTATTTAACTGAGTACCCATCTAATTTTAACAGAGGGGAAAAAATAAAAAGAAATAAGCATGTGTTATTGAAAATTATACCACTGTATTTTCTTAATGCCTCAAATTACATAATATCATAGACAAAGGTATATTTGAAAGTCCCTATGCTTAATTTCCCTAAATCCTGGTGAAAGCATTCACCCTAATACTCAATACATTAATATATATTCCCCTTTCCTCCCCCTCCAATACTGCTAAGTTGATAGAGAGGGGCTCTGAGGGACTTCAAGAGTGTGACCTTGTGCACAGGCATGAGGCCCACTGATTTTATCAGGCTAATTCAGAACAAATGATCAAACCAACAAAGTGACTACCAGAGGTCTCAGATGGGTGGCTGACGGGTTGAAACTGCCCTACATATGTATGTTTTAAAAAATTTCATGTCACAACTACTGAAGCCCGCGCGCCTAGAGCCCGTGCTCCACAACAAGAGAAGCCACTGCAATGAGAAGCCCGCGCACTGCAACGAAGAGTAGCCCCCGCTCTCCACAACTAGAGAAAGCCCACGTGCAAGCAACAAAGACCCAACGCAGCCAAAAATGAATAAAATTAATTAATTTTTAAAAAAAAATCTGAATTATCTCCCAACACTTAAAAATCAAGAGACTGCACCCACACACCCAAATTTCCCACTTCCCCTGAAATATCAGATCTCAACACTGAGCTCACATCCCCACAGCAGCCACAGTGGCTGCGACTGCACTCACACCCCCGTGTACAGTGACCCCCATCACTCAGGACCACCTCACACCCATCCTGCTTTACTCAGCTCCGTGACCTGGCTGCCAACACAGGGATGTGAATTTGTCCCCCTCTACAGAGGGCTCCAGGGTCAGATTTGGCTCTCAGTTCTGGCTCATCCCTTAGTATCTGAGTACTGATTAGTTGGGTGCCATTTACTCAACCTCTGTGCTTCTCATCCACTAAAAGATTTATCTCCTGCATAGATCATGGCAAGAATTAAATAACACAAAGTCTAGAAAGGACTTAGCACAGTACCTGGCACATGGGGCTAAATAAATGGTGACAGACATTGTCATTATTATCATCATCAAATGACAAAGCATCCAAGGGATACCTGAGAAGATGCTAATTTCCATCCAAGTCAAAAGGTTTCTGAAATCACTTTTCCGCCCCCCTTAAAAGTATGCATTATTAACAAACACATGAAAGAATGCTCAACATCATTAATCATCAGAGAAATGCAAATCAAAACTACAATGAGATATCATCTCACACCAGTCAGAATGGCCATCATCAAAAAATCTAGAAACAATAAATGCTGGAGAGGGTGTGGAGAAAAGGGGACACTCTTGCACTGCTGGTGGGAATGTGAATTGGTTCAGCCACTATGGAGAACAGTATGGAGGTTCCTTAAAAAACTACAAATAGAATTACCATATGACCCAGCAATCCCACTACTGGGCATATACCCTGAGAAAACCAAAATTCAAAAAGAGTCATGTACCAAAATGTTCATTGCAGCTCTATTTACAATAGCCCGGAGATGGAAACAACCTAAGCGCCCATCATCGGATGAATGGATAAAGAAGATGTGGCACATATACACAATGGAATATTACTCAGCCTTAAAAAGAAATGAAATTGAGCTATTTGTAATGAGATGGATAGACCTAGAGTCTGTCATACAGAGTGAAGTAAGTCAGAAAGAAAAAGACAAATACCGTATGCTAACACATATATGTGGAATTTAAGGGAAAAAAAATGTCATGAAGAACCTAGGGGTAAGACAGGAATAAAGACGCAGACCTACTGGAGAACGGACTTGAGGATATGGGGAGGGGGAAGGGTGAGTTTTGACAGGGCGAGAGAGAGTCATGGACATATACACACTAACAAACGTAGTAAGGTAGATAGCTGGGGGGAAGCAGCCGCAAGGCACAGGGATATTAGCTCAGAGCTTTGTGACAGCCTGGAGGGGTGGGATGGGGAGAGTGGGAGGGAGGGAGACGCAAGAGGGAAGACATATGGGAACATATGTATATGTATAGCTGATTCACTTTGTTATAAAGCAGAAACTAACACACCATTGTAAAGCAATAATACCCCAATAAAGATGTTTAAAAAAAAAAAAGTATGCATTATTTAGAAGCAACCTAAGTGATTAAGGACTCATTAAACTTTTGCTTCCAGGTGTCAGGATCTTGCAAGCCCGGACTCCACATATGTGGAAAAAACAAAAACCTACGTAACCTCTGGTTTTCACTTAATTCCTAAGAAGAGCAACATATTGTTCATCAGAAATACTTTTATGCACGAATCAATCCCTACCCGAGACATATTAATATAAATATAAAGAATATAAGCTTTTATCAGCCTGCAAAATGTTATTTAAACTGTGAGGAAGAATTAATTGCTGCAATTAGTATCAAATTTTAACAAATGTATAGTGGTAACATGTTTGTCTTTCATTATAAAGGCTTTGGAGTTTGCAAATTGCAATAACTGATATCTCTGTAAGAACTATAATTAATTGGGAACTTTCACAGTTCAATTACAGAAGGAATAAAGGAAGAAAAATTACACCCAGCCATCACTTCATAATCTTAATGCAATCTCTGTGAGTCGAAATCAGTAGAAAAGTCTTTTCAATTTATATTTGTAATCTGAGCCAGAAGAAACTAGATGGGAAATTAAGTCCAATTATTTATAGCATTCTGGCAAAAGTCCATAATGAATTTTTAGACAGGCTGGGGGGAAGAGGGGAAAAGAATCCATAGAAACCTTACTAATAAATTCTCTTGCAATGGCATATTTAGATATTAATAGCACCTGGCTGAACACACCATATTCTGATGATAAGTAAAATGTGTTATAAAGCCTTAAGTTTTTCTCAAATGTTGATGTTGGCTATTGCATTTTGAAAATTGGTATAAACAAGGGCAAAATTATGATTCTTATAAGCATTCTACTTCAAAGTCAACAATAGTAAAGCACAGCCCATCCCTTACACAACAATGTGAAGTTATAAAAGCAGGCACCTTATTTATGCAATAGATGTTTTTATAAAGCTAATATTTTTTGCAAATCAAATCACTACAAATAACCAGGAAAACCCTTGGATGGTTCATTTTGTAAAAAGAAATGGGTGTGGAAATGCTCCCCCTTAGAATGTATCTGTGCTATGTGTGAATCTTAAGCCAACCTGTTTTTAAATACAACCTGTACTTCCTGCATTCAGAAAACAAGTGAAAGCCAGGAAGAAACATCCACGTCCGCTGCCACAGTGAACCTTCAACAGCAGCATTACTGCCACGTAGAGTACAGCTCCCTCTCCTTCTTTTCTCCATTTGGAAGTGATGCCAATTACTCTGATAATCCTCCCTTAGGCACAAAAGCCACAGCGAGACATGGGGGTTCTGAAGGTACATCCTTGATTACTCGGTGAAGTGCAACTTCATCTACTGCTTCCTGTGCAGAACTTTGCACCTCACTGACATAGCACAAAATATGGATCCTCGAAAGGATTCCACAAGAGGTTAATGTCATTCTTAAGATGTTGATTTTTTTCCTTTATAAAGATAGAAAGGGAAAAAAAACGAAACCAAGATGCCACTTGGCTTCTAGAGCACACCATTCTCCTGGGTTTCCTTCTGCCGCCACTGGCTGTTCCATCTCAGTCTCCTTTGCCAGCTTCTCCCCCATCTTCCCAATCTCTTAGAGTTGGAAGGTCCCAGGGCTTGGTGCTCTCTCCTCCATCTCCATTCTTTCTCCAGTAACCTCATCCAGCACCATCCCTTGAAATTCCGTCTATATGCCAACCACTCCCACATATGTCTTCACCCTTCAAACTGCCCCAATCCAAACTTACATATCGAACTGCCTATACAACAGTGCCTCTGACAGCTCATGGCCATCTCCACAGGTACAGGGCATGTGGGACAAAGAACCACTTCAGAACTCAACACTCTGTTAAAGGCAAAACTATGGAGACAGTAAAAAGATCAGTGGTTGCTAGAGGTCTGGGGAGAGGGAAGGATGAAGAGCCAGGCTACAGAGGATTTTTAGGGCAGTGAAAACCATTCTGCATGTTACTGTAATGGTAGATACAAGTCATTACACATTTGACAAAACGCACAGACTGTACAACACCAAAAGTGAACCCTAACGTAAGCTAGGACTTTGGGTGATAATGATGTCAATGGAGGTTCAAAAGTTGTAACAAATGGGCCACTCTGGTGGGGATGTTAATAATGAAGGAGGCTATGCTTGTGGGAAGTTGGGGGGTATATAAGAAATCTCTGCACTTTCTATTCAATCTTGCTCTAACCCAAAACTGTTCTAAAAAGTAAAGTATATTTTAAAAAAATACAGCTCAACAGTGAATGAACAAAGGGAAGAAGGACACCTAAAAACTCATCACTCCATTTCTGTTCCTCTCTATCACAATGTATTTACAGCATCTCAGCTAGAAAGGTAATGCTTTTCCTAAAAGATCTCCAGAAGAAAGGAGGGTCCTAGGCATCCTTCAGTAGTGATGACATAAGTTCACCAGTATTACCTGCTGACATCAAATGGAGATCATAGGCACCCTGACTCTTCTCATGAGGTTAAAATTTAAGACAAACTTCATGAGAACTTTCTTAACAAGACCTTGATCTCTTAGATCCCCTGACCAGTAGTGTTTCCTACAAGCCTTTCCTGGCTCCTGGAGAAAAAGCTGACCAGTGGGAAAGACATGGTCTCTCTACTCTAGTACCAGAACCAGACTCTGGACCACTCTTTCATAGAGCAGGAAACAAAATGAGTAAGAGTCACACAGCTTCGTGCCACACCTGAACACTCAACCTGTCCCTCCCTCTCCTTTTCTTTTTCTCCAAGCAGCTGTCCAAAACTAAGAGGAGTCAGTTTTCAACTTCGTTCTTGAAGAGGAAAAAGAAATTAATCATCCCAGCTTGTATTTGCAGAAATAGCCGCTGATTAAGAATCGTCCTCACAGCTGACTGGCATCACCACACAGTTTATCCTTCAAACTGGGATACCTCTTGAGTGAGAAAGGAGTAATTAATAATTACACCCAACAACTGAAATTATCCTGGGCAAACAAGGATGTGCAATTATCCTAATAGTTTAAAGAGCACTTACTATATACTAGGAACTACTCTAACTGCTTTTCATGTATTGACTAATTTAATTTCCACAACAACCCAAAGAAGCAGGTATTGCCATCATCTCCAGTTTTGCACACATGCATACTGAGAGACAAAGATGTTAGGAAGTTTGCCCAGGGTCACACAGGGCAAGAGGTAGAGCAGGGATGGGAACCCAGGCAGATTGATGACACCATTAGTCACAATGCTAATGCTGTCAGTAACACTACGCTTTGCAACATTCTAGAAGTCTCAATCTTTACAGTGTTTTAGAATAAGCCATTAAAGCTTAATTGTATTTTTTCACAGTCCTGAGTTACTTCATTCCTGAGAATATTTTTTTCTCTCACATCTAACTGAAATTATTTCTGCTGTACCTCTGGAAAGAAAGAACAGAAATAAACCCAACTAGAGCTAGCAAGGAGCTGGCCACTTAAGTTTTGAATGTGTTGCCTGTTCTCATTATTCATGATAGTTGTATTCTATAAAGTTACTCTGATCACTGAACTAGCAAACACCGAACCATTACTCCTGCGTGGAAATACAGAGTTAGGTTCCTATAAGCCTCTGGTCACAGCATTTTCATCAATTAATCAATACAAAACCTTGTTTTATATGTGTTTCTGCTTGAAGATATTTTATTTAATATTGTTATTGATTCCTAAGCATTGAACTCATGCCAACAGCACTATAACTCATGCCTGAACAATGCTTATCTAATACACGCATTTTCTCCATAAAACACATCGCAGCCTTCTTAAACTTGGGCACTCTAGACAGCACTTCAGCACTATACTTGGGGGCCATGTTAAACAGCAAAATCACCAAGAAATAACCTCCACAAAAATGCAAAAAAATGTGGCATTAAATAGACCGTGTGTCTGAATGACTACAAAAGCACAGCAAGTACTGATTTGGGGTTACAGATAAATTTTAGTGGGAGGCAAATTAGCAAATATGGAAACCCCAAATAATGAGTATCAACTATACATGTCACTCACTCATAAAGGTATCAAGCTCGTGATGCAGAAGGAGCATAGAGATTTCACTTCTGGCAGGAAAATCTGAGTGCAAGTCCCCAGTCAGACATCCACTGGTTGGATGACGATGGGTAACTTACTTTACCTCCCTCTGAGCCTTCTTTTTTTCACCTATAAACTAGTAATGCCCCAAACCTTCTCTTCCCTGGGTCAAATAAGAGCAATTTCAGGAACTTTCGATCTTGACTTTTATTTTCCATTTCTCATCGTTTTTCACTACCTAGTCTTTCCAGAGCTAAGTTCCCGTATTTGTCATATGCTATGGAGTCAGGCTAAATAGAGCGACCTGGTCCTGATCTAACTGTAGCAAATGGAGTGGGATCTGTAGGCGCAGACTCTTCTCAAAAGCTTTCATTTAAACTTCAATGAGAGAAAAAAAGACGCAGAATAGTGTATATCGTCAGTATGCTACTTTTTAAGAAATGGGGGACAATAAGAACTAATTTGTATTACATTTGCCTGAATTTGCAAAAAGAAATTCTGGAAGCAGAAACGACATCTAATACATTAATAGGAGGTGAAAGGTAACAGGGTCGACGGGGAGAGGGGGGCAAGCAGGTGTCTCCAAATACAAGTATAGGGACTTCCCCGGTGGTCCAGTGGTAAAGAATCCACATTCCAATGCAGGGGACACGTGTTCGACCCCTGGTCAGGGAACTAAGACCCCACATGCCACGGGGCAACGGAGCCCGGGCACCTCAACTAGAGAGCCTGCGTGCCGCAAACTACAGAGCCCATGCCCCCTGGAGCCTGTGCGCCATAACTAGAGAGAAGCCCGAGCACCACAATGAAGAGCCCGCACGCTGCAACAAAAGATCCCACACGCCTCAACGAAGATCCCGCGTGCCCCAGCTAAGACCCAACACCGCCATAAATAAATAAATAAATAATAAATCTTAAAAAAAAAAAAAACAAATACAGGTATATATCATTTGATATGGTTGTACTTTTAAGCCATGTAAATATATAACTTATTAAAACCACAATGAAATATCCAATGAACCAAGGGTCAGAAGTCCTAGGTTCTAGCCTTAGCTCTGATTCTAATTAGCTGTGAGGCCTGGGTACTGTCTGTAAGTTCCAGAATGGGATAGATGGCCTCTAAGCTCCCTGTCTATCCCAAAATTCCATGGAAATAGTCTGTTAGTCACAAGACAAAATAAAAGAGTAAACCGAGCTCACCTGTACCACAGTGTTCACTCTGAGAAATAAATTAACAGCAGGTGAGCTATCTCTTAGCCAAGCTAACATGATTGACAGGTTTTACACTTTCTGTCTCATTTCAAATAAGTTACCTGAATTTTTATAAATAAGACAGTAATCATGAGAAATTTTAACAAAACCAAATGTTACGTAAGGACATGATGAAAAAGGAGTGCTTAGTAAACCTGAAGCATAAATAAGATGACTTTCCCTTAAGCTAGAGTAACTGAAGGCATCCATATCTCCCAGATTTAGAAATAATTCAGGGCAAGGAAATCAAAGAATTATGCACTCAAACTAGAAGTACGTTTAGTATTTTGAACCGAGACGTAACCCAGGCTCCATTATTCTTCAAAAGAAAATCTTCGTATTGTCGTTAAATGACCAATTATGTTGCAGAAATGTTAGTTTTTTAAGCTCCACTCCATACATCCCAATTGCCCATCTAATGAAGTTACTTGCAAATATAAACTAATTAACAACAAATGACTAGTGTGCGATTTCCACAAATAGAAATGAAACAGAATTACATTTGAACTAAAACATCTGTTAATAAAGTACAGCTTGGGGACTACAGTTAACAATACTTTATTGTACTTTTGATAGTTGCTAAGAGTATAGCTCTTACACATTTTCATCACAAGAAAAAAATTTTATTACTGTGCATGGTGATGGATCTTAAGTAGACTTATTGTGATGATCATTTTGCAATAGTATATACGAATATCAAATCATTACATTTTATATCTGAAACTAATGTTATATGTCAATTGTATCTAAATTAAAATAGAAATATACTAAAGACCATTAATCTTATGAGATTAATCTGATGAGGGAGCATAAGGAAAGACAAGTAATTAAGAGTTAGAGGAAAAACACTGCCCCAGTTCCCCAGATCTGGTCCTGCTTTGAGGGGTACCCTGTTCTCAGGCACCTGTACCATGTGCGTTTACCCCGCTAGATCACCAGGACGGGGGGTCTTGCCTGTCATCTTCACTGTTGTATTTCCAGTGCCTAGCACACTGCCTGGTACACAGTAGGTCTCCTACAAATTACACTGAAAAACTCACCCTAAAATATTTTATTAAAGAACAAAGATGTAATGCTCAATAAAAAATCTCATATTCAGAATAATGACTGTTTCCCCAAGAAAATAAATTCCACAACTCATATGGAAACACTCATTTAAAGTGCCTAAATAGAAGAAGCTAGATTGAGGACACCCTGGCATATTCTGGGGAGTATAGTTAGAGAAAAAATGGGTATAATTGTAGTTTAAAAATCATACTTATATATGCAGAGGACATCTCTGGAAGCTACATCACAAACCAGATGTACTGGGGGATTTTCACTGCATACGCTTTGGCAGAAGTCGAATTCTTCACCAGGTTATGTATTATTTGGGGCAGTGGTGGGGGGGGGGTGTCTCACCCACTGTCTCTTGGATTAAAGTGGAGCGGCCTCCTCCACGGGAATCAACAGCGACCCAGTCCTTGACAAGGACATACAGACCTTACAAGGGAAAAACAGGTATTTCAAACGGACCATAGCGGCTCTAGACAAGTCAGGCGCTCCCTATGTCAAGCTCTGCCTACCACTCAATTCTAGCCTTGTTAAAAGAAACACAGCCACTAAGATTATCAAAATGCCATTCCCCATTTCCTCCAATACCTCCAATACGGTGTTCAACAGTTCCCAGAGGAAGGAGAAGACAGCCCTGCCCCATCTGTTTTTCATAGTTTGGATGTTCACCTTCAGAAAACTGTTTTCATACATTATCCTCCTATTAGAGGGTTCTTCACATCTTTACTTCCTCCAGCCAACCTTCCCGGCATTTAAAAAAAAAAAAAAGACTGGCAACGTGTACAGCTGCATTTTTTCATACCATCCCCAAAAGGCTTTAACCATATCCAGGCTCTGATGGAAGTCAGACTTCTGAGCCTAAGGTGGCATTTGCAAAGTCCACCCTCTGTGAGACCAACTTGCCTGAGTTCATATGCTGTAGAGAGAATATACTGTGTAGAAAAAGCACTGGTCGGAATAAGTAATTCTTCAGTGTGAGCTGGTGATAACAAACTCACAGTAGGCAAGGACCTCAGAGCCCTGGTTTTAGATTCTTTAGTTATTCTGATCACCATTAGCTCATTAGCAACTGATATGCAAAGAGGATGAAGTGATCTTCCCAAGGATGAGATTAGGAGGATTCCTTGCTCTGGTCTCAGGAAAGAGAAATGTGATCAATAAAAACTAGTGTTCAAAGTTGGCGATAAGTTTATTCCAAGAAATTCTGCAATAAAACAGTCAAAGGCAAGCCAAAGTTTCTCCAATTTGAACATCTAAGTTTCCAAATACAGGGTCTTCAGAGAGTCCAGAAGAGTACATTTTATTCAACAGTATGCAGGGGAGGAGTGTTTGGAGTCTAAAGAATTATATTTTCCCTCCTCCCTAAATTGGAAAGGGAGCCAAAAGCAGAAAATCACTTAGTATACCTCTCAGAAATATTAATAAAATGATACTCTCATCTTTAAATTTATTAATAAATTGGTAAAATTCTGATATTCTAAATTAATAAAATTACATTCTGATCACAAAAGCTATTTTGTGGAAGTAAACTGGATATTGGCCAGGAAGACTAAAAAAGAAAAAGGGATAAAGGGATAACCGAAGGTTCAAAACAGAAGGCATTTCAATACAAGTGACCCCCAGGGACAGCATAAACACAAACAAGGTAAACCAAACTCAGCCCATATTCAATGTGTCTTAAAACCCACAAAACATGAATTCTCAAATGACTCTATCAGATGTTTCAAAAATTAAAGATAAGATAGCTAAATCATATAGATTTTTAAAACATTTTTATTGGGGTATAGTTGATTTACAATGTTATGTTAGTTTCAGGTGTACAGCAAAGTCAATCTGTTATACAAATACATATATCCACTCTTTCTAAAAATTTTTTCCCATTATAGGCCATTACAGAGTATTGAGTATAGTTCCCTGTGTTTTACAGTAGGTCCTCATTAGTTATCTATTTTATATTTAGAAGTGTGTATATGTCTATCCCAATCTCCCAATTTATCCCTCCCCCCACTTATCCCCCAGTAAACATAGTTTATTTTCTACATCTGTAACTCTATTTTGGTATATAGGTGTTTAAAAAACTTTCCTCCTGAAGATTTTTTTTTTTTTTTTTTTTTTTTTTTGTGGTACACGGGCCTCTCACTGTTGTGGCCTCTCCTGTTGCGGAGCACAGGCTCCGGATGCACAGGCTCAGCGGCCATGGCTCACAGGCCCAGCCGCTCCACAGCATGTGGGATCTTCCCAGACCGGGGCACGAACCTGTGTCCCCTGCATCGCCAGGCAGACTCTCAACCACTGCGCCACCAGGGAAGCCCATGAAGATTTTTAACTTAATGTTACTTAGTGAAATCCAAGAGAATGATTTCACAATTTAATCATTTCTGATCTCTTTTCAACAGGACAGACTCAAGTAAAATTTCAACTTGTTGAGAACGGCTATCAAAGATGTCCTGGAAAACATCTTATTCCTGGCAGACTTTTCAAAGATATCTACGTATATACACAAATGCATACCTTATGTATATAACTAAGTGTCGGACATCAAACATACACACGATGGAAGAGAAGAAGTAGGAGTTACAACGGCGGGACAACTTCAGCAGATAAACACAAACACTACTATTGTGCCCTGTTCTGGTTGCTCATATCACTTCTCTGCTAGAAAAGAAATTCCAATGAACTCCCGATACAGAGACAGTTTTCTTGCTACAAAGGGACTTTTGTTTGAATCCCCCCACAAGTGACGAGGTCAATCTTAGCCAATCTTGACATTTCTATGGAACCTTTCCACCAAACTTTTTTCCAAGTTCAAATCATTTCCTGAAACCTGTTTGAAATCCAAAGAAAACACTGTATAGATAAAGTATCGGGTAAATTCTTTAACAAATACCACTCATGACACACATTTTCCTCAAGATATTTTTCTATAAATATACTTGTAAAATCTAAAATCACAAGGCTTGTGTGATTTACTCCACATTCTTAAAAAGTTAGACTCAGAGTATGGTAATAATATACTGAATTAATATTTAAAACTGTATTCACCTGTCTTCTTAGCATATGGAAAGTGATTTCAGAATTTTTAAATAAAATCATATTTTCACAGCTTTTAACACAAAGTTGACATTTTCAAAAATAAAACATTTTGCCATAAGGTTTCTCAGTATTTACATTACCAACTAAGGGATAAAGAATTCTTTCAGTTAAGTCCTAAGAGAGACTTGCAAACTCACTTTCTACGAAAGTTTATTCTGGAAACATTAGATTTTTCAAAGACACAAGATTATAATGTGAATTCAGTCAGCACTTCTCAAACATGCATTTTCTTTTCTTCCTCAAATCACTGTAAAAGTAGCTTAAGGAGTTTACTATAAGCAACGTGGATGTCTTTTTAATTTTACTATAGCGTTGAACGTTAGGGCATCTGATGAGATAGGAACTACATATGGCACTTTCATAATCAATTGGCTTATTCCTAGAGAACATTGCAATACTTCAACCATGGAGACACATTCAGAGACTGCTTATGATAAAGAAACTGGAAAATATCCTTCACTTAGGGAACCATGTCCACAGGGAAATGACGAGACAATGATCTATGACATGCCACGGAGCTGTGTCAGAGAACTAGCTGCTCTTTGCTTTTAAGGTCTCCACATTCTAACGGGTCAAAGACTTTCAAATATGAGATAAGAGTCTAGTCACTCTCCATGACTAGCTTCATGGGTGATGTACATCAAAAAGAGCAAATCCTAATTATTTTCCAGATGAGTAATCCTTAACAGAAGCCTTAACTGAAATTTAGTTCTTTAGACTGAAATCTTAACTGTACTTAAAACTTGTATATTTTTGCAAACATGGTCTAGGAGAGTGCATTCTGAAGAATCAAAAAACTCACTAGTAGGGCTTCCCTGGTGGCGCAGTGGTTGAGAGTCCGCCTGCCGATGCAGGGGACACGGGTTCGTGCCCCGGTCCAGGAAGATTCCACATGCCGCGGAGCGGCTGGGCCCGTGGGCCACGGCCGCTGAGCCTGCACATCCGGGTGCTCGCGGCAGGAGAGGCTGCGGCAGTGAGAGGCCCACGTACCGCAAAAAAAAAAAAAAAAAATCACTAGTTTCAATTCCATTTAAGCAAATGATCTTAAACAAATTCATATAATTAATTGGGGTCTCAGTCTCCTCACCTGCAAAAGGGAAATGATGGTACACTGCAGGATGCTCTAAAGGATTAAATCAGATGAAATATGAAAAGTGTTGGAAAAACACAAAATTGATGTCCAGAGGCTAAAGATTAATGCATAGCAATTAGAGACAACATCCCACAATAAACAAGCAATCAGAAAGCTTGAAAGAGCTTGCTTTTGAAACTTAATTCATCAACCATCTTCCTTGTTCTTAAATCAAGTGCTAGATTTAACTTGGCTAAATCACAAAGTTTACATTAAAGTCTTTCCCATCAGCCAGAAAAACTGTGTGGTCCTGCGCTTGTTTAACTTACAACTGGCAGAGTCAAAAATTCATGTAATGGTTCAAAATCCACAGCTGCAAATGCAGTGCAGATGAAATACCGCAACTAAACCCCAGCCCTTGTTTCTTTTTCCACAAAGTTCTACTCTAGTTTAAGATTGATAACAGTTAATGACTAAGCTTGGTAACGCTTTCGTCTGTCCCAACCAGGATCATTACCCAAGTTTAAATCTCCATGTGACAACTCAAAATCCACAGACTCTTGGAGCCTGCAAAAGCAATGCAAAAAGGCAAAAAAGCATGTAATGGCCCAAATGTCTGCAAAAAAATAACCAGGAAAATGGCCCAGTTGGCAGCTGGAGCATGTCAGGGCCTGTTTTGAAGGAATCTACCACTCACAAGCAAACACCAGGCTGGGAGGAAGCAAACAGCACAGGTTTTAGTCCTAAACTAAGTCATGACTAATACACTTTATGATTAGGGAAGAACCCATTTTTTTTTTTTACTTCATTCAAAGTCAAAATAAAGACGATCACTACAGTGTCATAAAACTTGCCACAGTCATCTTTAAATACAAACTCATGCAAACCAACGCGCGAGGGTCTTTATAAAACAAGACCTGTTCTCTAACCTAGTCCTAGACCAACGCAGCCGAGGCTAATCTAGAGGACACATACACCAAAGTCAATAAATACAAAATCCAGAGATATTTCAGAATACCAAATTTAGATTATCAAAATGACAGTAACGATATCAACAAAACCACTGCAATTTGAGAGTTTACCAAGTGCTGTGCTAAGCCCTCTACCTGTATTACCTCACTTAATTCTATACCAAGCCTAGGGGGTTAGATATACTATCATCCCCATTAGACAGAGGCAGACACTTAAGATTTAGGGTTAAGTAAGGTAGAGAGCTAGTGGGAAGCAGCCGCATAGCACAGGGAGATCAGCTCGGTGCTTCGTGACTGCCTGGAGGGGTGGGATAGGGAGGGTGGGAGGGAGGGAGACACAAGAGGGAAGAGATATGGGAACATATGTATATGTATAACTGATTCACTTTGTTATAAAGCAGAAACTAACACACCATTGTAAAGCAATTATACCCCAATAAAAATGTTAAAAAAAAAAAGATTTAGAGTTAATAAGTACTTACCTAACATGTTATTGAAATGGATATATTTATTAAAGTTTGAGGTTTTATATATTTGTGCTGTACTCCTACAAAACTTAATATTAATAATAACATATTCAAATATAAATACCAGTGTTGAAAATTATAAAATGTTACTTAACTTGAACGAATGCCAGTCACCATTTGACAAAAATAGGGTGAAGGTTACACATACGCCTGGTTACCAACGTTCCAAGAGGAGACTGGGGCAGAAGCCTTCAGGTGTCAACTGTCATTATACCCTTGTTTGCTGTACGTTGGTTCCTTCCTCACTTGGGGCTGGATCTCCTGGTCGAGAGTTCATCTATTTTGCCCTGCTGCTGGGATGAAGCAGGGTATCCTCCAGCTGTGCGGTGCTGAAGAGAGGGTCTGGGCTCTGCCTATTTCTCAAACCGGCTTTCAAAAAACTCATGTTTTTAGTCACACCTTTACCCCAACTTCATCTATTCCTGCATCTTCCAGAGGTTCTGGGGTTTAAATCTGGTTCCTTCTTGGCTTTCCTCACTACCAACTATTTAGAGGTAAACTTTCTCAGACTTCCTGAAATATTTAGAGAGTACTCATGTTTCTCCGGTTTCAAAATATTGTTCCTGATGTCTCTTTTCTTGTTTTTGTTTAATTTTTTAAAGCTTTTTGTGCCTTTGTGCATTGACTATCCCATCATTTTTAATGGGATTTCAGAAGGGAATGAATATTAGGGCATGTGTCTACCCAGTCATCTGTCTCGCACTAACTTTTACAAAGATTTCAGATGCCCCCCCTGCTTTCCTTCAGTCTTAACTAAAAGGACTGCATCTGTTATTAAAACATTTGTTGCCTTTTCTTTACTTGAAATGATACTTAAATAACTTATTTCTTTATTACTTCAGACACCAGTCATTGGTAAAAGCTGAACAAGGTAGACTAAAATACCCACATTATTGTACAGTTCTTGAGGTGAATTTCAAATGAACTTCTTTGTTTATTCATCTCAGGATAGAGAAAAAGTCAAAGAATGTCATAAGAGTAGCTTCTGAATGTCACTGTCTTTCAAACGTCAGCTAAAGAAGTTTGGTTTTAGAAAGAATAAAGTTTCTCTGTTACATTAAGTGAAATAGGGTAATTGCTTTAGTTACCAAATAAACTTTGTAAAGTTGGTACCAAATAAACTTGGTAAACTTACACTGGATATTGTGAAAGCAAAAAACATTTGCTAATGAGAAACAATGGCAACAGCCATTACTTCAGGGAAAAAAATTAAACAGGTTCTACAACATAAGGAATTCCATACTCTCTGGCCTAGTTAAATTTAATGTTTTTCTTTTAAAATTTAGCTTTACGAACTAGTCAGGAAAGACGAAATGCTAATTTTAATATTACAAAACTTCTGAAAGTTTGCTGTCAATGCATTAAAGTTGAGAATTTTAATTACCAAATAGAGAAAACAGTTTATAACGCAGATACGTTGTGCCATTATTTGAGTAAAATGTCATTTTTTATAATATGAAGTCAATCTATAAAATAATATTACAACATGCATTAACAGTATCCAGTGTTCCATGATATTTCAATTTTAATATAATCTGATTAAATTAGGGAAAAGAATCTTCTGGAGAAGCAAGTTCTGGGTAAGTCTCATTTTGTCTGTTTACTATTACTGTAACTTACTCCTCCACACAAAGCAGAAACTGGAGAATTTGTCATTAGCTGCTCATTATATGTTGGGAACAAATTCAGTTCCTCAGGACACAAAAGCACATTGATGGATATTTTTATTTTGCTCTGCAGAAACTGAAGACAGCATAGTTTTAGCTTTAAATTACTTCCCAAAGAAATACCAATATTTTAACTTTGTAATGGAAACAAGAAGAACAAGCATCTTGCAAAGTTCTTTAGCAGCATATTTTCAGAGATCACAAATAACAGTATATTCCTTAATTGAAAAAATGCAAATGAAGTATTGTTAGCATAATCTAGATATTTAGAATGAAAACTCAGAATTAAGATTAAAAACAGAGAACTTCTGCTGCCAGTGTCCTTGTCCCCACAGTGAACCACAGCCACCTCCCACCTCTGCAGGATACCCTCCAACACGAGCAGTTTAAAGCTTCATAAATAAACTATCATAGAGGTTTCCAGGAAGATGGCAGAAGAGTAAGACGCAGAGATCACCTTCCTCCCCACAGATCCTCCCCACAGATACACCAGAAATACATCTACACATGGAACAACTCCTACAGAACACCTACTGAACGCTGGCAGAAGACCTCAGACCTCCCAAAAGGCAAGAAACTCCCCACGTAACTGGGTAGGGCAAAAGAAAAAAGAATAAACAGAGACAAAAGAATAGGGACGGGACCTGCACCAGTGGGAGGGAGGTGTGAAGGAGGAAAGGTTTCCCTACACTAGGAAGACCCTTCGCGGGCGGAGACTGCGGGTGGCGGAGGGGGGAAGCTTCGGGGCCGCGGAGGAGAGCACAGCAACAGGGGTGCGGAGTGCAAAGCGGAGAGATTCCCGCACAGAGGATCGGTGCTGACCTGCACTCACCAGCCCGAGAGGCTTGTCTGCTCACCCGCCGCGGCAGGCGGGGCTGGGAGCCGAGGCTCGGGCTTCGGTCGGATCACAGGGAGAGGACTGGGGTTGGCGGCGTGAACACAGCCTGCAGGGTGTTGGTGCGCCGCGGCTAGCCGGAAGGGAGTCAGGGAGAAGTCTGGACCTGCCGAAGAGGCAAGAGACTTTTTCTTCCCTCTATTTCCTAGTGCGCAAGGAGAGGGGATTAAGAGCGCTGCTTAAAGGAGCTCCAGAGACGGGCGCGAGGCGGCTAAAAGCGCAGACCCCAGAGACGGGCGTGAGACGCTAAGGCTGCTGCTGCCGCCACCAAGAAGCCTGTGTGTGAGCACAGGTCACTCTCCACACCCCACCTCCAGGGAGGCTGTGCAGCCCGCCACTGCCAAGGTCCCCGGATCCAGAAACAACTTCCCCGGGAGAACGCACAGTGCACCTCAGGGTGGTGCAACGTCATGGCGGCCTCTGCCGCTGCAGGCCCGCCCCGCCCTCCGTGCCCCTCCCTCCCCCGGGCCTGAGTGAGCCAGAGGCCCCGGATCACCGGCTCCTTTAACCCTGTCCTGTCTGAGAGAAGAACAGACGCCCTCCGGCGACCTACATGCAGAGGCGGGGCCAAATCCAAAGCTGAGCCCCTGGGAGCTGTGAGAACAAAGAAGAGAAAGGAAAATCTCTCCCAGCAGCCTCAGAAGCAGTAGATTAAAGCTCCACAATCAACTTGATGTACTCTGCATCTGTGGAATACATGAATAGACAACGAATCATCCCAAATTGAGGAGGTGGACTTTGAGAGCAAGATTTATGATTTTTTCCCCTTTTCCTCTTTTTGTGAGTGTGTATGTGTATGCTTCTGTGTGAGATTTTGTCTGTATAGCTTTGCTTCCACCATTTGTCCTAGGGTTCTATCCATCCGTTTTTTGTTTTTTTTTTTAATTTTTTTCTTAATAATTATTTTTTATTTTAATAACTTTATTTTATCTTGCTTTATTTTATTTTATCTTCTTTCATTCTTTTTTTCCTTCCTTCCCTCCTTCGTTCCCTGCTCCCTCCTTCACTCCTTCCCTCCTTTCTTTCTTTCTTCTTCTACTAATTCTTTCTTTCTACTTTTTCTCCCTTTTATTCTGAGCCGTGTGGATGAAAGGCTCTTGGTGCTGCAGCCAGGAGTCAGTGCTGTGCCTCTGAGGTGGGAGAGCCAACTTCAGAATACTGGTCCACAAGAGACCTCCCAGCTCCACATAATATCAAATGGCGAAAATCTCCCAGAGATCTCCATCTCAACACAAGCAACCAGCTTCACTCAACGACCAGCAAGCTACAGTGCTGGACATCCTATGCCAAACAACTAGCAAGACAGGAACACAACCCCACCCATTGGCAGAGAGGCTGCCTAAAATCATAATAAGTCCACAGACACCCCAAAACACACCAACGGATGTGGACTTGCCCACCAGAAAGACAAGATCCAGCCTCATCCACTAGAACACAGGCACTAGTCCTCTCCACCAGGAAGCCTATACAACCCACTGAACCAACCTTAGCCACTGGGGAAAGACAACAAAAACAACGGGAAATATGAACCTACAGCCTGCAAAAAGGACACCCCAAACACAGTAACATAAGCAAAATGAGAAGACAGAAATACACACAGCAGATGAAGAAGCAAGATAAAAACCCACCACACCTAACAAATGAAGAGGAAATAGGCAGTCTACCTGAAAAAGAATTCAGAATAATGATAGTAAAGATGATCTAAAATCTTGGAAA
This sequence comes from Phocoena phocoena, assembly GCF_963924675.1. Classification (NCBI taxonomy): domain Eukaryota; kingdom Metazoa; phylum Chordata; class Mammalia; order Artiodactyla; family Phocoenidae; genus Phocoena; species Phocoena phocoena. The sequence goes on along the minus strand of NC_089222.1, from coordinate 35,323,270 downwards.
TAGAATAGATAAAATGCAAGAAACATTTAACAAGGACCTAGAAGAACTAAAAATGACACAAGCAATGATGAACAATAATAAATGAAATTAAAAATACTCTACATGAGATCAGTAGCAGAATAACTGAGGTAGAAAATGGATAAGTGACCTGGAAGATAAAATAGTGGAAATAACTACTGCAGAGCAGAATAAAGAAAAAAGAATGAAAAGAACTGAGGACAGTCTCAGAGACCTCTGGGAAAACATTAAACACACCAACATTTGAATTATAGGGGTTCCAGAAGAAGAGGAGAAAAAGAAAGGGACTGAGAAAATATTTGAAGAGATTACAGTTGCAAACTTCCCGAATATGGGAAAGGAAATAGTTACTCAAGTCCAGGAAGCACAGAGAGTCCCATACAGGATAAATCCAAGGAGAAATACACCAACACACATATTAATCAAACTGTCAAAAATTAAATACAAAGAAAACACATTAAAAGCAGCAAGGGAAAAACAACAAATAACACACAAGGCAATCCCCATAAGGTTAACAGCTGATCTTTCAGCAGAAACTCTGCAAGCCAGAAGGGACTGGCAGGACATATTTAAAGTGATGAAGGACAAAAACCTGCAACCAGGTTTACTCTACCCAGCAAGGATCTCATTCAGATTTGATGGAGAAATTAAACCCTTTACAGACAAGCAAAAGCTGAGAGAGTTCAGCACCAGCAAATCACCTTTACAACAAATGCTAAAGGAACTTCTCTAGGCAGGAAATACAAGAGAATGAAACGACCTACAAAAACAAACCCAAAACAATTAAGAATATGGTAATAGGAACATACATATCGATACTTAAATTAAATATAAATGGATTAAATGCTCCAACCAAAACACACAGACCGGCTGAATGCATACAAAAACAAGACCCGTATATATGCTGTCTACAAGAGACCCACTTCAGACCTAGGGACACCATACAGACTGAAAGTGAGGGAATGGAAAAACGCTTTTCACGCAAATGGAAATCAAAAAAAAGCTGGAGTAGCAATTCTCATATCAGACAAAATAGACTTTAAAATAAAGACTATTAGAAGAGACAAAGAAGGACACTACATAATGATCAAGGGATCGATCCAAGAAGAAGATATAACAATTGTAAATATTTATGCACCCAACATAGGAGCACCTCAATACATAAGGCAAATATTAACAGCCATAAAAGGGGAAATCGACAGTAACACATTCATAGTAGGGGACTTTAACACCCCACTTTCACCAATGGACAGATCATCCAAAATGAAAATAAATAAGGAAACACAAGCTTTAAATGATACATTAAACAAGATGGACTTAATTGATATTTATAGGACATTCCATCCAAAAACAACAGAATAAACATTATTCTCAAGTGCTCATGGAACATTCTCCAGGATAGGTCATATCTTGGTCACAAATCAAGCCTTGGTAAATTGAAGAAAATTGAAATTGTATCAAGTATCTTTTCTGACCACAACGCTATGAGACTAGATATCAATTACAGGAAACGATCTGTAAAAAATACAAACACATGGAGGCTAAACAATATACTACTTAATAACGAAGTGATCACTGGAGAAATCAAAGAGGAGATCAAAAAATACCTAGAAACAAATGATAATGGAGACATGATGACCCAAAACCTATGGGATGCAGCAAAAGCAGTTCTAAGAGGGAAGTTTATAGCAATACAATCCTACCTTAAGAAACAGGAAACATCTCGAATAAACAACCTAACCTTGCACCTAAAGCCATTAGAGAAAGAAGAAAAAAAAAAAAACCCAAAGTTAGCAGAAGGAAAGAAATCATAAAAATCAGATCAGAAATAAATGAAAAAGGAATGAAGGAAACGATAGCAAAGATCAATAAAACTAAAAGCTGGTTCTTTGAGAAGATAAACAAAATTGATAAAACATTAGCCAGACTCATCAAGAAAAAAAGAGAGAAGACTGAAATCAATAGAATTAGAAATGAAAAAGGACAAGTAACAACTGACACTGCAGAAATACAAAAGATCATGAGAGATTACTTACAAGCAACTCTGCCAATAAAATGGACAACCTGGAAGAAATGGACAAATTCTGAGAAATGCACAACCTGCCAAGACTGAATCAGGAAGAAACAGAAAATATGGACAGACCACTCACAAGCACTGAAATTGAAACTGTGATTAAAAATCTTCCAACAAACAAAAAAGCCCAGGACCAGATGGCTTCACAGGCGAATTATATCAAACATTTAGAGAAGAGCTAACACCTATCCTTAGCAAACTCTTCCAAAATATAGCAGAGGGAGGAACACTCCCAAACTCATTCTACGAGGCCACCATCACCTTGATACCAAAACCAGACAAGGATGTCACAAAGAAAGAAAACTACAGGCCAATATCATTGATGAACATAGATGCAAAAATCCTCAACAAAATACTAGCAAACAGAACCCAAGAGCACATAAAAAGGATCATACACCATGATCAAGTGGGGTTTATTCCAGGAATGCAAGGATTCTTCAATATACACAAATCAATCAATGTGATACACCATATTAACAAACTGAAGGAGAAAAACCATATGATCATCTCAATAGATGCAGAGAAAGCTTTTGACAAAATTCAACACCCATTTACGATAAAAACCCTCCAGAAAGTAGGCATAGAGAGAACTTTCCTCAACATAATAAAGGCCATATATGACAAACCCACAGTCAACATCGTCCTCAATAGTGAAAAACTGAAAGCATTTCCACTAAGATCAGGAACAAGACAAGGTTGCCCACTCTCACCACTCTTATTCAACATAGTTTTGGAAGTTTTAGCCACAGCAATCAGAGAAGAAAAGGAAATAAAAGGAATCCAAATCAGAAAAGAAGAAGTAAAGCTGTCACTGTTTGCAGATGACATGATACTCTACATAGATAATCCTAAAGATGCTACCAGAAAACTACTAGAGCTAATCAATGAATTTGGTAAAGGAGCAGGATACAAAATTAATGCACAGAAATCTCCGGCATTCCTATACACTAATGATGAAAAATCTGAAAGTGAAATCAAGAAAATACTCCCATTTACCACTGCAACAAAAAGAATAAAATATCTAGGAATAAACCTACCTAAGGAAACAAAAGATCTGTATGCAGAAAATTATAAGACACTGATGAAAGAAATTAAAGATGATACAAATAGATGGAGAGATATACCATGTTCTTGGATTGGAAGAATCAACATTGTGAAAATGACTCTACTACCCAAAGCAATCTACAGATTCAATGCAATCCCTATCAAACTACCACTGGCATTTTTCACAGAACTAGAACAAAAAATTTCACAATTTGTATGGAAACATAAAAGACCCCGAATAGCCAAAGCAATCTTGAGAATGAAAAACAGAGCTGGAGGAATCAGGCTCCCTGACTTCAGACTATACTACAAAGCTACAGTAATCAAGACTGTATGGTACTGGCACAAAAACAGAAAGATAGATCAATGGAACAGGATAGAAAGCTCAGAGATAAACCCACACACATATGGTCACCTTATCTTTGATAAAGGAGACAGAAATGTACAGTGGAGAAAGGACAGCCTCTTCAATAAGTGGTGCTGGTAAAACTGGACAGGTACATGTAAAAGTATGAGATTAGATCACTCCCTAACACCATACACAAAGATATGCTCAAAATGGATTAAAGACCTAAATGTAAGGCCAGAAACTATCAAACTGTTAGAGGAAAACATAGGCAGAACACTCTATGACATAAATCACAGCAAGATCCTTTTTGACCCACTTCCTAGAGAAATGGAAATAAATGGGACCTAATGAAACTTCAAAGCTTTTGCACAGCAAAGGAAACCATAAACAAGACCAAAACACAACCCTCAGGATGGGAGAAAATATTTGCAAATGAAGCAACTGACAAAGGATTAATCGCCAAAATTTATAAGCAGCTCATGCAGCTCAATAACAAAAAAACAAACAACCCAATCCATAAATGGGCAGAAGACCTAAATAGACATTTCTCCAAAGAAGATATACAGACTGCCAACAAACACGTGAAAGAATGCTCAACATCATTAATCATTAGAGAAATGCAAATCAAAACTACAATGAGATATCACCTCACACCAGTCAGAATGGCCATCATCAAAAAATCTAGAAACAATAAATGCTGGAGAGGGTATGGAGAAAAGGGAACACTCTTGCACTGCTGGTGGGAATGTGAATTGGTACAGCCACTATGGAGAACTGTATGGAGGTTCCTTAAAAAACTACAAATAGAACTACCATATGACCCAGCAATCCCACTACTTGGCATATACCCTGAGAAAACCATAATTCTAAAAGAGTCATGTACCACCATGTTCATTGCAGCTCTATTTACAATGGCCCGGAGATGGAAACCACCTAAGTGTCCATAATCGGTTGAATGGATAAAGAAGGTGTGGCACATATATACAATGGAATATTACTCAGCCATAAAAAGAAACGAAATTGAGCTATTTGTAATGAGGTGGATAGACCTAGAGTCTGTCATACAGAGTGAAGTCAGAAAGAGAAAGACAAATACCGTATGCTAACACATATATATGGAATTTAAGAAAAAAGAATGTCATGAAGAACCTAGGGGTAAGACAGGAATAAAGACACAGACTTACTAGAGAATGGACTTGAGTATATGGGGAGCGGGAAGGGTAAGCTGTGACAAAGCGAGAGAGAGGCATGCACATACACTACCAAACGTAAGGTAGATAGCTAGTGGGAAGCAGCCGCATAGCACAGGGAGATCAGCTCGGTGCTTTGTGACCGTCTGGAGGGGTGGGATAGGGAGGGTGGGAGGGAGGGAGACGCAAGAGGGAAGAGATATGGGGACATATGTATATGTATAACTGATTCACTTTGCTATAAAGCAGAAACTAACACACTATTGTAAAGCAATTTTACTCCAATAAAGATGTAAAAAAAAAAAAAGATTAAAAACACATCATTTTATAAAACATCAAAACAGAGGTTCATCTAGTTTTCATTTTGCAGAAAACATTTTAATACAAAAGACCTTACTTAGACCTTAATGTTTCTAAACACAGCAGTGGGATTAATATTCAGTCTTATACAAAAGGCAATCTCCTTTCCATAGTATCAGTCTTTTACCATCAATAGATCTTAAATTTAAAAACAAGTGGAATTACTGAATAAGATCATATTCTGTTGCTAATTCATGAAAATTAATCATACTTGTAGGTCTTTTTCTATTAATATGGCAACTACCTATAAATTATTCTAAATGAACACAGATACGTAAAAGCAGAACAAAAAAAAATAATCAAAGGATATATGCAAATAGGCAAAGCATATACAATGTGTGGTGTTTATTTATGAATTAAGCCTATTCATTTCTAAACAAAGGATATCTAATACTCCCTTTTTTTCATGGAATGATTAGGTTTTTAGGACATCTTTGGGGCTTAAAAGACAGAGACCATGAATCCAGGGAGATTTCATGCATTTGAGTCAGAGGGAAGTTAAAACATTCAAAGGTAGAAGGAAGTAGGTCCAGAGCTGGGAGGTCAAAGGCATACTGGGACTGCCTGAACTTAGGAGGATTTAGTTCTAATCATCCCAAGAAAAAGAAAAGGGCCGCACTCTTTGTAGGAGGGGTCAAATACAGAACGAGTAGGGTTCCAGCTGCCTCCCCGCATATGCCTTTAAAGAAGATTACAAAGCAAACAGATGCCTTGCCCATGGCACTGACACAGGGGGTGACAGGAAGGCATTAAAGACAGGGGCAAACCCTCCACAGCCAAGGGGCCTGAGAAAGGTCCTGGCAGTAATTCTTACCCTATTTGCTTCAATTTTCTCCCCCATGCCCCCGATGTAGGCTCCTTAAATGTTTCTGTGCCAAAATTCTGACCTTGGTTTTCTTTTTCTTTTTGTTCGATCTGTGCATCTCAAGGAGGACACAACGGGCATTTGGGTGGGACAATTCATGCTTGTCTAGGGCAGTTCTACTACTTGTAGGATGTCTGGCACCTCTGGCCCCACCTACTAATGCCAATAGAGTCTCCAGGTCACTGGGGCAACCGAAAACACATTCCAAATGCCCCCAGGAGGCAAACACAACCACCACCAGTACCACCACCACCGCTTAAAAACCATCACTACAAGCTCTAGTATCTCACTTAAACCCACTGTGCCAAGAACGTACATGACTCAAATCTACATTCAAGTCAAGATTTTTCTGGAATTCTAATCTTTTTCTCCTTTCAACTAGGCACCTTCCCCTCATGCTCCACAGTCATTTCAAACTTGCCCCAAATTGAATTCCTTATCTCCCTCATTAAGCCCCAACCTGCTTCTCTTACACCCTGGATAATACAACCACCATCCACAGTCAACCAGGCAGACACTGGGAGGTAAACAAAACTCCTCCCTCTCTCTTGCCAAGTCCTCGGGATTAGAGGTTCTAAATATCCTTCAAGTCCTTCCTCCTAGGACTCCTATAGGATTCCCATCATCTCTGGCTGTGTTACTGCAATGGCCCCAAACCTTTCACCATCTTCACCTCCTCTCTTATGCAAACACCATTCTACTGTCATCTCCCAGACCACCACGTCAGTCCCCTACCTTATTGCCCGTTGTGTCCACCCAGCCTTCAGTAAACAGTAAAAAGTCCTCAGCAGGCACACAAAGGCCATTACCATCTTCTCTCATCCTCACCTGTGATTCTCACCAGGGGTCCTAGGCCCATAACCTCCAGCATGACCCAAACCTGCCCATTTCGGGTAAGTGCCCTGCCCTAGGATGCCTCTGCACACACACCGGGGATGTTCCATTGGCCGCCACTGGCCCCTGAGGACCAAGAGCCACAGGGCAGATGCCATCAGCTGAAATGCTCTAGAATCCAGGCATCTGGCAGAATAGGAGGCTCCACAAGTGTTGACTAAAATGAGCAATTCTTTATAAAGCAGGAAAGAATTCAGTAGGAACGTCCACTGATAAATGCACACACCCAGAATCAGAATGATCTTGTCCCTGCCTGTTTGTTTTCATATAGCATCCTCTTACACATAAGGGCTTCTTGGTGACATTTACTGGAAAACAGTGAAGAACCTGAGCCACTGTAAAGAGGACCAGACATCACATTGTTAAGTCAAATGCTGAGCATGTTGTGACCTCAGCCTCTACTGAATATCCCGCCACCTATAGCTACAATTTTTCATCAGGTAAAAGTAAAGCAATGAAAATAGTCTTGATTATGCTACACTTAACAATGCCCCACTTAATCAGTACTTAATTCAGACACTGATCGTTTGTTTATTCAAGAAAAAAATGAAAATTTTATGATTTCTTAAGACTGGCAACTCTTTCATGGGTAGCACATGAAGGCATTACCACTTGAGAGTCAGTCACTCTTGGAGCCCAAATGCTGGAAATTCAACAAGCAGGCTTTACATAATGAAATAGGTTTTGTAAATCTTCTGAGAACTTTGAATTTTAAAAAGGCTGTATCTGAAATGAGTTTTTCAAACTTCAATAAACTTTTGTAATGTAAGTTATTATGATACAGACACAGGATTACCATGCAGAAGCTGATCATTCTTAGTTGAAATATAACAGAGATCAAACATTACATAGGCATCTCTCCAAATTAAAACACTGCATTTCAAATAAAAACAAAACAAAAAATGTAAAGGATAAAGATATTTCTTTCTTTATCATTTAATGCAGGCTGAGAAGTCTGAGTTTTGTTTTAAAAATGAAAAATAGACAAAAATGTCCAGAATAGCCTCTTATTTTAAGTTACTACAGAAATGAAAACATTTAAATAAAATCATAAGAGATTTATATTTTGTAAATGAGTGAAATTAAAATAATAAAATTTTCATCTATAATTTAAATAAAATTACTTATTTCAGGGTTAACCAATTATGGGTTTTATCCCCATTTTATATCTAAGAAATGAGTTGGAGAGGTTTAGCAACCTTCTCAAGGTTAACCAACTACCAAGACAAGATGTGATTACTGGGGCCCAGGCTCCTTCTGAAGCATGCCTGGTACACGAGCAGTGCTGCCAAGGCCCAAAGACTCTTAGGACCCAAAACATACTCTGTTCAAGAACTGCTGCTACTCAACAGTCAGAACTAACAGCTTTCTCTAGAGTCATTTATACGCTATGAGAAGTGGACTGATGGCCACACGATTCAAAGAACAATTCCAGAGAGGAGTGAAAAACATGCCACCGTGGTTTTCAGGAAACATATTCTAATTAAAATCATAACTTACATTTTATGGTTATCAAAACAGAAATAATTCTTTATAGCGATATATCTAACATGGAGATTTGTTTTCGTAGTTAGACCAAAGTACACGTTAAAATGAAACAGACTCATTTTGAAATCTGAATACCTGTTGAACAGGGACACACCATCTAAGGCTCTTGCTCTGCCCCCTTCACTAACGGGAGAAAGGAGATTTTTCATTTCTCTTACCAAAATGGGCAAGACTGGTACCAAAAAAAAACCCAATAGGCTGAACACAAGCAATGACCCAGCTTCTGAAAAAAGACTTCCAAGCTGCAGTGTGTGTCACCACCTGCACACCACAGGCCCCTGTTCTCTAAGGCCCAGCAGGTCCTCTGGACACATAATGCAGTAATAAGATTGTCAAGATCTTTTCTTGTGGCAGAATCTGACTTCTGAAGTTGTGTCACTACCATAAAATATTGGGAGAGCTCGCTGATCTGACCACAAATTGCATCTCTGCAGTGGCCCCAACTCACATGCTAACCTGTTCAGCACAGATGTTCAATCTTGCAGTTCAAAAGGAAAATCTACCTGCACGCAGCGATGGAGCCAGGGATACAAACGTGTTACCGTCACTGCCTACTTGGATTTTCCCTAAAGTGACAAATGAACAACGTCCAGATTCACAAGGGGTACTCACCCCAGGGACAGATCCTGTTTTTTGTGGGCCTTGAAGCCTGTACAATTTGGAGGCCCTCTAAGAAAAAAAATTAGGCACAAAAGCAAATATTTAAAAGGTGCCCTTGCAAATGAGGAGCCTTGAAGCTTAAGCTATGAGTTGTACAGTAAACCTACCTTTGACCCAACCATACAAAACTGCCAATATTCAATCCATTTTGATCTACCAAAATAGCAACTTCGGGTGGCTCAACACTGCTGGCACATGGCTCCAGTACAGGCTGTGTAGTTCCCTCGGAAGGATAGAAGAGCTCACCACTGGTGTACAAACTAAGCTTCCTGCACTCATTAAGAATAATAATGGAGGGCTTCCCTGGTGGCGCAGTGGTTGAGAGTCCGCCTGCCGATGCAGGGGACACGGGTTTGTGCCCTGCTCCGGGAAGATCCCACATGCCGCGGAGCGGCTGGGCCCGTGAGCCATGGCTGCTGAGCCTGCGCGTCCGGAGCCTGTGCTCCGCAACGGGAGAGGCCACAACAGTGAGAGGCCCACATAACGCAAAAAAAAAAAAAAAAAATGGAAACTCTTCTAATAGTACTTATGGAAAGTGAAATAGGGAAAATCTGTAAAAATCGTTATGGTCACTATGACTGCATTTTAAAAATAATATATACATATCTTAACAAGGACAAGACTATTATGAAATTGTAAACAGAAATAATGTCTGTATTTGAATGGTTTGATAGTGAGTTACCTTGTTTCCTTCCAACTAATGTTGTTATATTATTGGCAATAATTAAAAAGGAAAAATAAAAGGGAAAAAGGAGAAATAGGGAGAAAGAGAAGGAATATAGAGACCTTAGATATAACTGTCTCATGTGACAATTAATTACACACTTAGCATCTGTCTATACATCAACACCTTGAAACACATCTTAAAATTTTTTTCAAGGAATAAAGATAAAAGCCAATTGAACAAATGAGAGACTTCACACCTCTAAATGTCTTCCTTTTGACATAACGCAGCTGTTTGTTAACCAGTAATGTCTTGGCATGACCAAAGGCAAACGAAAGTGAACTTACTTTTTGCTTGCCTCACAGACATCTGTAATATTGGAGAAAAGATGGTGACTCTCTGTTTTGGTCATCGTTTCACTCAGTGCTTTAGAATTTTTAAACATTCGTATCAAGATCTCCAAGCTGAGTAAATATGAATGTTCAGAGGATATAACTTCAAAGATAGCCTGATAGAAGGAAGAAGAAATGTGTTATTCATTCCTTCAATTAAAGAATTAAACCTAGCTCTCATAATTCTGCTATAAGAATAACATAATATCTTAAAAAATACAAAAAGATAAGTATTAAAAACTACATTACCAAACTACTGTCTTTATATAAGGCACATATACCCAAATTTTGAGAAATAGAGTCACTGCCTAGAGTGTAAATAGTGTAAACGAAAGTATTTGGATGACTTGAGGCTGCACCCTGAGGTCACACTTTGCCAGGGGGCAGAATCTCTGGGAGGAAGCTAGGGCATGTCGTAAAATCTCAGTGTGACATTAATTAACCTTTGGGGTCATCTCCTCCAGCCCTGATTTCAAAGCATGCTGCTCTGGGACAGTGAAGATTTATGGACCTCACTTGGGATTCAGAGAAAATTTCTCACAAATACATTTCTTCCCTCCCTTGTGGGTCCTCCTTTCTCTCCCTATGTTGTAATCCAACTAATTTGTGGTTAATAAGAACAAATATTCTGGGTGCATTAAAGAGCATGATTGGACCTACCCTCAAAATGTTCTTATCAGCCACAGGAATTCTTTTATATAAACTCATACAACTGAAAGTAATTCCGTCCAACAAGCCACCCTCTCTGCTCTCATCAGTGTCTCAAGAAGGAGCGAAGGACCCTCGGCAGAAACTCTTGGTGTCAGGCACACAGTGGTTTACCTGATAAGCGTTCATTAATTATCAAAAGCCAACCCATATATGTGGAGAGACACCAGCGCCCTGTGTAAGGAATTCATCTAGCACCTTAACAAAATCAGATTCTCCAAGAATGGCCAGGCAGGGAGAATTCCTCCTCAGGGAGGGGTAGTGAACATCCTTGCAGGCTTGAGGTTTCCCATCCTTCCTGGAGACCTACCCTAGTAACACTGCCATCAACCCCCTTGACCTCCAGCGTTCTTCCCCTCAGTGCTTGGCCCAAAGGGCACAGAAGATTCTCCCCGTGAGACCCTGTGCTCCAGCTGAGGCCGGGCGGGAGCAGTCAGGCACAGGCAGGTGGACGCCCCGCTGCCGGTAGGTGAGCCATAATTCTTTAAGTCAGGTTAGTGGTGCTAGTCTCAGGGTTCACCTCTCTTTTTAGCATCCAGAAGCTTTTAGAGAAGTCATACTGGTCTAACCTCAGTTGCGCTCCAGGGACTTAAGTGATATAATCATCTAATGAGTAAAGAGTAAGAACATTAAGAGTCTCATTCAACCTGTATCGCGTGTGATTCTATTCAATCAATACAATCATCCCCAGGAAATGTAATGCAAACTAAAGAAAATTCACCCATCCTGACCAAAAATAATGGATTTCAGGTTGTTGATGGATATAGTGCCTTGGAATGACTAAAAAATATTTTCAAAAGCAGAGACTTTTGTAATCAAATCCAAAATGTGAAGATTCAAACAAAAAGATACGATAAATTATACAGAGTAGATCGCAGGAAAAGGTGAGTAAGTGGTAGTTTAATATAATAAGTTTAATGTAATAACTTAAAACATGCAATTGGGTCATCAACTACTTAAAAGCAAATCACATTAGACCTGTTAAAACATCTGTATAGGAATAGAAAGAGACCATAGTTAGATTTGCTGTCACTACCAGGGACTGAACCTGGGCCCTAGCCAGTGAAAGCACAGAGTCCTAACCACTGGACTGCCAGGGAATTCCCAGTCATTACTTTTTAAATCACAAACCTAAATAAATATTTTCAAAATATAAGGGAAACAGAATAGGTTTAAAAGAAAAGAAATATTCAAATGGGACTAGGACCCTGGAGAAGCTCTTGAATTTGTCCACAAACAGAGAGAAATATTGTTTATGCCACAATGTTAACCGTAAAGAAAAAAGTACTGCCTGTTGTCCCTCACTAGGAGGACAGATTTTTATTTAAAGTAGTATTTAGAGAATGGAATACTATACAGTAGTTTGAATAAATGATCTAGATTAACATGCATTAACATGGGTAAATCTCAAAAACAGTGTTGAATGTAAAAAGCAACCAACCAAAACACGTTCAGAATCATACCATTTATCTACATCTTAACAGATACACACAAGTATATGTACATAAATATACCTAATACATGATTGGATGGGTACACATCAATTCATAATTATAGTTGCCTCTGGGGAGGAGAGGAAGGGAATGAGACAGAGGAGGAGAATGTAGGACTTCTATTTTAGTTTAAGTCTTAGTTTCTTAATAAATAAAAATAAGAAAAAAATTATAAATGTAATACATTTTTAATTCTCAGAGACGTGTACACCAATGTTATATACTATTTTGTTTTTTTAAAGTTAAAAAAATGGCATTACAACACATCCTTATATTTTTGTGTTATTTCAGGCCAAAGAAATAAGAAAAAGGTATCTCATGTCCTCTGTGGAACTGATTTACATGCATGTATATGCCTAAGCTTCTGTATCTCCATACTCATATGCATAAAACAGAAGGAAAGTACTTTGACAACTTTGCAGTATTATTACAGTAAGCAATTGTCTTAAACTGCATTTCTTAAACTTCAAGTTATGAAACCCTCTTATTATGTTTTACTTTTTATTAGGTAAACTTTTATTTTGGTATAATTTTAGATTTATAGAAATCTTGCAAAGAGGGTTCAGAGTTCCTATATTTCCTTCACCTGGCTTTCCCTATCCAGGGTACATTACATTTTGTCTGCAGACAAATATTCACATTTTATTCAGATTTCACCAGTTTTTCCACTAACACCCTTCTTCAGTTCCAGGATCTAAGTAATGTCTGTTTCATTTTTCAACATATTTCTTCCAGTGTAAATACACACAGACTAGGTGCTTTGTTAAGTTAAAATGACATTGGTATATTTTAAATTTTCTTTTATGGGAGCTTATGTGTAGTTTTATTTGACAATGATCACATACTCCTTTTGTAAAAAAAAAAAAAAAAAAATGGATACATCGTCAAAGGAAAATGCTGAACATAACAGGCACCCTTGGAACCCTAAAGCATCTGCTTGGTGGAAAACTTACCTCTTGTCTCTTTCTTTCTTCCTGGCTAACTGTCTGAGATAATCCATTTCTTTTCACCTAGGGGGAAAAGCAAAATAAAGTTGAATGCAGTTACTTAAACAACTTCTTTATTATGTAAGACAGAACTCTATGCCCTTCAAAAATGAATTAAGAGAAATTACGCAAAATGTTGAATTCAGTACATACTAATTTTGAGTCTCACACCCCTCAAATGACATTTAATTACACTAATAAATTAGCATAGCTCAACACTAAAGAAATGAAAAGTGTCTAGAACACTATCCTATCAGGTTGGGTTAATCTGTTCTACTCTTAGTTCTGGCTAGTCCTAAAATACTTATGAAATTAATCTTCTGATTCATAACTGAAGAAATTCCCGATAATAAAGAAAATGAAGCCACCACTCTAAGAGTTTACTGCCCAGAACCCTGGTCAGTAATATGGTGTCCTTATTTCATTGAAAGAGTAATTTTAACACTATTTTTTCACAAAGACTCAGTGGAACAGCAATGCTCTTTATAAAAACCCAATCAAACAAGGAAACGCCCCTTGGCCCAACTTCAGCAGTCTTTCAGGCATATTTAATTTTGACAAATAAGGATATTAACCTGATAGTCTTTGGAGAAGCCACAGTACCTACAAGAACCAAGAATGCTACCATTCTTCTTCTGCAAGTACCATACTTGCAGTAATACGGTTGTATCCCTAGTTGAATCCCTGCGGTTCCTGACTCAACTGCCACACGTTTTTACCTGACTGCTGTAGTTCCTATCAAAATTCAGTCTCTAACCCAAAGAGTAGAGGCTGAACTATGAACTCCATGAAGGCAGGGCCTGGAGTCTCTTCTGATATACCCGGCACTGAGTCTGGCACATGAAAGGTATTCATGTTTTTCAGTTAAAGTTCAATTAGCAAAAGGTAAGGCCTATGCAAAATACCAACCAATTAAATCCTGCACTTCACAAGAAGAAGAGCAGGAAGAGAGTGCCCTCCCCTTGTGTGAAAAATTAATAGCAATAAAATATAATAAAGGTCTTCAAACGTTTGGCTCTCATACTTCTCAAAAAAAACCCGTAAAAACCATGTTCCCTTAGACCCATTTTTAAGTTGGCATCTCAGATTTTCATCCTAAACTTAAAGAATTTTAAAGATGTATTTTGGGGCTTCCCTGGTGGCACAGTAGTTGAGGGTCCACCTGCCGATGCAGGGGACAAGGGTTCGTGCCCCGGTCTGGGAAGATCCCACATGCCGCGGAGCGGCTGGGCCCGTGAGCCATGGCCACTGAGCCTGCGCGTCCGGAGCCTGTGCTCCACAACGAGAGAGGCCACAACAGTGAGAGCCCTGCGTATGGCAAAAAAAAAAAGATATATTTTGCTGCTAATTGTAAATTTAGACATTTTAACCGTGTGTTATTTTAAATGTATCCAATGAAATATAAAAACCATGATGACTAAATACCTATTGTATAACATCATTCATTCAAAAATCAATAAGCTTTTCTTAACAGTTGGAGATTTTACATTCTTCTTCTTTCTCCTTGAAACCTCATTTAGATGTCAATCCCACCCCGCTAAGTTTCCTAGTATAATTCTATGTGTCAGGGTGTCTAATTAGTCACCCTAGCATACTTTAACACAAAAATAGGTTTTTACATTTAATTTTCTAAAACTTCCTGTGACCAATGAGCTTTAAGCATAAAGACTCTTCTGGATTGTAAGATCACTACAAATAGCATCACTAATCTATAATCAAAATGACACAATTACTTCTAATTTCAATGCATTTAGCCCTAAAAGTAAAATTTTACTGACAGTGCAACTCTGAGTGAGATGGTGGCTTAATTAAAGGAGGCTTTGCTGAAACCAGTATTTCAAATTGACCCCATTTTATCTTGTGCCTGTGATTTAACACGTTGAGACAGGGCACCAAAGTAAGATTTGATACGGCTAAGAGAGATGGCTTTCTCTAGAAAAATGGCAAAAGGGGTAACTGTGAAAGTGGAAGTTGGAAAAAAATTAAAAACCTGGTGTAACACTTTAACTGCAGATACAGTCTCAGTTTTAGAAAAAAGAATACCTACAAGTTGAGAATCTGGAAAATGGTCCCCTTAAAACTATTCCTGCCCATCTCACATCGTCTTGCTGAATGCCCTGGGGTGTGGTGCATATCCCAGCGTGAAGACCGCTGGCACACAGTTCTCTACATTGTGGGGTCAGGGTAATAAAGACTACTACATGTTACTGCCTTTAATCTGATTGTTGGAAAAGGTTAGAAAGCAGTGCAGTAGAGTAGAAAGAGTCCGAAATCAATAGTAAAATCAGCAATCATTTACTGAGCACCAGGAAATATGTTGTGTATTTTATATCCCATTCCCATTGAATCCTCATAAAAATTCTAAAAAGCCAATACTACTTTTATGCCCATTTAACAGATGGGAATAACAACTAAGGCTTAGGATCCCAGATCACACAGCTAATAGGTAGCAAGGCCAGTCAACTTCAGGGCTCCCACTCTTAATCATAATATTATCAGGGATAGGAACTCCCAGCTTTCTATGAGAGGCACCCCGTTTCTAAGGTTGGATGATCATCACTACAACCCCTTCTAATGCCAGGTCTGTACCAAGTCTCCATATGTTTGTTTTCATCCACCCATATCACGGCATGTTGTAATGCCTTACCCACCATCCTGACCCTGGGTCAGCCTGTCAGCAAGAACTCATGGCTAAAAAGGCTTCTTCAAACATTTTAATAAGGTAGGAGACTGGACAGAAGAATGAAACTGTTCAGAGCTGCTCCCATTTGGTTAACCCTGAGCAGGAACTTCACAGGATTTCCTGCCTGACACAAAGTCCTGACAGATCAATATCCCAGCATCACGCCCACTGTCTCTGCAGGTGAGGTCACCAGCAAGAATTTCCAGGCCACCGGCATCTCTATCCACAACTACTGCTGACTTCAAACCCGGAAATCTTAAGGGGAAGAGAGCGAAGCATGTGGGCTTAGAGACCTACCCAGATACAGCTAGTTTACTGAGGGATAAAGAGTACTTCATCCTATCAAAAAGAAAAAGAAAAAAATCCCCAGCTAAAGTAGTTGCTCTTCTGAGGGGGGAAAGGAGGTAGTTTTGAAAAAGGCAAAGTACTAATTGCATAGAATTATCATCTTTCACTAATAATACTAATTTTAAAAAATGATAAAATATTCCTTTACCCAAAAAAGTCATCAGTAAGAGACCAGCAGCCCATACAAAACTGACCAAAAAGAAAAAAAGATTCCATGAAGCAGTCTTGGGTTATAATTAAGAAGACGGGCACATTCGGGGAATCTGAAAACTGGCTCTGGAGAGTTGTGATGAGCCAGCTCCTCCTGGCTGGCTGCCAGACCACTGCTCCAGGTCCTGGCTGGACAGGTTCTTCTCCTGAGCCAAGAAGAAGCATTTTGTCCACCTGAGACCTTCCACGTTCAACTCTAAATTAAGCAGAGCAGGTGCCTGGAGGTCGAAGGTCAAGAGCAGCAAGATTATTTCAGAGACTGAAGAATTTGGAAGATGAAACCAGAGAAAGAAGGGGAGAGAGGTTATAAAACAGGGCCTCACAGAGACTGGCAGAAGGCAGGCAGGAGAAAACCGGGGGGAGAATGAAAACACAGAGCAAAGTGTCAAGCAGAAAGAAACAAGGAAAGAAGGGGGTGAGGGAGGGAGGGAAAGGAAAGAAGGAGAAAGAATGCATGCAAAGATTTTAATAGTAAATATCTCTGGAAATTTTCTATTCAAAACCAGTGGCCTTACTGCTAAACTGAAGTAAAAATCTTTGGAAGGCCCAGGCTCTTCTTCTGCACAAAAAAAATGTGTATAAAGCATATGTTTATACCTATAGTTTTTACATTTACATGTTTTCTGCAGTTTGCACAGTTTTGCTAAGAGAATCTAGCAAAATTCTCCAAGGGTTCTCCTTGTTTCCATGTATGGAAAAGAAAATACACCAGCTTCCAAAATGGATTCCTATTTTGTTATCTAAAATGAAAGAAATTAAATTGTACAGGCTCTTTTTTCTTTTTTAAATATATATTTTGCAGTGGTGGCTCTGGCCCAGCACAAACGGGAACACACAGACAGCCAAGCAACACTCCTTTACAGCTCTCCTCTGACCTCACTTGAACTTTCTCATTCCTCACTGGTCTAAATTTTTTATTTAACTATCTCATCAAGTAGAATTACATAAGTAGTTTAATGAAACATTAAGAACTAGATTCCATTTGGGGTTCTTGATTTCGTATAATCTACGAAACTTATAAACATATAAACTTATATAACTTATATAAACTTTTATAAGTTATAAACTTGTATAACTTTCGTATAATCTACAAAACTCTTCAAATCTTGCCATGGTAGACGATAGACTCTAAGGAGAAAGTGTGAATGTATGTCAATATTGTCAACATTTGAAGTGGATAAAAATTAATTCAAATAAAACAACAAAACTGTAGCTCACAACTATAGTTCTGACATAAGTTGAAAAATATGAACATATATTATGTGGCCTGTCAAGACAGTGAATGCAGGGAACTCACTAATGTCATAACAGTCCTAAATTCATAATTATAAATTATATTTTTACTGCTGTAACTGGATTGAAATTCTCCTCCCATGATTTTTGTAACCAGTATATTTTCCATGTTCAAAAGAGACAGAAGTTAACAACTGGCTAAAACTAATAAAGGACAGTAGAAGATACTTCATCTATGGATATGATATTGTCTTACTAGACCCAAGATATAGTTTCTGAAATTTATAAAAGGGTAAACTCCCTAAAGTACAGACCCAAAAGTTAATTAACGGATACTCCACCTAAAATTGACGGCGAGTAAGTCAGAGAAAGACAAATATCGTATAATATGACTTACATATGGAATCTAAAAAAATGATGTAAATGAACTTATTTACAAAACACAAATAGACTCACAGACATAGAAAACAAACTTACTGTTACCAAAGGGGCAAGGGAGGGAGGGATAAATTAGGAATTTGGGAGTAACATGAACACACTACTACATATAAAATAGATAAACAGCAAGGAGCTACTGTATAGCACAGGGAACTATACTCAACATTCTGTAATAACCTATATGGGGAAAGAATCTGAAAAAAGAATAGATATTTGTATATGTACAACTGAGTCACTTTGCTGTACATCTGAAATTAATACAACATTGTCAGTTAACTATACTTTAATTTTTTAAAATGGTTAAAAAATAAATAAAATAAAATGGATGCCGATTTCCTTCTTGATACTTTGCCAATCTGAGCTTGTTAGATGACTGTCCCACAAAGGAACAACCAGGCTTTAGGTAGTAATTCCACTCCCACATTCACCACAGCTACAGGTGTTTTCACCTCATGAAGAACTGTGTTAGGAAAACCATGAGCTTTATGCAATATTCCTTGGCCTTTGACGCCACGGACTGGAATAGGTAATAAGCCAGGTTCTCTGCACCTCCAACAGAGCCCTGAGGTTGCCATTTATACAGAGCCTATCTACAGGATAGAGTCGGCCCTGTACTTGTGGACAGAGCCGAGATGAACTACACCAGTCACCTGGCTGATCAGATGACCATTTTCTATGGGGTAAACGAGGATATGTCCTCAGGCCCTCTGTGACTTGACAGTGTTTCTAGATAAGACAGGTGCACGTTCCTTCTGTTTTTCACCGCCAGCCAGAGAAACCAGAATAGGAGGGCCCCCAAAAGACTGACCGACCAAAAAGGCTCAGAAAAGTAGTCAATTAAAAATTAGATCAGATATTTATAACCCAAGATCACACAGGCTCCATACAGCACTAATGTCCACTGAATACCCATGGGAGCTAAGACCTTTAAACTTAGAGTTACCCACTTGCTGAAAATTGACTGTTTTATTCATGCCTCCTGGTGATTCGCTATTCATGGGCTTCTATTCTCAAGAGTTCAAGTGGGAAGAGAATGAATTGCAAAGTAAAATTACATCACGTGACACAATCACTCCTAGGTCCTTTCTACAGACTTAACACAAGCCGAATAGCCCCTGAATTATAAATGAGCTAGAATTCTTTCACTGCCAACAACATGGGAACAGCGTCTCTCTGAGTGTATGTCTGAAGTTCCTAAAATGAAAAATCTGCCACAGGCCCAAAACACTGTCCTCTGTAAGCAGTCCCTGCAGGCTGTCTCGGGCCCCACCACGTCCACCGAGAAATCACTGAGATACCTTCCACCTAAGCCACAAGCTACTGCAGAACATCCACATCAAAGAGCCAGAGATCTGGATAACCAAAGATCAGATAAATGAGGTCAAGATGGGGACAGTGCCATATTTTTAGGGAGGAGCTGGTAAATAGAACACTACTTTTTAGAATAATGAGAGGTAGAAGACAATGGCCCATTTAATAAAATCATATGCTTAATTTAAAAAGATGTCAAGTAACATGCCAGGGACCTTCTCATTCATTTGTTCAAAAAACCAGATCTCCTCTCTGATCTACATTGTTAAGGTTAATTCTATAATCCTCACCAAAGTTCTTGAATCTCAAGAAACAGCAAGCTCCCCCAGCCTCCCAGAGGTAACCTCAGGTCTGCTAAAACCGTGGCAAACTCAGATAAGACAGGCCAGGGCTTGGGGCTCTTACCCTGTAATGGCCTGAGTCACCCTCTGCAGACAGAGCCAGGATTCCTGACTGAGCCCCAGTTACTTCAGTACAGATATGAGGCCGAGGGGACAGACCACAAACAGCAAGGTCATTAAATGTACCAGAATAAGTTGCCATGCTTTGTATGATTTAGGACATAAGCATGCGTTACTTCCTTTGCAGCCAGCCCTCGTAAACCAGCATCCTACATCTAGCCAATTCCTGATTCAGAGTATTGAATCTACTTCTCCAACTACCAATGTATCAAATGCTTACCATGCACCAGGTACTGTTCTTTCCATGCATCTAAAACATCTAACAATGCCACAAGGAAGCTATTACTATCGCTATTTTACAAAAAAGAAAATGGAGACACAGGAAAGTTAAATCATCGTTAGCCCTAATAAGTGGCCAAGCTGGGATTCAACCCAGGCCTGCTTGCTGCCTCCAAGGACTAATCTCTCTCTCTTTTTTTTTAATAAATGTATGTATATATTTATTTATTTATTTTTGGCTGCGTTTGGTCTTCGTTGCTGCGCACGGGCTCTCTCTAGTTGCAGCGAGTGGGGGCTACTCTTCATTGCAGTGTGCGGGCTTCTCAGTGCGGTGGCTTCTCTTGTTGCAGAGCACAGGCTTGAGGCGCGCAGGCTTCAGGAGTTGTGGCTCGTGGGCTCTAGAGCGCAGGCTCGGTAGTTGTGGTGCACGAGGTTAGTTGCTCCGTGGCATGTGGGATCAGGGCTTGAACCCGTGTCCCCAGCATTGCCAGGTGGATTCTTAACCATTGCACCACCAGGGAAGCCCCAAAGACTAATCTCTTAACCACCATGGTGCACTGCCTTCTCATGCTTCTGAATTTCTTAAGAGGTGTGACCTGCAGCTACTTTTCCCTTAAACTAAGGTCCTCCCCCTGGATGCCCCAGAAACTGCATCCCCAACTGAATTCCCAGCTCCTGCTGCAGAGAAAGTTAAGCTGTTAGCAGGGCGCCTGGCAATTTTTAACTTGTTGATTAGTACTGACATTTGTGGAATCTCCTCAGATTCCTCTCTCTGACTTGTGGCTCTCAATACCGTCATTCCCCTGTGGGCTACTGAGCCTGGACCCAAGTGTACTCAATCTCTATTCCCCCGTGAAAGAGAAACCCAGTTCTCCTTTTTCTATCTGCAATCAAGAGGAGAAAATGAGATTAGGACATATATGAAAAGCTCATGACACAGAAGTAGAGAGGATAAAAAGTAAACTGGTTTTAGGGGAAAAAGGCGATTCCATAAAGTTATTTAATAAAAGATGAGCAGTTTTTAAAAGTGGAACATTTAATAAAATACAGAGGAGGAGACCAGACTAGTAACAGTGGTGAACAGTGGAGGGGGTTGAGAATGGTGGTAAAATCAGAGCAACTTTTAGTCTTAACTGTTGTGTTTAGTTTTGTAATAAGGTGAATGTATTTGCATTACTTCTGTAATTCAAAAATAATTGTTTCAAAGAAGTTAATTTAAATTTTGATTTTAAGTTGCAATATTAGGAATAAACTAATGACTAACAAAGGGAATTGGTTAAAAGAACCAAACACCTACTTATTTGATGAAATATAATATGAGCTTTACAAAGGTTGATGTGGAAGAAACTTTAATAACATGGAAAGTCATTCACAACATTGTTAAGAGAAAAAAATAGGTTACAAAACAGCAGGTTTAATGACCTGAGAAAATATTTACAACATTGTTAAAGAGAAAATATGAGTAATAAGACAATATTATTGTGTTAATTTTTGCTTAAAGGAAAAGGAAAACTCTAAATACACATTAAGAAAAAAAAAAAGTCTGAAAAGTTATATACCAAAACGTCAACAGTGATTGGATGGGAGGGATTTCAACTAATTTTTATTTTCTTCTTTTTATCTATTGGTACTTTTTGATTTTTCTATAATAAGCATCTCTTGGCTTTAGAAGTAAAGCATTATTTTTAATAAAAACTAAAATATGTTTCAAAGTCCTCTCTCATAAAAGAAACAAAGCAAGTAGGACAGGCAAATGGAACTGTTTACGGATGCCAATAATACCTGCATTTCTTTGTTTCTGCCCACAGGAAAACTCTTAAGTGAGAGGTGACCATGAGAGAGATTTCAGTCAAGCCCAAACCGGGCAGTGGCTTATGAGGCAGTGTTGAAAGTGAGTGATGACAGGCAGGTGTGCAGATGGGCGAGCAGAGGAGGACTCGGCTGGAGTCGCATAATTGACAATGATGCCGATGACACAGTGAAGGCATGAGTCAGGAAGGGGCTGACGAAGGCAGAACAGGTCTGAGGGGCTCCTCTTGCAGAAGAGGACACCTGTTTGTAAAGGTGGTGCCAACATCTTGGCTGCCATTTTGTTTTTGCTTGTTGTTTTTGGAACGTGGCAGATGGATAGGAATGATCGCCTCCAAACAGTAAGTTCCTTAGAACAACACTGACACTGAAGTTAGTTTCTTTTTTTTTTTTGAGGTACGCGGGCCTCTCACTGTTGTGGCCTCTCCCGTTGCGAAGCACAGGCTCCGGACGCACAGGCTCAGCGGCCATGGCTCACGGGCCCAGCCGCTCCGCGGCATGTGGGATCTTCCCGGACCGGGGCATGAACCCGTGTCCCCTGCATCGGCAGGCGGACTCTGAACCACTGCGCCACCAGGGAAGCCCTGAAGTTAATTTCTTAGATTGGCAATAAAATCTAAGCTGAGTAAAACCTGTTTTGGAAAAATGGATACTGAAGTGAACTAATAGGGACTTCCCTGGAGGTCCAGTAGTTAAGATGCCGCACTTTCACTGCAGCGGGCACGGGTTCGATCCCTGGTCAGGAAAATAAGATTCCACAGTCTGTATGGTACAGCCAAAAAACTAAAAATAAAAAAAAAAGTGGGCTGATGTTTTACATGAGATGTTCAAAGCACACAGTGGTTCCACTGGACAGGAATTACCCCATTATTATATGGAGGAGACCTGAGAAATAGGCACAGAATTACCACTCTTCTCCCATTTGCCTATATCTCAAGCTTCCTTCAAGCAACAGTTTATACTTCTATTGCTTTTATTTTCCACTCTTCTGCCCATCTAGCCCGTCTAGTTTTAGTCAGAGTCTCTAGAAAGCACTTTCCTGACCTTTACTGCTTTCTATGATATCTATCTGTGTCATTCATTTTCACATTTTGTCCTACAGTCTTTCAAAAACATCATTAAACCTTTCATTTCTATTGTCTCCTAAACCAGTTTCTAAGTTCCTATAGCGCAGGTACTGGTTTTCAGTTTGATTTGTTTGCCCCATCCAGCACAATGCAGTGCAATATAAATGAATTCTGCAGTCAGATACCAGCGTTTTCAAGCGACAAGCTTATAACCTCTTAGTGAATAGCAAAATAAAGCCCAAGAATTTCTGATTGTCATCTACTTAAAGGTAACAAAACAGAAAGGACAGAATAGAGAATACCATAGTGCACTGCATGTATTAAGGGTAACTTCTGTTTTCTAAAGCTTTTGTTTGAGATACACACACGTGCACCCATGAACACACCTACTGGCTTAACAAGTAAAATGTATTTCTCATTATGTTAAGCCACTGATATAGACCATGGTTGCAATGTCAACTCCACCATATGTAAATTTACACTAGATATGTCAGTCATGTCACTTAACACTCCCACTCACCCTCAGAAGAAAAGCTGTTCTACTCAGAGCTTCTGCAAAAGCAGCAGCCCAAGAGCCCACATTTCACACCATCATGGAGGCCAAAGCTGATTGGAAAAGAGCTACTTAAGCACCTGATCAAATAACAGTAAATGTTTAAGTGACCTATTTAAGCGGCGGGAAAGTGGCTGAGCCTATATGATTCTCTCTCAAGAAATTGACCTGGGGGGACCTCCAAGATGGCAGAGGGGTAAGACACGGACATCACCTTCTTCCCCACAAATACATCAGAAATACATCTACACGTGGAACAGCTCCTACAAAACACCCACTGAACGTTGGCAGAAGACCTCAGACCTTCCAAAAGGCAAGAAACTCCCCACGTACCTCGGTAGGGCAAAAGAAAAAAGAATAAACAGAGACAAAAGAATAGGGACGGGACCTGCACCAGTGGGAGGGAGCTGTGAAGGAGGAAATGTTCCCACACACTAGGAAGCCCCTTCGCGGGCGGAGACTGTGGGTGGTGGAGAGGGGAAGCGTCGGAGCCGCAGAGGAGAGCACAGCAACAGGAGTGCGGGGGGCAAAGCGGAGAGATTCCCGCACAGAGGATCGGTGCCGACCGGCACTCACCAGCCCGAGAGGCTTGTCTGCTCACCCACCGCGGCGGGCGGGGCTGGGTGCTGAGGCTCGGGCTTTGGAGGTCAGATACCAGGGAGAGGACTGGGGTTGGTGGCGTGAACACAGCCTGAAGGGGGCTAGTGTGCCGCAACTAGCCGGGAGGGAGTCTGGGAAAAGGTCTGGAGCTGCCTAAGAGGCAAGAGACCATTGTTTTGGGGTGCGCAAGGAAAGGGGATTCAGAGCACCGCCTAAACAAGCTCCACAGATGGACACGAACCACGGCTATCAGCGCAGACCCCAGAGATGGGCATGAGGTGCTAAGGCTGCTGCTGCTGCCACCAAAAAGCCTGTCTGTGAGCACAGGTCACTATCCACACCTCCCCTCCCGGGACCCTGTGCAGCCCACCACTGCCAGGGTCCCGGGATCCAGGGACAACTTCTCTGGGAGAACACCTGGTGCGCCTCAGGCTGTGCAACGTCACGCTGGCCTCTGCCGCCGCAGGCTTGCCCCACATCCGTACCCCTCCCATCCCCCGGCCTGAGTGAGCCAGAGCCCCCGAATCAGCTGCTCCTTTAACCCCGTCCTGTCTGAGCAAAGAACAGACGCCCTCAGGCGACCTACACGCAGGGGTGGGTCCAAATCCAAGCTGAACCCTGGGAGCTGTGCGAACAAAGAAAAGAAAGGGAAATCTCTCCCAGCAGGCTCGGGAGCAGCAGATTAAATCCCCACAATCAAGCTGAAGTACTCTGCATCTGTGGAATACCTGATTAGACAACGAATCAACCCAAAACTGAGGCGGTGGACTTTGGGAGCAACTGTAGACTTGGGTTTTTGCTGTCTGCGACTGACATGTTTCTGATTATTTTGTTTATCTTAGTATAGTTTTTAGGGCTTGTTATCATTGGTGGATTTGTTTATTGGTTTGGTTACTCTCTTCTCTTTTTTTAATTACTTTTATATTTTAATTATTTTATTTTATTATTTTCTTTCTTTTTTTCTCCCTTTTCTTCTGAGCTGTGTGGCTGACAGGGTCTTGGTGGTCGGGCCTACTGTCAGGCCTGAGCCTCTGAAGTGGGGGAGCCGAGTTCAGGACACTGGACCACCAGAGACCTCCTAGCCACACATAATAACAATTCGCAAGAGCTCTCCCAGAGATCTCGGTCTCAACACTAAGACCCAGCTCCACCCAAAGGCCAGCAAGCTCCAGTGCTGGATGCCCCATGACAAACAACTAGCAAGAAGGGAACACAACCCCACCCATTAGCAGAGGGGCTGCCTAAAATCATACTAAGTTCACAGACACCCCAAAACACACGATCGGATGCTGCCCTGCCCACCAGAAAGACAAGATCCATCCCCACCCATCAGAACGCAGGCACCACTCACCTCTACCAGGAAGCCTACACAAGCAACTAAACAATCATCAGCCACTGGGGACAGACACCAAAAACAATGGGAACTACAAACCTGCAGCTTGCAAAAAGGAGACCCCAAACACAGTAAGTTAAACAAAATGAAAAGACAAAGAAACACACATCAGATGAAGGAGCAAGGCAAAAACTCACCAGACCAAACAAATGAAGAGGAAATAGGCAGTCTACCTGAAAAAGAATTCAGAGTAATTATAGTAAAGATGATCCAAAATCTTGGAAATAGAATGGAGAAAATACAAGAAATGTTTAACAAGGATCTAGAAGAACTAAAGAGCAAATAAACAATGATGAACAACACAATAACTGAATTAAAAATTCTCTAGAAGAAATCAATAGTAGAATAACTGAGGCAGAAGAGTGGATAAGTGACCTGGAAGATAAAATAGTGGAAATAACTACTGCAAAGCAGAATAAAGAAAAATGAATGAAAAGAACTGAGGACAGTCTCAGAGACCAGTGGGGCAACACTGAATGCACCAAAATTCAAATTATAGGGGTCCCAGAAGAAGAAGAGAAAAAGAAAGGGACTGAGAAAATATTTGAAGAGATTATAGTTGAAAACTTCCCTAACATGGGAAGGGTAATAGTCAATCAAGTCCAGAAAGTGCAGAGAGTCCCATACAGGATAAATCCAAGGAGAAACATGCCAAGACACATTTTAATCAAACTATCAAAAATTAAATACAAAGAAACAATATTAAAAGCAGGAAGGGAAAAGCAACATAACATAAAAGGGAATTCCCATAAGGTTAACAGCTGATCTTTCAGCAGAAACTCTACAAACCAGAAGAGACTGGCAGGACATATTTAAAGTGATGAAACGGGAAAACCTACAACCAAGATTACTCTACCCAGCAAGGGTCTCATTCAGAATCGACAGACAAATTAAAATCTTTACAGACAAGCAAAAGTTAAGAGAATTCAGCACCACCAAACCAGCTTTACATCAAATGCTAAAGGAACTTCTCTAGGCAGGAAACACAAAAGAACGAAACGACCTACAAAAACAAACCCAAAACAATTAAGAATACGGTAATAGGAACATACATATCAATAATTAAATTAAATATAAATGGATTAAATGCTCCAACCAAAACACACAGACCGGATGAATGGATACAAAAACAAGACCCGTATATATGCTGTCTACAAGAGACGCACTTCAGACCTAGGGACACATACAGACTGAAAGTGAGGGAATGGAAAAACACTTTTCATGCAAATGGAAATCAAAAAAAAGCTGGAGTAGCAATTCTCATATCAGACAAAATAGACTTTAAAATAAAGACTATTAGAAGAGACAAAGAAGGACACTACATAATGATCAAGGGATCAATCCAAGAAGAAGATATAAAAATTGTAAATATTTATGCACCCAACACAGGAGCACCTCAATACAGAAGGCAAATGCTAACACCCATAAAAGGGGAAATCGACAGTAACACAATCATAGTAGGGGACTTTAACACCCCACTTTCACCAATAGACAGATCATCCAAAATGAAAATAAATAAGGAAACACAAGCTTTAAATGACACATTAAACAAGAGGGACTTAATTGATATTTATAGGACATTCCATCCAAAAAACAACAGAATACACTTTTTTCTCAAGTGCTCATGGAACATTCTCCAGGATAGATCATATCTTGGGTCACAAATCAAGCCTTGGTAAATTGAAGAAAAGTGAAATTGTATCAGGTATCTTTTCTGACCACAATGCTATGAGACTAAATATCAATTACAGGAAAAAATCTGTAAAAAGTACAAACATATGGAGGCTAAAAAATACACTACTAAATAACCAAGATATCACTGAAGAAATCAAAGGAGATCAAAACATACCTACAAACAAATGACAATGAAAACATGACAACCCAAAACCTATGGGATGCAGCAAAAGCAGTTCTAAGAGGGAAGTTTATAGCAATACAATCCTACGTCAAGAAACAAGAAAAATCTCAAATAAACTACCTAACCTTACACCTAAAGCAATTAGAGGAACAAGAACAAAAAAAAACCTGAAGTTAGCAGAAGGAAAGAAATCATAAAGATCAGATCAGAAATAAATGAAAAAGAAATGAAGGAAACAATAGCAAAGATCAATAAAGCTAAAGGCTGGTTCTTTGAGAAGATAAACAAAATTGATAAATCACTAGCCAGACTCATCAAGAAAAAAAGGGAGATGACTCAGGTCAACAGAATTAGAAATGAAAAAGAAGTAACAACTGACACTCCAGATATACAAAGGATCATGAGAGATTACTACAAGCAACTATATGTCCATTTTAGGACAACCTGGAAGAAATGGACAAATTTGTAGAAAAGCACAACCTTCCCAGACTGAACCAGGAAGAAACAGAAAATATAAACAGACGAATCACAAGCACTGAAATTGAAACTGTGATTAAAAATCTTCCAACAGGCAAAAGCCCAGGACCAGATGGCTTCACAGGTGAATTCTAACAAACATTTAGAGAAGAGCTAACACCTATCCTTCTCAAACTCTTCCAAAATATAGCAGAGGGAGGAACACTCCCAAACTCATTCTACGAGGCCACCATCACCCTGATACCAAAACCAGACAATGAGGTCAAAGAAAGAAAACTCAGGCCAATATCACTGAGGAACATAGATGCAAAAATCCTCAACAAAATACTAGCAGACAGAATCCAACAGCACATTGAAAGGATCATACACCATGACCAAGTGGGGTTTATTCCAGGAATGCAAGCATTCTTCAGTATATGCAGATCAATCAATGTGATACACCATATTAACAAAATGAAGGATAAAAACCACATGATAATCTCAATAGACGCAGAAAAAATTCAACACCCATTTATGATAAAAACTCTCCGGAAAGTAGGCGTAGAGGGAACTTACTTCAACACAGTAAAGGCCATATATGACAAACCCACAGCCAACATCATTCTCAATGGTGAAAAACAGAAACCATTTCCTCTAAAATCAGAAATAAGACAAGGATGGTCCACTCTCACCACTATTATTAAACATAGTTTTGGAAGTTTTAGCCGCAACAATGAGAAGAAAAAAAATAAATAAAAGGAATCCAAATCGGAAAAGAAGTAAAGCTGTCACTGTTTGCAGATGACATGATACTACACATAGAGAATCCTAAAGATGTTACCAGAAAACTACTAGAGCTAATCAGTTAATTTGGTAAAGTAGCAGGATACAAAATTAATGCACAGAAATCTCTTGCATTCCGATACACTAATGATGAAAAATCTAAAAGAGAAATTAAGGAAACACTCTCATTTACCACTGCAACAAAAAGAATAAAATACCTAGGAATAAACCTACCTAAGGAGACAAAAGATCTGTATGCAGAAAACTATAAGACACTGATGAAAGAAATTAAAGATGACACCAACAGATGGAGAGATATACCATGTTCTTGGATTAGAAAAAGCAACATTGTGAAAATGACTCTACTACCCAAAGCAATCTACAGATTCAATGCAATCCTTATCAAACTACCAATGGCATTTTTCACAGAAGTAGAACAAAAAATTGCACAATTTGTATGGAAACACAAAAGACCCCAAATAGCCAAACCAATCTTGAGAAAGAAAAACGGAACTAGAGGAATCAGGCTCCCTGACTTCAAACTATACTGCAAAGCTACAGTAATCAAGACAATATGGTATCAGCACAAAAAGAGAAATATAGATCACTGGAACAGGATAGAAAGTGCAAAGATAAACCCACGCACATATGGTCACCTTATCTTTGATAAAGGAGGCAAGAATATACAATGAAGAAAAGAGAGCCTCTTCAATAAGTGGTGCTGGGAAAACTGGACAGGTACATGTAAAAGAATGAAATTAGAACACTCCCTAACACCATACACAAAAATAAACTCCAAATGTATTAGAGACCTAAATGGAAGGCCAAACACTATAAAACTCTTAGAGGAAAACACAGGAGGAACCAACCCTCTCTGACATAAATCACAGCAAGATCCTTTTTGACCCACCTCCTGGAGAAATGACAATTACAACAAAAATAAACAAAGGGGACCTAGTGAAACTTAAAAGCATTTGCACAGCAAAGGAAACCATAAACAAGACGAAAAGACAACCCTCAGAATGGGAGAAAATATTTGCAAACAAAGCAACTGACAAAGGATTAGTCTCCAAAGTATACAAGCAGCTCATGCAGCTCAATATCACAAAAATAAACAACCCAATCCAAAAATGCACAGAAGACCTAAATAGACATTTCTCCAAAGAAGACATACAGATCACCAACAAACACATGAAACGATGTTCAACATCACTAATCATGAGAGAAATGCAAATCAAAACTACAATGAGATATCACCTCACACCGGTCAGAATGGCCATCATCAAAAAATCTACAAACAATAAATGCTGGAGAGGGTGTGGAGAAAAGGGATCCCTCTTGCACTTTGGTGGGAATGTAAATTGGTACAGCCACTATGGAGAACAGTATGGAGGTTCCTTAAAAAACTACAAATAGAACTACCATATGACCCAGCAATCCCACTACTGGGCATATACCCTGAGAACACCATAATTCAAAAAAGAGTCATGTACCACAATGTTCACTGCAGCTCTATTTACAATAGCCAGGACATGGAAGCAATCTAAGTGTCCATCGACAGATGAACGGATAAAGAAGATGTGGCACATATATACAGTGGAATATTACTCAGCAATAAAAAGAAATGAAATTAAGTTATTGGTAGTGACGTGGATGGACCCAGAGTCTGTCATACAGAGTGGAGTAAGTCAGAAAGAGAAAAGCAAATACTGTATGCTAACACATATATATGAAATCAAAAAAAAGATTGTGATGAACCTAGGGGCAGGACAGGAATAAAGATGCAGACGTAGAGAATGGACTTGAGGACATGGGGAGGGGCAAGGGTAAGCTGGGACGAAGTAAGAGAGTGGCATGGACATATATACACTACCAAATGTAAAATAGATAGCTAGTGGGAAGCAGCTGCATAGCAAAGGGAGATCAGCCCGGTGCTTTGTGCCCACCTAGAGGGGTGGGATAGGGAGGGTGGGAGGGAGACACAAGAGGGAGGGGATATGGGGATATATGTATATGTACAGCTGATTCACTTTGTTATACATCAGAAACTAACACACCACTGAAAAGCAATTATACTCCAATAAAGATGTTTAAAAAAGAAAGAAATTGACCTGGGTAGCTATACATGGAAGCTGAAAGGATAACATGAGGCGGGGCTGGACCATACTAGGTAACCTCAAGTCTAATTTACAAGAACTCAGAAACTCTGAGTATGCAGGAGCTCTCAGGACAGAAGACAGACCTGGCAGAAAGGGCAAATGAGCCAATTCATGAGAAGAAATAGCCAACAGGCCACTTCTGAGACGCAGTCACATTCCTGGCCAAGTACCAGATAGAAATGTGGTTCTGGCTCTTCCAGAGCCCTGGCTACACATCCGGTATTTAGCGAAACTCTAGAGGCTCTGTTCCAGGTAACCTCAAGACCCTAAAGAAAACAGTAGGAGAGTAACCCTATTTGTCACTTCGGAGTCTCAGCTGCCTCCATATATAGTAGAGAAATAGTACCCGCTCTCACGGTATTGTCACAAGCTCGACATAAGCTGAGTGAAATGACCTAGTATAATCCCTGGTGCACAGTCTCCTCGGCAAACACTGTGTTAATAATTTAACTGCATGTAAATAAATTAATATTATGATGATCCAATGACAGGTCCCATAGCTACAGTTATCTGCACTGCCTGCTCACACTGAGAACTTAACCCCAGCTGAATATGAGTTGAGCAGACAACAGCCATACTCCTTTGCACATAACCGCCAGAAGCAGGGTTTCCTGCCGCCCCAAATATGAACTACTCCATTTTTATGTTATTGCAGTTGGATGGGTAGCAGAGTTTATCTCCTACACTAAAGGGGAAAATACTCTGCAATTTCCTTTTACTGGCAAAAATACTTCCTTCTGCAGAAGCTGTCCATTGGCTATGGTCCTCATCCCCCCAGATAACAGATATACAGATAATAAATGCCATAATGATTGTAAGACGTAAGAGTACGGATTAATCATGTAGAACATCAACAGGCTATAAGTACTCTGGATAAATCAACCAAAATTGAGAAAAAAGTTTTTAAGCACTAGTTCCACATTTAAAGATTCAATGGTAATTTTGATGGTGACAGTTTCTGTAATCAATCATCATGGAGACAAACCACTCTGTGGATATGGCTCTGATGAATAGCCCCATCACTGGACCAAAACAAGAGACACCACAAGGGGACATCTTAAGGTCAAGAGGGCAGATACAAGAATCTAATGGATGATTTTCCCAAGTGCAAGCTCAGTATTATAGAGCCTTTCCCCACAGTTATTCAGAACTCCTCAAAGTAACCGAGCCTTCTTTCCTTTTACCTAATTACACTATATTCCTACAGACTCCTATTGTTCTTGAATGCATCCGTCTACCTCCCCAAAAGAAATACCAAGTGGAGGATGAGGGAGGCTGTAATTTAATTTGACTTCATAGTATGCAAATACCTACCATAGGTAGTTCTAAACTATGAAGATACCAAGTTTCCTAGTGTATCAAAGACATTTATTAAATCCAGGAGGTAGCCAAAGTGTCAAGAATTTGTCCTTTAAAATAAAAATTAAAAACAGCCTCCAAATAGCCCTAAATAGGAAACTTCCTCGCTGTTTTCCCTGCTGAGTTTTTTGGCTGTTATTTTCACTTATGGGATTAGGTTTTTGCCTTTACTCATTCATTTATACATTCACTCATAAATTCACCACATATTTACTGCAAGCCTACTGTAAGTCAGGCAATGATGCACTAGGAATAGGGTAGGAAACATAACAGACAAAAATCTCTGCTTTCATGCAGATTTTATTCCAGTGGGAGTAGATGGACCATTAACAAGAAAAGTAAATCACATAGTATGTTAGAGGGGTAAGTGTCAGGAAGACACTGGAAGAAGAGCTATTTATTGGAAGCTGAGGAGACAGCAAGTGCAAAGGCCTCGAGGCAGAGTGCACCTTGTATTGGAGGAACACCAGTGTAACTGAGCAGCAAGCATGGGATGAGTCCAGAGAGTAACCAGGGGCCAGAATACACAGCCACCCTGGCCCCTGTAAGGCTTGGCCTTTATTTTGAGTAGAGGTAAGAAATAACTTGAAGGTTCAGAACAAAGGGACAATATCTCAGTACATTTTAACAGGATCACAATTCAACAATATAACTATATAGCTGCTATACGGAGAAGAGACCAAAACGGACCCACGTAGATGCAGGGAGTTGAGCTGGGAAGCAATGGGGACAATCCACCTCCACAGTGACAGGGTGGCAGCAGAGAAGTAGCTCTATTCTGAAGTTACAGGCAAAAGACTTTGCATCAAGTCGGAAGTAAGTTATGGGAGAAAGAGAAGCGTGAGCAAAGGCTCTAAGGGTTCTGACCTTCACAAGTAGAAAATGGAGTCATTATTTGCTGAGAAAAAGAAGAGATTATGAGAGAAGCTGATTTGGGTGGGAGAGAAGGGAGTGATCAGAAGTCAACTTTTGGAAAGGTTAACTTTGAGATGCTGGTTAGATACCAGAAACAAAGCTGGATATCCTTGTCTGACGCTCAAGGAAAGGTCCAGTCTAGAGACAGAAACTTGAAAGTCATCAGAGTAGATCATGTATTTAAAGCCACAAGACTGCATGAGATCACCCAGGGAGTGCAGATAAAAGAGGAACCCCAAGGATGGAGCCTCTGGACCCCCCAACAGGTAGAGGCTGGAAGAAAAGAGATCAAGAAGCTGCAGGTGCACTGACTTTTTCTCAAATCCTCTGACCCTCCATCACCCCGAAGGGTCCACATAGCGTTCGTGATGTTTTCTCTGCTTGGGACTCCTCCAGCCTGCACCCTCCCCTCTAACAACGTCTCTGACCTGACACTTATCTGGTAGCTGATCAGATGGTAGCTCTTGTCATCTCCTTTGCCACCTTCCCTTGACTGACAGCATCTTGCCCAGACAGGTGCCCTTCCCACAGGATCTCAGAGCAGCACAAGTACATCCTTCACAGCATTAACACAGCAATTCTACATGTACATGTGGGATAATTTAGTGTCTGTCTTGCCATTCAGGGTGTCAGTAAGGACATGAAAGCAAAGTGGAGTCTGTTTGTGCTCTATCTCCACTGCCTACAACAGGGGCCTCCATAAAGACTACGTGAATGAAGGAATCATTCATCAATCTCTCTCATCAGTTTTCTGCTCAATGAAATAAGACCCTCTTTGTCTGGGACCCAGGTCTAGGTTTCCAGTTGAAACACCTCCTTTTGTACTTACACCAACCAATATGAAACACCCCTGGCCTCATGTCCTCCCACTTTCTTGGAGCACTTGTCTCTTCTGCTCCGTACCTGCCCTCAGGGCCTAAGGCACACACACCCACATTTTCACAACCCGTTGTTCTCTCCATAGAATCAACAACATAAATATTGGCACATCTACCACTCAATTGCCCTTTGCTTACTAAGCTCCAACCAGAGTAGTTCCTTTCTCAATCTCTATATATTTTTCAGAAGGGGTTACAGTTCCACCATCGCTATAATTCAGAAAAAGAAAAACTTCTAAAGGTGACATGAACAACACGGAAATGTACTCAATACACAGGGAGCTACAGTGAGGTATCCCCAGTATTTGGAGATAAAGTCAAAAGAAAAAAATACTCCCAAACTGAAACTGAAAAAAACAAAAAGTATAAACTAGTTTCACACATCTACTTGTGTGTGCATTTTTCTAAAGAGAAGGTCTATGGCTCACAACTTCTATCAGATTCTCAAAACAGGTATAGCTCCCCAGAAAAGAAAGATGGCGAAATGCATATCTATCCTATAGCCTAACCCAGAGACTAGAAAGAACACTGAAGATCATCGTGTAGAGACGTGAAATGATTTATAAGACACACTGTTCAGGAAAAAAACAAGTTGTAATAGCTGCACAGTATATCATTTATATAAAGGCACATAATCTTTATTTTTTCCTTACATGTATATACGTGGATTTCAAGAAGAGCATTACCAAATTGAGAACAGCATTGGCTAGACAGAAGGCGAAAGAGACTGGGATTGCAGACATGATCAAAAGAGACTTTGGTCTCATCTGAAATGTTTAATTTTTTTCATGGAACATGCGCTATGTATTGCTTATATAGTCAAAATCAATTTTTTAAAATGTTGAGGGAACACCACAATCTAATTGTACTGAAATGACAAGAGTGTAACAGAGCCCGCTCCCTGCCCCAGGCTAAGCAGATCCCAGCTCCAGCCCTCTTAGCTGGACCAGGATCTCTGCTGGGGTTCCCAGGTCCAGGCACATGGACCTCCAGTTCTGTTTATAAAGATACAAACACTCCAGGAGACCTACTCTCCAACGTAACAGTGTGCGCGAGTACACGTCTAAAGCCCTGACTAACTGTCTACATTGTAAGGACCAAAAGTAAGCCAGATGTGAAAAATGGGAATGTTTTTTCTATTTTTTTAAACATGAAAGATATGATAAAAGGTATTAATCACCATTTAAGGTAAAAAAATAATTTTATGAGACTGCTATGTTGCAAAAATGCAAATGGAAAATTCTATGACTGAAGAGATTATTTTAAGCAAAATTAATTCAGACAAGTGTGAAAATGTACGAGAAAAGGATGAAATTGTTGATGACCTCTATATGCATTAAGCATTTCTGCAAACAGGAGGATATTCAGATTTATTACATGTGTTGAGCTCTGATTTTCAGTAGAAAACAGTGTCTTTCACAATAAACATGGTGTAGATTCTAAAAGAATAAGTCCCACCAAATGGAACTGCTAAAGCCTCCAAAGCGTGTTATATTTTCCACTGAATGAAATTACACTGGTAATCAAATGGCCATTTTTCAAATCGCCCTTTCTCATTTAGCAGTTCCAGGTCAACCAGAGCAAACTATGTGTGTCTTAGGGGCTGATTCCAGAACTCAAGAGACCAAAGTCCTAATTCTAGCTATGAACCTAGTTAGCCACACTAAGGACAGCTGAAGACGTACTTTAAAGAAAACATAAAAAACCAGTTCCAGAATAGAGTTTAAAATTTTTGAGCAAACTGAAGAAACATTCAAAATGATTTCAGATTACTGATAAAGCCACGTGTCAGCAAGTATAAAGGAAGAGTCCAGTAAGAGGATGACTGTAGCAGGTGTATGTCAGATGACTGCGTTCGGTATTGAATCCAAGTAGAAAGTTGGCCTGTGTGCTTGTTTTTACTCTGGAGCCCGAGCACCCTTGTCAAACGTACCTGGGGTGTCAAGGCGGTGGAAATTACACAAACACACCCCATGGCAAACAAATGGGGTCAGGCCATGGCTGGCAAGTGTGGCTTTGGGGCTGTCACGGAACTTAACAAAACAAACACGGGTTTCGCAACTGTCATTTTTTAGTCCAATGCATAGTACGTGATGGGGGTAGGGGTCATGTTATGACAAAAAGCAAAAAGACTTCAAGATTGATTTTTTATTTTCAGTAATATTGTAAATCCTTCTGGGAGCCCATTAAAGGATGAAACTGATTAGAAACCTGAAGCTCACTTTGCATGGAGGACTCAGCTGCTACCCACCTAGCACTAACTGTAGCAGGTACTCCGTGTTCTATCCCACACTAATAATACAATCAATACTTTTCTTCAAACCCACAAGCTTTGCCCAGAGATCCAAGAACTGCTGTCTCAGTCCTCACGATGTCATTTTAGGTGAGTCGCTGGGCCATTCACCTGTGTATGGCAGGTTCCTTTATCTCTGGGCACAGATCTCTGGAGGACAAAAATGACTTCAAACTGAAACCTCAAATTTCTTCCACTTATGACCAACTAAAACCTGGTAACCACGATCATTTATTTCTCATATATTAGTGTTCCCCAAGGCCTGAAGGCCAGCATAAAGTTATGTTCCCTGGAATGAAGAAATCCTCTATTTCTGATGAAGAGTAGATCAATATCCTCTGACAAGCAAGTGAAGGAAGCGCAAGCCTGGCACCATCTCATGACAGCATGGAGCTCAGGTTGTGTTCCTGACAATGGGGAACACCCCACTTCCACATGGAGACCCTGTCAGCAAAGCCACACTGCTACCCACGTTCACCACTAAGTCACTACAATCCAACTAGGGAAGCCTAGACTTTCTCTATTCTACGAAGGCCCAACTAAACGCCTCTCTTACTCATTTCTAACTCTCCCTCATTCCTAGGTGACCACAGTGCAACAGTTAAACCTGTCCCAACACCATACACGGAGAACCACCTTTCGTGGTTGTCCAATGAAACCAAAGGAGACACATCATAAACAAACACACAAAGACAAATTACATACAGACTGAAGGCTTCAGGACCTTACACAACAACCAGAAATGACTGCAAACTGCGGCTCTTCTAAAGAGTCTCCTGCATACTGGATGCTTCTTACAGTCAACTGATAAAAGTTTCATCACCTCAGGAGGCAGTCATGTGTTGGCAACAAAGATAAGAGATTTTTGGGCTTCCCTGGTGGCACAGTGGTTGAGTGTCCGCCTGCCGATGCAGGGGACACGGGTTCGTGCCCCGGTCCGGGAAGGTCCCACATGCCGTGGAGCGGCTGCGCCCATGAGCCATGGCTGCTGAGCCTGTGCGTCCGGAGCCTCCACAATGGGAGAGGCCACAACAGTGAGAGGCCCGCATACAGAAAAAAAAAAAAAAAAAAGATAAGAGATTTTTACAAAATAAAACAATCAACAGCAGCTAATGCACAGGTGTGCTCACACGCACCCTTCCCAAGTAGAAAGTCAAGATACATGCCAAATTGAGACCTAACCCCTTTGCCAGAAAACCCTTTGTCCTCTTCCCTTTCTGGGATCAAGGCCTTACTCGAGGAAGAGTTTTGTGTTAAAGACAGGATGGGGACTACCCTACTTATTTGGTATTATTAAAAGCTAAGCATGGGGGCTTCCCTGGTGGCACAGTGGTTGGGAATCCGCCTGCCAATGCAGGGTACACGGTTTCGAGCCCTGGTCTGGGAAGATCCCACATGCCGTGGAGCAACTAAGCCCGTGAGCCACAACTACGGAGCCTGCGCTCCGCAACGGGAGAGGCCACGACAGTGAGAGGCCCCCGCACCGCGATGAAGAGCGGCCCCCGCTCGCCGCAACTGGAGAAAGCCCTCGCACAGAAACGAAGACCCAACACAGCTAAAAATAAATAAATAAATAAATAAATTTACTTATTTAAAAAAAAAAAAAGTTAAGCATGGAAAGATGATGGAAAGTCGAAGTGTTCCAAAACCTGCCCTAAACACTGTAGCCCCTTTACAAGGAGAGATCAGGGCACAAGGTCAGACAGAGAAACGGAGGTGTCTACCCCTTACGGAAAACATCCTGACATTTTTCATAATTCATGAAGCCTCTTCTCTTTAGGGTCCTAACTGCAACCTGGATATTTACTAATTGCTAGGCTTCTAGAAAAGTAATCGCTGCTTTCTGTTGTTTTCCCTAAAAGCCAGAGCTGCTTGCAACTTTTTAGTGGGTAGAAAACCCACGTGGGAAGGACAGAAGAGAACTTCAGGACAGTGATGACCCCTGGGGAGGAAGGAAAGAGAAAAGGACTGGAGAGGAGGACGGTTAACTGAATCTGTCTCAAAAAATAAAAGCCTGAAATAAATATGTTAAAATGTTAACATCTGTTCAAGCTGGTACCTGGATGGCAGGTACCTGGAAATCTGTTACACAAATTTAATTTTTCTACATGCTTGAAGTACTTTATAATAAAAAAAAATTAAGATGTTTTAAAAGTGAAACAGAGGGCTTCCCTGGTGGCACAGTGGTTGAGAGTCCGCTTGCCGATGTAGGGGACACGGGTTCGTGCCCTGGTCTGGGAAGATCCCACATGCTGCGGAGCGGCTGGGCCCGTGAGCCATGGCCGCTGAGCCTGCGCGTCCCGAGCGTGTGATCCGCAACGGGAGAGGCCACAACAGTGAGAGGCCCGCGTACCACAAAAAAAAAAAAAAAAAAAGTGAAACAGAGACACAAAAGGCACAAAGAAAATGCAGGCTAGTGCCCAAGTGATGCAAAGTGGCAAAGTCCAATCATGCTGCTTTGATTAAGTGTAATTGCCACCAACACAATAAATACACACAAGCCTCCTGATAACACTCAAATCCAAGATAACACACGCTGCAGTTAGAACCCATTTTATAGCTTTACATTTTATTACCAAATAGTCTTCTGATATCAATCTTGTTAACAAAAGGCGCATCAGCACATTGATCCTTTGCCAAATAAACATGCCCATATTTCAAGTTGTACTGAAGGATATGTAGTATTATTTCAGTGTGCATTTGTTAACCTAAATGAAAGCCAAACTCCAGGAGGCATAAATATGGCAGCCTGGTTTTTGGTACTAAAGCTAAGCTGGAGCAGAGTATAAGTGACACAGAAGTACACATTTTTGTTTAGCATTCAGAGAACAACAGAAGGATTTAGGCCTGTGCTAACAAACGCAGCTGCTGTCCCAGAGAAAGAACTCAAAAAATCCACAGTTTTCTTCTTGAGGATCTGCTACCAAATGGTCCATACCAACAATGGAATGACAGCCATTTAGAGCCATCTTGGCCTGTGTGGGCCTTGTCACCAGTTTTTCCAAGTATCTGCATTGGTATATAATACCACAAGGTCATCAGATTACGGAATAAGGCTACCAACATGCCGGTTCTGTGGACAGATGATACCACCTCACCACTGCAAAATTCACAGAAGCATCACGGAAGTTGCAAACTGTTAGCACAGGAGCCAAGTCTGGCCCATAGATATTGTTGGGCTCATACAACACTTTTTTTTTTTTGCGGTACGCAGGCCTCTTACTGTTGCGGCCTCTCCCATTGCAGAGCACAGGCTGCTATGCGCAGGCTCAGTGGCCATGGCTCACGGGCCCAGCCGCTCTGCTGCATGTGGAATCTTCCCGGACCGGGGCACGAACCCGTGTCCCCTGCATTGTCAGGCGGACTCTCAACCACTGCACCACCAGGGAAGCCCTCATACAAAAGTTTTTAAAACTTGAATTAGGATAATACTCGTAAAAATCTGGCTTTCTGTATTCTCTTTTTTAAATATCAGAAAATACTGTAACACGGGGCTGGTTTGAACTAAGTGTCCGCTGCTCAATTCATACAAGGCCTATGGACCACAGTCCCCGCCACTTCCCCTCACCTACACTCACCAGCATCACTTATAACACCACCTGCTCTGCCCCGTAGGCATTTTAATCTGTGGCATAACACTAAGGGTGTCACACCGTGAGGGGAGTGGAAATACATAACTTCTCCTTAGAACAAAATTAGGGGGTGTGAGAGAGACAGGAAGAAAGGGCTTGGTTTCTAGAATTCTGAATTCCAATACAGGGCAGAAGAGGGGAGGAAGAGCCTGAGCCAGAAGTCATCCCCATTATCAACATGCACCCATTTCCATGGTCAAATTTATGAGCGCCAACATATACAACTTCTTCACGTATGCTGACGGGTTCCCTAAATACATAAGATTCCTGACTCTGAACAATGCTCATTTCGGCTTAAGAGGGAATCACTTCTGCTCCCATATTGCCAAAGGACTCACAGAGGTGCACTGGCCTGTTTTTCATGCAACGCTCCCACCACCCGAGCCAGCCACGGGAATTCCTTCCTACTTGGTAATGCATCAGATGCCCACAAATGCTGTACCCAAAGTCACGTCAAGTAAACTAAGCATCACACTGTGACATTGTTAAGCCAGGAGGAAAAGAAATTACAGCTAAAAACAAAAGATGTTTGATGCAGAGAGGAGAAATTACTCATCAACACAAAAGTGTCAGATACTCGCAAACAAAAGATGCACACGGGGAGATAGAACAGAATGCCATTCATTAATCATTTTCAAGAAAATATAAATGTGTCCCTATCAAATGAAATTTCCAAGGAAGAAGTGTAGTAAGTTCCCTGTTGTGCGTAGGTACATATACATATATACATATATCATACATATACATATGTATATATAGCCATAATTACGATAAAGCTCAGGATATATTAAGCTACCACTACATACACACTCTATAAAGAAAACAAGAAAAGATACTGAGTAAGGGGGCTTCCCTGGTGGCGCAGGGGTTGAGAGTCTGCCTGCTGATGCAGGGGACACGGCTTTGTGCCCCGGTCCGAGAAGATCCCACATGCCGCGGAGCGGCTGGGCCCGTGAGCCATGGCCGCTGAGCCTGCACGTCTGGAGCCTGTGCTCCGCAACGGGAGAGGCTACAGCGGTAAGAGGCCCGTGTACCGCAAAAAAAAAAAAAAAAAAAAAAAGATACTGAGTAGGAAGAGTTTCCAGAGTCCATGGTACATCAGTCTTTTATTTTATAAAAACCTGATAAATTTTTCTGATCAGAACTGTCAAAGTTCATGTTCTCACTAGTGCCTGCAGAGTTTCAAGAAATATTTCACAATCTAAAAAGAAGAGTCTTTCTCCTTAGGGTTACAGGATCACTGGTAGAAAAAATTAAAACCACAACTAGGCATAATGTCCACAACTTGGTCTTCTCACTCCCACAGATACAAAAAGAGAAGGTACACACTCACCGCAGAGAGTTGGCTCCATGTAGGCCTCAGTGGCTTATGGTGAATCACAATTTTTTCGTCTGATTTCTGTTCTTTAGGCTCTGACTCTTCATCAGAGTCAATGTCAAGGGCCTTTTCTTTGTAGTTCTGATACAGAACAGCGTTTTCTGCAAGAAAACCAAATCTTACATGTCACTAATTGCCCCCCCATCTTGATGCTACTTGTTCTAAACAAACATCTGTATTTATACGTATACGATGTTTGGTCTCCAGTTAAACAAGAGACAAATGGATTTTGTCACTGAAGAGTCATTACCAAAAAGTGATTTTCTCACTCACACAGCTCTACCCCCAATTCATCTGCAGGGGAAGGGGAAGGGCCCATACATGAAATGCCAACTGAAGCAGAGTTTCCATGTCTCTGTCCACTACCCATGAAGGTCATGTCCCGTTACATCACTGTTTTTTAGGTTAAATTGAATTTACACCCTTTTGTCTATCTATTTAACAAATATTTACTGTACATCACAATGTGCCAAGGGCTGAGAGTAAATAGAAAATGAAAGCCATTTCCCATGCCCTCGTGAGCTAAAAATTTAATGAGAAAAATAGTCGAAGTCATTCATTCATGTATTTATTCAACTGATAGTTAGAAAATGCTTACTAAAAAAAAAAAAAAAATGCCTACTAGACACTAGCGACCACTAGGCACTGGGGCTACAGCAACAAACAACAGAAAAAGATAAAAATCTCATTCTTTGTGGAGCTGACATCAGAGTGAGGAGAGAATGACAATAAATAAACAAGTAACTTTTATAATATATCAG
Organism: Phocoena phocoena; assembly: GCF_963924675.1. Classification (NCBI taxonomy): domain Eukaryota; kingdom Metazoa; phylum Chordata; class Mammalia; order Artiodactyla; family Phocoenidae; genus Phocoena; species Phocoena phocoena. The sequence goes on along the minus strand of NC_089222.1, from coordinate 35,281,228 downwards.
ATGCTGATAAGCACCATGGAGAAAAATAAAACAGGGAAAGAAGGAGCATGTTACAAGGGGTGATACATAGATTTTAAACAGGGTGGTTTAGGAAGCCCTCACAGAGGTGACATTTAAGCAAAGATCTAAAAGAAGTGAGAAAGTAAGCCACCTGTACAGCTGGGGAAAGAACATCCCATCAGAGAGAACAGCAAGTACAAAGGCCCAGGGGCAGGAGTCTGTTTGGTGCATCTATATGTACAAGGATCAGCAAGGAGGCCTGTGTGGCTGGAATAGGGTAAGGGAGGGGAGAAAGTATAGGAGTTGGGGGTTGGGATGAATAGAGGGCAGACTTGCCTCAATGTCATTGAAAGGGCTTTGGTTTTTTACTCCAAGTGAGAAGGCAAGTCGTTTTAGAGTTGAGGACACAATGATCTTGCACAAATACATACCTACAAACCCAAAGACTTACATACAGGGGCTCTGAGAACAGACTGTCAGCAGGATATGATCTAGTCTGGGGGTCATTGAGGTGTTAATGAGGAATATCTTAAGATCTGAAAGCTGAGAAACTACAGAGCTACAGAAAAAAAGCACACGTAAAAGCCCTGAGGCAAGAGGACACATGTTACCTTAGAAGAACAAAGGAAGGTCATTCACTGGAGTGTGGGTGTCTAGCGCACAAAGCGTGTAAGGTGAGTTTAAGGGGAAGAGCCAGACAGTCCAAAGAAGCAGAGTTTTGCAGGCAATGTTAAAGAACTGTATTTTACCCTGAGTCCAAAAGGACTGAGTTTCTTTCATACTGTAAGGGTTGTATTTTATCCCGATTGCAATGGGAATCCACTAAAAGGAAAGGACTTTATTAGACTGGAAAAGCAAAATATTGACTACTTAAGGGACTAATTAGGATGCTACTGAAGTGGTCACTGAAAGACAATGGAGACTTGGGGGGATGGGCTGGATATGAGGGTCAACTGGATATGGTGGTAAGGATGTTTCCCAGCTCTATAAGTCCCACAGTGGAGAAGTAGGAAATGGGAACTCCAGAAGAGATTCACCTTTAGAGAAAATATTATGAGTTTGGTTTGGGATATACTGAGTTTGAAATGCTTTTCCCATCTACTGAAGCAAGCAAACATCTGCCTCATCTCTCAGCAACTACTGCATGTTCCATATGCACCATTACTAAAGTAATACTGGAATCTATGCAATAGTTTACTGTTCTCTGATTGCTCTAAATACGTAAAGCAGATTATGAGGGTATAGACCCACCTCTGTGGTGTCCTTTAAAGTACTTAGTGTGTGGCACAAAATATATGCAGACGTTGTTGATATACATTCATTCATTCTCACAACAACGTGGGCAATAGCATTAACTTCATTTTACCCAGGATGAGACTGAGGCTTGTTCACTGTCACTCAACTGATGAGTAGAAGCAGCAGGACAGGAACTCAGGCCCCTGGTTCCAATACCACAGGTTCTCACCACTCTACCACACAGCTTCCTGACTTACATTCTTGTTAGTCATTAACTGTAAGGCTCCTGCATTCCTCATGTACATATATGTGAAAAAGAATTTCTAGGTCATCATATCTGAGAAGAGAGGAGAGGGTGCACAGAAACAGCTCCTTGTAAAAGGAAACAACATAAAACTAGTTATAGTGAAGGTCTGTCCTCGGACTTCACAAAAGCTCGACATTTTTAACCCTTTGAGGCAAAGGTCCCAAAACCACTATCAAATTCCAGAAGATGCAAAGCATCTCTCAGAACTGATACTAGGTAGATGCTCTGTTCCCTGCACAGTCATAACGGGGTATAAGCGGAAGCAAACGGGACTAAGAACCAGATCTCTTCCTAGTCCTGGCTGTGTGAAAGTGGACAAGGTACTAAACTCTCCGAGCTTCTAGTTTCCTCAATTATAAAATCTGAAGTTATCCCAGTCAGCTAAAACACTGTATCTGGGTTTCTTCCTCATAGAGAACAGTTTTCTAAGATTGGTACAGTAAATACACTTTTATAAACTGGTCTTGTTTAAATGATCCAATGAGAACTGATGTTTAGAAGAATTGTAAAAGGAAATGCTTTGTAGTCAGCCAAGGTGATGTAATTCTGGGTGGTTTTACCTTAGATTTACTTATAGAGGGGCATACCCTTCTTCATTGTTCTTTAAAGGTTGGGAAATCTTAGCATTTCAAAGCATGACAGAAACTACCCTCACCTGCACCACACTCCCGCAGCCCTACAAGCACTGCACCTGGGGCTTCTCCCTTCGTGCCCTTCCAGACCACTGACACTGGATCCATCTATTTACATGAAGTCTGCTAATCTGACTAGGGTTTGAACACCTGGTGAAAGCTGCTTTTATTTTTGAGATCCTTCACAAAAATATCATATGGGTTCGAAATTCTTAGGAGTATGTTTCTGTCAGCCAGGAGAGTTAGATTTCCCCCAAATTGAAACTGGATTAGGAAACAGGAAGTCAGAAATGATATTAAAATGTAGAAATATGGGGAAAAGAACATTAAGTCAAAGGAAACACGACCTAAGATCTAAATGCCAAACTTAATTTTTAACTAAAGGGCTAGAGCCTGCCCTTACTCTTTCTCCACTTTTTAAGGGAGGTGGGGATGGAGCCAGAGTCGAGAAGAATTAAAAATCCCAGAACATTGGTCTGACAAAGTCATCTGCTTACAAAGAATGCCATTAACTTTACTCACTGCTGGTGAATTGAGCTGAGTGCAGAGCTTTGTGCTGTATAATTTGTGAAGAAGTTGTACATTTTTCTCATCTTGAGTTTTTTGTAACTTCAGTTGGATTTCAACTTATAAATGATATTCCACATTGAAACAGCAATAAAAGTCTGGAAAATCAAATGCTTACCTTCCCCATCAAATGTTCCTTGTCCTTTCAGCATTTTTTTCTGAGAAACAAGAAAAGCAAAAAGAGGAAAAGCAAAGCAAACTATGTATGAATGAGCCAAACAGAAAATACAGCTATTTTAAGAAAAGGTATTTTTTTTGTTGTTGTTACATTCATTAGATTTCCAAAGGCATACAGCAGATGATCCCTGGAGTAGTTCACTCGTAACACTACTACAACTCACCAAAAAGGTGAAATAAAATGTACAACATCCCCCATGCTCTGTCAATACAGCTTGAGAATCCTCAAATGACCAGTAGTCCAGCTTATTTCATTACTCATGATTCACCATCACTGTTAAATTGAACTTTGCTATACTTGCAGAGTTGGAGGGGAAAAAAAAGAACACATAAGATATTATGGAACTTCTTTAAGGCCATGGGATCTAAAATAAAACAGGCTTGCTTGTGTATTACACATGTGATATTTATATAGACTCTCTGATTAATCAAGAAAAGATGTGGCTGCCAAAATGAATTCCTGCCCGATTGCTGAGATCTGTCTTGTGTCTGGAGAAGACAGCACACGCACACTCCAAAATCTCCTTCCCTAGTTTTCCCTATTTCTTTATGTCATATTTAGTAATATTTTAATGAGCACAGCTCCTAGGCCTTTATCTGGGAGCAACACCATACCATTCATTGAAACCTGACATTTTCAGCTACCAACTTGTTAAATGCACTCAAGGATTAAGTGGGCACAAAATGGGAATAAGATACAACCACAGGCAGTGGTGAGAGAAACCAAAAACAGCAAAGATGACAAATTATGTCTTTTGTGATCTGGCAACTGACTTTTAAAATTTACATTTTACCTGAATGGTATTTAGTATGTGATCACCACTGAAAAACATAATTCAGTAATTAAATCACTAGTGTAAGTAATTAACATAATCAATAGGCTCAAGGGAAAGCTGTTTTCCTGTATCAGCTGTGATGAATCAGCAACGAATGACTGACATTTCTAAACAAGCACCAGGCAGCACCACCACATAATCAAGAGTGCAGATCCACGCCCGCCCACCATCCCCTTTTCAGCTACCTGTGTTAAAACTTTTCGGGGCTCACTCAGCCAATACTTAATTTTCTGTGTTTTTTTCCTCACTTGTCCCCCACTTTTTGCCCGAACTTAGAAAATTAAAACAATAAGAGTTTCAGTTCCTCCCATGAAGCTGCATTAAACTGGGCTGTGCCTGCCAGCAACAGAACGGGCAAGAGACAAATGTGCACGGGTCTGGTCAACAAACCACAGAATTAAAAAATTGGGCTTCCCTGGTGGCGCAGTGGTTGAGAGTCCGCCTGCCGATGCAGGGGACACGGCTTCGTGCCCCGGTCCGGGAAGATCCCACATGCCGCGGAGCGGCTGGGCCCGTGAGCCATGGCTGCTGAGCCTGCGCGTCCGAAGCCTGTGCTCCGCAACGGGAGAGGCCACAACAGTGAGAGGCCCGCGTACCGAAAAAAAATAATAAAAATAACAATAACCTCTGGTTTCCTCTGTGCCCTTCCTCCCCACCCCCGTCACCTTCACCTGTGGCTTAGTGAACGCCTAACTTGCGACACTCTTGCCCATTCTTACCTTTATCCTTCCCAGGCTGGAAAACTTCTCCTTATCTTCCATTACCACTTTCAGAATAGGCTGGGACATTCTGTTCTTCTTCTTCGAGGTGGTAGGACTGTCAAAATCAACGCCACTGACCACCGCCCTGCGATAGGACGTGGACCTCAAGCCTCTCCGCAGAGAGCCCGGACTGTCCAAGTCGTTCTCCGCCTCGCCCTCGTCCTCTGCGGGGCCCAGGGGCGCTCCAAGGCCCTCCACCATGCTGCGCACCTTAAGCAGCCTCTTGTGGGGCTCAACATTCTGACTGTTGGATTTACTTATCTTAATTTCCGAGGCCAGACTCTTCGGAATGATCTGCTGTTTCCCCACTTTGAGGGCGGCGGGGCTGTTTGTGCTCAAAACCACTGAAGGATTCTCCAGGAGCTCGTTCTCCTGTGAGGGAAGCCTTTGGAGGGGGAGTTTTTGCTCCAAAGACCTTTTGTGGGGCGCGGGAGAGAGTCTCGAAGGTCCCCGCTCAGGGTCCTTAGCCATCTGGCCGGACAGCGAACGCGCGCCTGGGGAGGCGGTATTAGGGATAAGCGCACTTGCAGCAGGCGAAAGCAGGGGGCTGGCGGGGAATCCGGCCCTGTCCCCCTCGGGGCTGCAGGGGGCAGACGCATGAGGAGTCCGCGGGCGGTGCAGCGGCAGCTGCGCGGGCGAAGTCGCAGCGCCGTTCGCTGGGGATTTGGGGTAGCCGCCCGACGCCGCTCTGGGTTCCTGGGGTGACTTGGGCCGTCGAAGCCGAGGAGAAACAGCCCTGTACTCCGGGGAGACGGTCCTCCCATTGGTCACCAACCTCCGATGGGCGCACAGAAGCAGGGGGCTCCTCTGGATCGTCCTGCCGTCGGAGGCGGTGGGCACCTGGGCCGGAGTCTGCGCCGCGGGGGGCGTTCCTCGGTCCTCCACCGGGAAATCCGTGATCAGCAACCCGCTGGGGCTCTGGTAGGACTGGGGCCTCGGCTTGCTCCGGCCCAGCAGCTGGGACTGAGGGGTTGAACGCCTCCGCCACAAAGGGGTTAAGCTGTTGCTGGAAAAATCTACTTCGGTCTTGCCGTCCATAGCAGAGCCTCGGGCGTCAGCCCCGGGGTGGGGCGGGGGGGGGGGGGGAACAGCACCCAGTGAGTCTTGCCTAAAGAGGAAAGAAGTCATGAAACTTTGCCGCTGGACAACGAGGCACGCCTTGCTGACACGCGCGCTCTGAGCCCGGGGATCACCCGGCTGCCGCGCTGGACACAACTGCTCGTCAATTACCCGCCCTTTCTGGGGCAAAAACTGCGCCCACCTCGCCGAGCAGTCCAGTACAGATATCTGGGCTATGCCCAGGCGGATTAATCCAATCACCTCCGCGTCTTTCCCGCGCCCAAAGACCACCCGCACGGAAAGAGACAGCCACCAATTCGCCGGGTGCAAACTGATGCACAAGAAGCTTGGGACGAGTTCAGCTTTCTCGGGAAACTCGCCGCGGGACGCTCCCCTCCTCCGCCAGCCAGCCGCCCGCCCCCGTCGTTGGTTCCCTAGCGCTCTAGCTGCCTGTCTCCCAGGCGGATTTACCTTAAGGGCTTTGCAGAGCCCAAGGCCAAAGAGCACCCACCGCCCCGTGGGTGGCCCGGGTCCCAGACCGAATCGCGGCAGCAGGAGCTCTGGAGAGCTCTGCAGCCGACCAGGCGTCGGCTCCGCCCCTAAGCTTGACCCCGCCCTCAGCCTTGGCCACGCCCGGGCCCGCCTCAGTCGCAGCCCTCCTGGAGCAGCTGCCCTCCTGGCCGGGTCTCTTGTTAAAAAACACTAGCGCACCTGGGCTAGGTGCCGAGCTACCGGGTTCCGGGCCGCGAGGTGCGGGAAAGGGGCGGCGTGGGAGCTTCGAGCGCGCAGGTCCGTTGCCTGGAGCACAGCGTGGGAACGAGCGTGGGAGCCCTGCCAGAATGTAATTTACGAAGCCCTGGGCCCCCCGGGGATCTCCCCGGTAGAAACCCGGAATGCCGAGCAGAGTAGGGTCTGTGAAATGCGTGAGCTGGAGCGGGTAGCTCTGAACGCAGAAAGCCAGACGCCTCTCAGCATTCAGGTTGTCTTAAAACACAAATCCGATGCCTTGCTCCCCTGCTTAAAATATCTTACAGACTGATAAGTTTTCTTGTTTGTGCCTGGAGTATTTCCGGAGGTATACTTACAGCCAGCTCGGGGGAGGGGAAACTGGGTGCCTAGGAAACTGGAGGGAGGGAGTGTTTTCATTCAATAATCTTTGTATTTTGTATACTTTGGATTGCGAATGTTACTTATTAAAGGTAAACGCAATTTAAATTACAAAAAAAAAAAGCTTATTGGTTTCTAAGCATACACAGAATAAAACTCAAAATCCTCTCCATAGCTTATGAGGCCCTACAGGAAGTGCTTACGTCTGTAGCCCAGTCTTTTCCCCGCAACACTTGTTTCTTCAGTGTTTTTAAGCCACACCCACTTCAAGTTTGACAGCCTCAGAATCTTCCCTTTTGTTCCTCCTTGACCTTCTGACCTGTCACTCCATCAGAGAGGCCTTCCCTCTTGAATCAGATTATGGCTTATTTATTTTCCCAGCCACCTGTTCTCTTCCTTTTCTCCACTTGCCACAATACGCAAATATATTTAATCATGTATTCATTTTTGTTTATCTGTTTTATCTTCTTTTGCCTGAAAGCTGCAAGAGGGCAGGGGCCATGTTTCTTTATTACCCCCTCTGTATTCCAGGCATATAGAGGGCACTTAACAAATATTTGTTGAATGAACGAATGAATGAATGAGAGGAGTGATGTGAGGACAATGGCCAACTGCCCCAGGGTGCTCCATTGCCAAGTGGTAGAAAGTTGGTTGTGTCCTGGACAAGCTCCAGCTATGTGGGAAGCATAAGGCAAAGTTGAGAAGACAGATGATTTTTAGACCATAAGATCTGTATAATTAATTCTGTTAGCAAGACATACGGGCTGTTCTCCAAGTTCTCTTTTTTGGCATTCACGCATTCAGTAAGGATGTATCGAGCACCCACTGAATGCTCCTGTTTGCCCTGGACAGGTTGAATGTGATGGCCAAAAATATTAAGAGGCAATCTCTGGGTGGTGGGGAGATGAAGCCTGATGTTTTTCATGCTTATTTATACTTTGCTATACTTTCCAAATACTGTACATTAAATATATGTTACTTTGATCTGAGATATTTTTGTAAACTAGAAGAAATGGCATCAAAACATTTATAAGAAATTTTTCTAAAAAAAGAAATTTACCAAATATTTTGGTTGGAAGAAATATGGCTGCTTACATACTTATACCTACCCACTTTTTAATATAGGACATTTTCTATACTAACCCATATTACTTTTATATTGGAAAATATAATACATTTAATTTTAAAAGTGCTTAGCTAATGACAAATGAAATGTTACCTAATTCAGAATGCAGTTTGTGACTTACGTTAAGAAGTTGTAAATGGTGATGTGAGAAGCTAGCTTCTCTTCAAATTATGTTGGTTCTGAAAACAAGCCTAACTGATAATTGTGAAGAAATCGCAGGATCTCCCTACCTCATTCCTAAGCAACAACATAATACCCACCAAAACAAGAACAACGACAAAACACCAAGCTCTGTTCCTTCACTAAGGGAAGCTTGGAAATTCACAGATCTACTGCCCATTTTAGCCTCCATTCAATTTACCACATCTATTCAAATCTAGGACATCTTTGATTGTATGTACCACTGAGAAAGAAAAAGAGCTGCGAATTAAACTATGACACAATGTGTTGTCACATAGGATCTTTTTAATACTTACTGAAACAGTGCTTTTAAACTTAGGTATAAATTTTTCAGTAATGTGCATATTTAGAAAAGGAAAATATAAGCAAAATAAATTGATTAAAGTATTTCTACAAATTCTGTACACAGAGTCTAATTCTCCTGAATCCCTTTTCACACAGAGCATCAATAAGTGTGTTTTTCCACACAATATCATTGATAATATAGCATTTCTTAAAAGGATGTCCTAGCCTTGTCTCTGAGATTTGCTTCCTAGCCAGACACTCATTCTTCAAGTTTGATGCTGGCATAATCCTATTTGACTAAAAGCATAGTTTTCTTGTTCATCTGAATTATATGTCACTACAACCTATGTAGCCTCTCTATTAATGGCCAGAAGGAAGTTTCTTTTTTTTTTTTTTATGGTACGCAGGCTTCTCACTGTTGTGGCCTCTCCCGTTGCGGAGCAGGGGCTCCGGACGCGCAGGCTCAGCGGCCATGGCTCACGGGCCCAGCCGCTCCGTGGCATGTGGGATCTTCCCGGACTGGGGCACGAACCTGTGTCCCCTGCATTGGCAGGCGGACTCTCAACCACTGCGCCATCAGGGAAGCCCCAGAAGGAAGTTTCTGACAAACAAGTTCCAGGCCTTCACTATTGACCTGTGTGATACATGAATTGGTTATATTAGCCTCTTGTTGTTTTGGAATTTCTTTCATCTAATCTGACACATCTGGCAATTTCTCCTGCCTTCAACTGCATTTCTTAGCGTATGGCTTTGACAAATGTAGTATTAAATTGCACAGAACTCAGTAAAATGATGAAATTCGAGTAGTTATAACCATGTTCACAAATACCAAGGCAATGCCAACTATATCAGGACTGCCACCTGGCCATTGGTTGTTTCTTTAATAGTAAGACACATCCCAGTTTCAGAGATGTCACAATGTGAGACCAAAGTACTTCTTAGAATTGGAGAAATACAGTATGTTAAACTATTAGGAATGATACATTCCACTGGTAAATTATGATGGTATATATTTTTAATGAAAAAATTTTAATTTCTTCCCAGTTTTACTGAGATATCATTGACATATAACATTGTAGTAGTTTAAGGTGTACAACATGATTTGATATACATATATACAAGTAAGTCCCGTACATACGAACGAGTTCCATTCCGAGAGCGCGTCCATAAGTCCAATTTGTGCGTAAGTCCAACAAAGTTAGCCTAGGTACCAAACTAACACAATCGGCTATATAGTACTGTACTGTAATGGGTTTATAATACTTTTCAGACAAATAACACATAAAAAAACAAACAAACAAAAAATAAAGAAAACATGTTTAATCTCACAGTACAGTACCTTGAAAAGTACAGTGGTACAGTACACCAGCTGGCATCCAGGGGCTGGCATCGAGTGAACAGGCAAGAGTTACTGACTGGAGGAGGGAGACGAGGTGGGAGATGGTAGAGCTGAAGGATAATCAGCAATAGGAGATGGAGGGCAAGCTGCAAGTTCACTCATGCCTGACATTGATGGAACACACGTTCACATCTCAAAGTTCACAACTTGAAGGTTTGTATGTAGGGGACTTACTGTATGGTGAAATGATTACCACAATGAGTTTAGTTAATATCCATTACCTTGCATAGTTACAAGTTTTTATTCTTGTGATGAGAACTTTTATGATCTACTCTCTTAGCAACTTTCAAGTATACAATACAGTATTGTTAACTGTAATCACCATGCTGTACATTACATCCCAGAACTTACTTTTCTTATAACTGGAGGTTTGCACCGTTTGACCACCTTCACCCATTTCCCCCCAATGACATACTGAACTATTAAAATATTCAGTGGTATAATACAGGGTCTTAGAGGCTGAGATACCAATTATTGCTACATTTACTAAACAAATTTGCACTTATCACCAATTATGTGTCTGGAATAATAATTAGGCTAATTTTAAAGTGCAATTTGCTAACTAGTGTTATTACCTTGAAGTTAAGTCTCATGCATTCTTTTTTTTTGGCCACACCATGAGGCTTGCGGGATCTTAGTTCCCAGACCAGGGATCGAACCCAGGTCCCAGCAGTGAAAGCACAGAGTCCTAACCACTAATACTTATTGGGTGCATTTAAGCGCCAAGCACTGAGCCAAGCCTTCCTGAAGTTTATAACTTGCTGATTAACAACATCTGAAACATTAAAATAAAAAATTAAGGCACCTAAGCTGAGTAAGGTGTATGATAAGCTCTCTGTTCTCTGAACGCCTCTGTGAAGGAGTCTGGGTAGAAGTGGATCAGAAGAATAGATAGAACATCACGAGATAGAGAAGAAGAGAAGGACATCTGAGAGACATGTCCCAGCATGAGCAGAAACATGGGGGCATGGCTTGGGAACTAATATTTATTAAGTGCCAACTATATTGCAGGAACTAATTTAATCTCAAATTAATCCTGTCTCCACTTAAATAATGAAGAAGCTGAGGCTCTAAAAGCTCTTCTCATACTGCTGGAAAGTGGTTGAGTCATAATCCTAACTCAGATCTGTCAGGCTCCAGAGCCTGTGAGCTCCACATACCAGAAACTAAAATCACAAGAACAGGGAATTGGCATTTAGAAGTTGTGGGAGATAGATTTGGCTAAATGTGGGGAGAATAGGATGTGGTGTGTTACATAAACTGAGGGGTCTGGATTTTACTTAGATAACATCTGACACTCTCTGAAAGTATTATATTTAAACTTTGCTATCTTTTAAAACAATAAATCTGATAACACCAGTCTCAGAGATAAAATAAATAAATAAAAATAAACAGATTTGTTTGTGCATTAAAAAAATCCACCTAAGCCCATAAAATCTGAGGGAAATCTTCTCTTGGAAGGAAATTACAGAAAAATATTTAAATATATACATAACAGACAAAGCGTTATATCAACATCACTCACAAATCTATAAGGAAAAGATAACAGTGGAAAAATGAGCAGAGTGAGAATACAAATTTTAGAGAAGACACAAGTGCCTTCTATACATTAAAACACACTCAGGCCCAATAGTAATAACAAAATTAAAACAGTAATGAGATCATAGTTTTTCATCCATTAGATCAACAAAGATTAAAAAAAAAAACACTGTTGGTAAAAGTGCAGGCAAAAGAGGGTTCTGACTCATTCATGGTAACAATGTAAACAACCTTTCTGAAGAGCAATTAGATGATACTTAATCAAAACCTTGAAAACAGGCAAATCTTCAACCTAGTAATTCCATACACAGGAAATAATCCTGAGGAAATAATCTTTGATGTGTAAAAAGAAGTATATTGTTCAAAGATGTCCTTCAAAGCATTTCTTATGGTGGCAAAAGATTAGAAGCAGACTTTATCATTAGAAGACGCACTAGTAGGGCTTCCTTGGTGGCACAGTGGTTGAGAGTCCGCCTGCCGATGCAGGGGACACGGGTTCGTGCCCCGGTCCGGGAAGATCCCACGTGCCGCAGAGCGGCTGGGCCCGTGAGCCATGGCCACTGAGCCTGCGCATCTGGAGCCTGTGCAACGGAAGAGGCCACAACAGTGAGAGGCCCGCGTACCACTAAAAAAAAAAAAAAAAAAAAAAGAAAACTCACTAGTAAATCATGTAAAATGCAACCACCAAAAATTATAGTGTAGATATATAATTACTCATACAGAAATTCAAAACATGATAAGTGGGGGAGAAGAGCTACTTTTAAACACATTATGCAGAATGTCCTACTTTGAGGTTTTTTTAAAATTTATTTATTTATTTATTGGCTGTGTTCGGTCTTCATTGCCGCATGCAGGCTTTTCTCTAGCTGTGGAGAGCGGGGGTTACTCTTCACTGCAGTGTGCGAGCTTCTCATTGCGGTAGCTTCTCTTGTTGCGGAGCATGGGCTCTAGGCTCACAGGCTTCAGCAGTGTGGCTTGCGGGCTCTAGAGCGCAGGCTCAGTAGTTGTGGCGCACAGGCTTAGCTGCTCCACGGCATGTGGGATCTTCCCGGACCAGGGATCAAACCCATGTCCCCTGCATTGGCAGGTGGATTCTTAACCACTGTGCCACCAGGGAAGTCCCGAGTTCTTTAAAATGCAAATAGCTATGTGTAAATACTTAATACTGAGATTTGTAATATTCAAAACGTTAGCATGTCCACCTCTGGTAACAAAATTAAAGGTGGTATTTCAATTATACTTTGCTGTGAAACAAACCACCTTACCACTTAGAGGCTTAACATAGCAAATTTTATTATTTACTGTTCCTCACCATTCTGTGGGCTGGTGTGGTGTGTCCTTCTGCTTCTCCTGCAGGTCTCCCGGGGCTCTCACACGTTGCTGCTGCCAACTGTGGGGTAGGCTGGATTGGAAGGGCACACAGAGCCTCACTCACTCGTCCGACGGTTGGTTGGTGCTGGCTCTTAGGTGGGGCTCCTCAATTCTCCCTTTCTCAGATCTTAAATATCTTGGACAGGCTTAGCATCCCTGGTACAATGAAGTGATGAGTCTAAATGACAAAGAAAAAATCTGGAAAGGATATTTGAAAAAGAGGTTTTGAGAATTGATTAGTTCTCACTGGGAAAAAAAGGTCTTAAAAAAAGACTTTCTAAATAAATGGTTCTGATGAACCTAGGGGCAGGACAGGAGTAAAGACACAGACGTAGAAAATGGACTCGAGGACACGGGAAGGGGGAAGGGTAAGCTGGGACAAAGTGAGAGAGTAGCATTGACATATATACACTACCAAATGTAAAATAGATAGCTAGTGGGAAGCAGCCGCATAGCACAGGGAGATCAGCTCAGTGCTTTGTGCCCACCTAGAGGGGTGGGATAGGGAGGGTGGGAGGGAGACGCAAGAAGGAGGAGATATGGGAACATATGTATATGTATAGCTGATTCACTTTGTTATACAGCAGAAACTAACACAGCATTGTAAAAAAATTATACTCCAACAAAGATGTTAAAAAAAAGAGAGACTTTCTTACAGCTCTTATAATACTGATTTATATATTACCCTGTGTTTTTTTAAACGCTTTTTTGAGCACTTACAATATACCAGACCCTCGTTGAACTGCTTTGTGTTAAATGACTTAACCATCACCACAATCTTATGAGGTAGAAACTACCACTGTCTCCAGTTTATGGATGAGGAAACTAAAACGCAGAGAGGTTAAGTACCCACGCAGTCTTGCTCCAATCTGCCTCATAACTATTACACCATTATATTGATTTTATTTGTGATTCCATTATTCATTTATATTCATCTTTTTCACAAATAAAATGTAAGCGCCCCATTGTCAGTTTTTCCTCTATCTCCTATAGGTCTTCAGTAATGAACAGATTGATCAATTAACGTCCCGAGGAACAGCAGGCAAACCAAGGGAGGTCATCCAATCAGGAAGAGAAACGCTAAAGCCTTAGAAAGGAAGAGTTTCTGAGAGGAAAGTCAGATCAGTAGTCCTGTTTGTCAGCTAGTATTTATTTGGCTCCTGGCTGGTAGCAGGCTCTGGGCTCACTGTAGATACAGTAGTAAAGAAAGTAGATATGACAAGCCCAGATGGCATCTAACGCTAGCCATGTTGCTCATTTAGTGCCCTTTCAACCAGCCCCTCCCGTCTTGGTGGGCATAAAAGCCAACATGCAGGGCTTCTGGAGAAAGCAGTCAGCGTGAAAACTTAGTACAGGCACCTAACTGCAAGTGTGGGAATTTTGACAGGAAAAGGGAGGAGAGAAATAGGACAGTTGCTGGAGGGAAAGGGAGAAATAAGTGGCTTTATTTCAAGACCAGGGACACTTGGCTGAAAGTCAGGCAGCTGGGTTTTCAGTTTGTGTCTGCCACTTTCCAACTGTGGGAATGAGGACACTTCATCTTGAAGACCGTAGTTTCTTCAACTGCAAAATGAAATTGTTCCCCCTCCTCAGCACAGCTTGAGAAACAGTGGTTCAATTAGAATAATTTGGATGAGGCCAGTCCAATGGCTGGGGAAAATGGGACACAGAAGTGGGGCGGGGAGCGGAGGAGATCTGACAGCTGACTGTACAAAAACGAATTCCTAATTAACTCTTCCCCTATCTTGAACAGCAAATAATTAGAATAAAGTTGTCCTTTAGGCTACTGTCTCCTACTCCAGCCTAAAGAAAAAAGATCATAATGAGAAAAGGATTAGATCTTGTTGAAAATGGTTCAGAGGACTCTTCTCGACAGGACCTAAGGAAACGGTGACATTTGTTCGAGAGGAAGGGCTTCCTTCTTGCTGCCAGTTTTTTCCAGCAGCATCCAATCTGCTAATTCACAACTGCAGGAAGAATGATTTACATCTGATCTATTGACCCTCCAGTGATACTGTGTTTTGAGGGGGAAGCTCTCCATTGAACTAGAGTGATTAAGATCCCAGGTAAACCACAAGGTCAGGTGGAGAGTGACTCCCTGAACTGGTCAGGCCCCAGAAGCTCCTGTTCACTGTTGTTCTTTGAACTGTAGGGATGACATAAGCAACTGAGCAGCCAGTTTCTTCAATGGGTTCTAGTCTGAGGTCACTGCATGGCTTGGACAGACCCTTCACCTCTTTATTATTTTTTTTTAAACATCTTTATTGGGGTATAATTGCTTTACAATGATGTGTTAGTTTCTGCTTTATAACAAAGTGAATCAGCTATACATATACATATGTTCCCATATGTCTTCCCTCTTGCGTCTCCCTCCCTCCCACTCTCCCCATCCCACCCCTCCAGGCTGTCGCAAAGCACCGAGCTAATATCCCTGTGCCTTGCGGCTGCTTCCCCCTAGCTATCTACCTTACTACGTTTGTTAGTGTGTATATGTCCATGACTCACCCTTCACCTCTTTAAACAGTAGTTTCCTTGCTGGTTTGTTATTTTATTTATTTGAATTTTATTTTATTTATTTTCTTACACATAAGTTTCTTATTAGTTATCCATTTTATACATATTAGTGTATATATGTTAATTCCAATCTGGTATTTTTTTTCTTTTAAACTTTTAATACATTTATGTGGTATTAAAATTGGGGTTGTACAAAAGTAAAAATTACCCCCTGCTCTTGTCTCTAATTTCCCACTTGGCCCTCTAGAGGCATTCACTGTTAACAGTTTGTGTATTTTATAAATGTTCAGATTTATGGTGGGACATAAACAAGCATATATATCCCCACATACACTAGACACCCATACACACACTAGTATCCTATAACGGGGTTCTTATCATTTACGTGGGATACCATTCTATACCAGTACTTATAGAGCCACCATATATTTTTCTAACATCTGCATAGCAGTAGGTAGAATCAAATGGAATTGCCATTTTTATAAGTCAAAAAGAGTCAAATACCAGCAATTTCATATGGTTCCACCTAATTGTACATAATTTATTAGCAAATTTAAACATTTAAATTATTTCTTCACAAAATCTGAGCACCAATTAAGAAAAAAGGTTCCTTTTAGTTCTAAATTTCCGTAATTCTTTGCTTTGTTCCCATTTTTCGATGCCTGGGACAGGTAAGATAGTAAAAGAGAATACTTTATTAAACAAAGATACAGGTATGGTTTAATTCTGCTTTGTATAATTAGAAGTCTGCTCTTAATACAATCTTAATGGTGAAATATGGTGAACATGCTCTAAGGAGAGTTGTGTTCTTTTTTGGGGAAACTGGGTTAGGGGTGATATCATCACTAATTTCCCTTGGTGATAATTTCCCAGTGTCTATGCCCCCTTCTTTTCTGTCCTTTTCTGGACCCTGTCCTTTCTCTGAATTATCAAAATGGTATGTAGAATCATAACTCTTGTTTATGAAGTTTGTTAAGTAATTTGAACAAAGAGCTGTCTGACTAGGCCACACTGTTCCTTTTGTATGAAGTATTTGGTGTTTGTAAGAGAAGTCAAGATAAAAAAAAATTCTGCTGTGTGCCCTCCATTTTCCAGGTAAAACTGTATCAGGAATCATGTGGGGATACTTAAAACTGGCCGATATTTTCAAGTTTTCTCCTGCCCAGATTTGTTTGGAAGAAATCCAGTCTTACCTATCTCAAAAATTCAGCAGGGACAAGCAGCTGAACTAAATTAAACCCGTGATTATTAAATTCTGTGTTTACCTAGACATTCTGGCATTTGATTTAAAAGACAAAGCTTTGTAGAAGGGTTATTTAAATTCAGTTTTGCTACAGATTTTAAATTGGAAGAAAAATGGTAACAGAGTAAAGCTCTATAAAACATACCCGTTTGGGCTCATTACCAAGCTACTCTCACCAAGCAGTACTGACAGAGTTTGAAAAATGTTTTCCAGAGTTGAGATCCGCCACCTAGCAACCACTTTGAATAGCTTCCTGTGCAGGCCCAAGACTACTCAAAATGCCCAGTTTTAAAATTGGTGGGTGTTTTGCTGTGCGTGGGCCACAGTCATTGAAGGGAGGATTAGAACTTTGTTTTTAGGGCAAAGACATGCAGATGAGAAGAATTGTTTAATTTAACTGCTCAACTGGGTTTTGGAATAGAGTTGGCAGATTAAATACAAATTAATGATTGCCCCAGACATGCTGCACTAAAAATTATTTGCTGTTTCTCGGAAATTCAAATTTGACTGTGCAGTCTGTATTTTTACTTGTTCAATCTGTCAACTCAGTTTTGGAGAGAATTTTGTAGTACAGAGTGGGGGAATATTTATAGAATATACATCACATATATTCACTTGATCCCCCAAGGCTACTGATGTTATGGATCTAAAGTACCTTTCCCAGAGCACTGGCTATTGGACCTAGCAGGGAGCCTGAAGCATAAGAGGCCACAGGTAGGGCGGGAGCTAACAGAAGGGGACAAGGAATCAACCCAATGTTACATCCTGGGAAGCTAAACTGAGGGGAGGACAGGCAAAGGAAGGGGCTAGCTATGCAGGAGCAGGTCTCACAGGGTGGAATGGTGCCAGGTGAGGAGGGGGCACTGCCTAAACATCTGGAGGAAGGGGGAGTGGTGTGATGTCAGCATTCATTTCATTTTTAAGAAACAGAGGAGGGGAAGTAAAGCCCTCTATGTAAATGTGCCCTCTGAAGCTTGGGCTGAGATGGAAGAGGTGCAACCTGGGATCCCGTAGAGGTCACTGCCACCTCCACGCAGCGTCCAAACAATCCTTAGGTCGCTTAAAGCAGCCTGGAGAGCCAGCCTGGGGCTGAGAGGCTTTGTCAAGACCCTGCCCTTCCAGCTTCACCTGGCCCAGTTCTGAGCTTGGGAGAGGCTGTCACTTTGTCTTCAATCCAGATCACAGCCCCCATCCCCACCCCAGAAATCTGCAGCCTCTGCTTGTTAACCCAGTGGCACAAAATAGTTAAAACAGAATGCATTTGTATTTCCTATGTGATTGCACATTATCGAACATCTCCTGAAGGACACATAAGAAACTGCTAAATGGGGTGTGGAGAAAAGGGAACTCTCCTACAGTGTTGGTGGGAATGTAAATCAGTGGAGCCACTATGGAGAATAGTAGGGAGGTTCCTTAAAAAACTAAAAATAGGGCTTCCCTGGTGGCGCAGTGGTTCAGAGTCCGCCTGCCGATGCAGGGGACACGGGTTCCTGCCCCGGTCCGGGAAGATCCTACATGCCGCGGAGCGGCTGGGCCCGTGAGCCATGGCCGCTGAGCCTGTGCTCCAAAACTGGAGCGGCTACAGCAGTGAGAGGCCCGCATACTGAAAAAAAAAAACAAAAAAAAAAACTAAAAATAGAACTACCATATGATGCAGCAATCCCACTCCTGAGCATACATTAGAGAAAACTCTAATTCAAAAAGATACACGCACCCCATTGTTCATAGCAGCACTATTTACAATAACCAAGACGTGGAAGCAACCTAAGTGTCGTGGACAGATGAATGGATAAAGAAGATGTGGTATGTTTATACAATGGAATATTTTACTCAGCCATAAAAGAATGAAATAATACCATTTGCAGCAACATGGCTGGACCTGGAGATTATCATACTAAGTGAAGTAAGTCAGAGAAAGACAAATATCATATGATATCACTTATATGTGGAATCTAAAAAAAGTGATACAAATGAACTTATTTACAAAACAGAAACAGACTCACTGATGGACGTAGGAAACAAACTTATGGTTACCAAAGGGGAAAGGGGTGGAGGGATAAATTAGGAGTTTGGGATTAACACACACACGCTACTATATATAAAATAAACAACAAGGTCCTACTGTGTAGCACACGGAACTATATTCAATATCTTGTAATAAACTAGAATGGAAAAGAATATATATACATACTGAATCATTTTGCTGTATACCAGAAATTAACACAACATTATAAATCAACTATACTTCAATTAAAAAAAAGAAAGAAACTGATAACTGTGGCTACCTGGGGGGAGAGGACTGGAGTATGGCAGTGGTGGGGCGGGGTTTTGAATGGAGGTATATTTGCTCCCATTCCTTGCATACTCATTGATTTTATTTTCCTATGTGTATATATTACTGACTCAAAATAAAAATTTAAATGTGATGACTATGATAAATTCAGTCCAGAATCTGACTCATGTTTCAACTTGCATCTTTGATTTAAGATGACTCATGACAATAAGGTGTTTTAAAATAAATGCCTTTATATACTGTCTCTGTTAAAGAGGCCTGGGATCTGACATTTCAGCATACTTTCTGGAAAATTTGCTGCTGAAATCAATGACAAATTAACCCTTGACAAAAAGATTTGCTTATCTTTTTAAATGTTTACTCTGAGTTCGGTGCCATGTTGTTTTTACATACAGGTATGTAAAGCTCAAAATGAAAATCTGATGGAAACTAAATCAGTCTTTTATATCTTTTTTTAAAAAACAAAAGCAATACTGAATCCCACCTTGTAAGTTCTGTTACGCCAGGTGTCTGTCTCTTTTGTTCGGTAGTGGATCCCTAGGACCTAGAGCCGTTCACGGCACATATCACATGCTCAATAAACAGTTGTTGAATGAAGCAATACATGATCAATATAAAAATTCAAGCATCACAGAAAAATATGGTACAGAATGTCAATTTCCTCTAATCTCTTTCCTCCCAATTATCAGTTATTCTAGTCGCTTAAAAATAAAAGAACAAATCATTTACTTCTTAAGGAGTAAAAGTGTCATCATAAGTATGTTTTTTAAAAAGTTAATTGAATGATATCATAGAGAATGAAAAGACAAGCAACAGAAGGCAAGAAAATGTTTGTAACAGATAGTAACTGGCAAAGGACTAGTACCCAGAATATGTAAAGAACTCGTTCCAATCAATTTGAAAAACTGGCAAAATACTTGAACACACATCTCATATCAGAGGAACTCCTAATGGCCAAAATCATATGAAAAGTACTCTCTCATTTAATCGTGAGAGAAATGAAAATTAAAACCACACAGTCAACAGATGGACAAAAACGTTGAAGTCTCACGATACTAAACGGCAACGAGTATCCTGAGCAACCGGAACGCTCATATATGGTCTGTGAGTGTGGAAATTGCTTAACTCTGTGTAGATAACTCCACGACATTATCTTCCAAAGCTGAATATACAGCAATTCCACCCCTAGGCATGCAAGAGAAATTCATTAACACAGCAAACTTGAAACGGGCCGAAATTGAAAACTACCCAATTATCTGCCAGCGGAAGATGGATCTGAAAATATGGCAGAGTCCTACCACGGACTTCTACACAGCAGTGAAAACGAACAAAGGGCATCTTCAGGCGACGTACAGTCATCATAAAGTTTTACTATGATTTCCCTAGGGGATCAGCAGATGACTTCAGCGGACAGACTCCTCTAGCAATTCAGAAACGCCCCAGGGCTGGAACAGATCCATGTAGACAGCCAGCTCCACCGGAGGGCTGAAGGGTCACGGGGGCTCGGCGAGGGGAGGAGAGGTTCATGTAACGTCACTAAAGGGGTTTGTGGGTAAAGGGTAGACTGTGAAGCCAGGAAAACCTTCTGACAGTGACATGAAGTCCCTGACATAGAGATCAGAGGGCAAGTCTGGGGCTGAGGCTGCCAGAGCCTCTACTGGGGTCTGTGCCCTGGGGCTCTCAGGCCTGGCTGTGGGTTGAGAGAGTGAGTTTTGCTGAGATGGGGATTCTCGAGCACCTTGGTAAGCATAGGTTGCAGAAACGTCAGACTAAGGAATCCACAGCGGCAGGAGCTCTGGGTCGGTTGTCTGTGGCCTGGGGTCATTGCTGCTGTTCTTAGGATTGCTGCTGCCTCTGCCGCTGAAGATCTTAGGCCCGGTTGTTCTTGAAACACATATGAATTTGTGCTCAACTCAGGTTGTGTTTCAGACATACCTCCCTTCTTTATAAGTTGGCTCTCTCATCTTCTCTGACTATTTCCTTAACTCCTGTTGCTGTCTCCTGCTGTAGTGGTGTGTTCCTGGCCCTGCCTTCTTCTCGTAACTACTGTGTGATCACGTACCTCTCTGTCATCTGTGACATCGGCTCCTTCCTCCTAGACTCATGAGTTCCAGAGGTGCTCTCATCCTTCACTACTGCCACTTATGCCTGTTGTCATCAGTTTGTTCTGAAGAATCACCATGAGTTTGCTCTACAAACATGAAGAACTGTGAATTTTAGGGGGTTTCTATGAAGGGGTGGAGATGGAGTTTGTACTTGTGAAAAGATAATCAAAATCTGAGCTCCATCATTTTCTAGCTGAGTCTCTGAGGAAGTCCCTAAATCTCTCTGAACTTTATTTCCTTATCTTTAAGTGGTGCTAATAATACCAGCTGTGACAATCCCCAGATCAAATGTAAATATGGAATTAGAAAATGCTTGTGGGAAAGACTCTGGAAACTCTATACAAAATAAAGACAGACATTTTATTACTGATTCACAGGGGCAGAATTCTCAAAGGCTAGTGCACATATGAATCACCTGAGAAGAATTTTCAAAACACGCAAGGTCAGCTCCTGCCTAGGCCACCATGGTCTTCTGGTCTCCAGAGGATTTTCATTTTGTTGTCTGGGTCAGTGCCCATGAATCTGTATTTTATAAAGTATTCAGGTGAGTGTAATGCAGGTCATCCTTTGACCTCACTCTGAGAAAACACTGGTTTCACTTTAGGTAATAATAACTATTTCATATACATATATTATTTGTTCAAAGAAATTCCTAGCATTTCCAGATGAACAGAGGGGACATCGAGTATCAAGTTAGGGATGCTATAGGAGTTCTCTGGGAAAACTGGAAAACTTTCTTGATGGCATGATAAATAGAATTTGAATAAGCAAAAAGAGGAGGTTTTTCCTGGCCAAAGGTCTAACGTGTGTATACATTTATACAATATATGTGTGTGTGTTATATATATATATATATATCTATATATATATCTATATATATATATATACACACCATGAGCTAATTGTTTATATTCTTTTTGCATTTTAATGTTGGCTGGTTAATCCTTTCCTTATTGAATATGAGCTACTTGCATATCTAGAAAAATAGTCCTTTGCTGATTATATATTTTATAATATTTTTCCAGCTTGTTGTCTTTTCACTGTCTATGTACTCATTGCTTTACTGATCCAAATAAAAGGTTTCAGTATTTTCTTTTATGTCATAATTTAAAAGGTCTATCCCATTCTATGATTATTTTAAAAAATTACCCACGTTTTCTTCTGGGCAGTAATGGCCAGAGGGCATATCTTATAGTCGGTGTTTTGGCACTAGTCATAGGGACCTCAGCAAATATGGTTTCTTTCCCTTCTTTCCACTTAAGTTCTATAATCACTGAATCAGTTGCTTTATTTATAGTAACTCTTAATTTTACCACCTCATCAGATGTTACTGTCTGAACTTTACTATGAGACCTAGAGAAGTCTTAAAATGAACAGGAGTCTCCTTCTTTCCCTATCCTCTGAGTTTCAATAGCAGAAGACTTGCCTGGTTTTTGAAAGCTGTAAAAGTTAATGATGAAACTGCTTGAACCACACTTTTTGGAGGGTAGTTTTTTTTTTTTTTTTTACATAGTTATTGGGCTATAATTGCTTTACAATGGTGTGTTAGTTTCTGCTTTATAACAAAGTGAATCAGTTATACATATACATATGTTCCCATATCTCTTCCCTCTTGCGTCTCCCTCCCTCCCACCCTCCCTATCCCACCCCTTGGAGGGTAGTTTTTTATATTCCTTTCAGTATTACTCAACTACTTGGATTTTATAGCTTTTCTTGAGTCAGTCTTTGTTTCTGTATTTTCCTAGATTTGCTTTTTCCTTAATTGTCTTAACTGCCTCTGTTTCTAAGATCAGTTATATTTTCTGTCCCATTATTAACATTCTGTACTTTTTCCATTATTATTTACTTAACATTGCCATACAAGTTTGTCTGTTTAAATTTGGCATTGTTTTCCAAATGCTTCTCAAGTTCATTTATCAATCCTACTGACCTTTTCTAATTTGTTAATTTCTGCTTTTATCTTTAATAATGTCTGTGTTTTTCTTTTGTTTGTTTTGTTCTTTTTCTGATTTCTTGAATAGTTTGCTCACACATTGTATCAGCCTGGATTCAATCAGGAGAGAGAAACGATATAATTTACACAGGGAAAGTTTAGTATGAAGAATTATTAACCACAACAAAGGATTAAAGTAATTATGCATTGTCCAGTAAGAAGTAAAGAGAACTCTAAAGATTACAGAAACAGCAAATGTAAGGAGCAGCCACTACCGGTGGGGCTGAGATGGAGCCCCCAGGGCGTGGGATGGCGCTGAGATGCGGATCTTGTTGAAGGGGTTACTGCCCTGGCTCACCGGGTAGCAGAAAAGTCATTGTATTGCTGTGCCGGTGAAACTTGCTAGAAATCTGTTCTCTTGGAGTTTGCTAAAAATCTGCCCTGGAGGGTGCCAGGGAAAGCTATTCATAGGGAGGTGTCTTAATGGAGGCACTTAGCTGAGGAACTGCCCAAGGTGGGTGCTAGGGCAGGCTCTGGCCATGGGGTGCTGCGGTCAGTTGCACACACCAGGAGCAGAGCTCTGGATGGAGAAGCTGAGTACTGCAGGAGCCTGCCCTGGAGAAGCTACCAGCTCTGCAGCAGGCAGAAGAGCTCCTCTACAAAACCTACAAGGGAGGGTGCATGGCAGTGGGGGGCGGGGGTAGCTGCTGATCTCTGGGTGCTGCTGGCTGCCACGCACTACAGAACCTGAGGCCTCTGCAGGAGCCTGGTGCTGAAGAAAGCCACCCACTTACAGTGCAGGAGCCCGCCTCACAAGTGCCACCGAACAAGGAAGCAAGCCCCTTTCCTTCTGCAGTGTTTCTGCAGCACTCTATACTCATACAACTTCAGTGTCAGCTAGCAAAGAAAATATATTTAAAGGGCCCAGGTCCATTTTCACTGAGTTGTCTAAAAGGGTGAATTTGGAGATAAGAGGCAATCAATAGGTAACTAGCACACGTGTTTTCATTAATTCTTACTGAATAATAAAAGCATTGAAAGAGATGCATTTTGTCCCAAGTACACTTCTCATAAATTTAAATTTTGTGTTGTCATATTTATATGTTACTACTGTTTTCTAATTAGTCTGTTATTGAAACCATATACAGGAACCTGTGACCCTGTTTTTGAAGTAAAAGGCTTTTGCTTTGGTCTTCCAGGCCTCCCCTGAGTTGCAAAAGGGCTGGCTCAGAGAGGTAATGATCAGGAAATGTGAAGATGTAGAAACAAAGAATAACTGTTGGGCTGGAAAACTGGTAACAATTTAGATTATAAATCAGCCACATAGCAGAGTCTCTGAACTCCCAGGTCTCTGGAAGCTATAAAGGTCGGGCCCACATTCCTAAATTGTTTTTATAGGAAGCAGACCCTCACCAGATGAACACTGCTGACCGCAAGCCTGTAGACCCCAGACCAGTTGAAACTAGAAGACTGACGATGCTGTAAACTTCACCTTGATGCCAACTAATCTGAGAATTGAGCACAAGTTGATCACATTCCCCACGGCCCCCTCCCTCACACTGCCTTTAAGAAACCCTTCCCGGAAAGCCGTCAGGGAGTTCAGGTCTTTTAGGCACTAGCTGCACATTCTCCTTGCTTGGTGACCTGCAATAAACACTGTACTTTTCTATACCGTGACCAGCTGTCATCAGATTGGCCTTGCTGCATATAGGCCAGCTCCAGGCTCAATAACATTATTAATTCTTTCACTTTCTATGACTCAATAGTTATAGATATACATTCTATTTTTAGTTTATAGGTGGACTTTCATTTCTTATTTACTTATGGATTTTTTTGCTTTACAAACATTTACTTTTATTATACTGCAGTCAAAGAATGTGCCCTTACTAGTTATACTATTTGAGATTTATTAAGGTTTCCTTTACAACATTTGGTGAATGCTCCATGGATTTTTGAAAAGAATATATACTGTCTATGTGGCAAAAAGCTCAATACATATACTAATTAAGGTTTAATTAAATAATGTTTATTATATGTGTTAACTTGGTCTATAGAAAACTGACAGAGAGGTTAATGCCTCTGTGATTTTTTTCAATTTGTTACTATAATTTCCCACAAATTTTATTTTGTTTATTTTTATGTTGAGTTTTTTGACACATAAACACTCATTAATGGAGTTTGGAAGAGCATATCCAATTTTTATCATAGCATATTTGCCTAGATGCCTGGCACAGGGTAGATATTTAATAAATACATATTTAATAGTGGTCTTAAATTTTTTTAAAAATCATTTTTGGATGTATTTATTTATTAGCATCAATATATCACTTATATTGTTTGAAATATATTCAACATCCTGTGATAAAGCATAATGGAAAAGAATATGAAAAAGAATATATATAACTGAACCACTTTGCTGTACAGCAGAAATTAATACACGTGGTAAATCAACTATACTTCAATAAAATTTTTTAAAAATATATATATATAAATTTATGATTCCTCAGATTAATCCCTTCCCTTTGTACTTTTGGCCCTTTTATTTGACTATTGATTTTTTTCTACTCCTACTTAAAGAGTACAGGATTAGAATTTGCCAATTAAGAGAAAAAAAAACTTGGTCTTATTAAAACTTTTTTTTTTTTTTTTTTTTCGGTACGCGGGCCTCTCACTGTTGTGGCCTCTCCCGTTGCGGAGCACAGGCTCCGGACGCGCAGGCTCAGCGGCCATGGCTCACGGGCCCAGCCGCTCCACGGCATGTGGGATCTTCCCGGACCGGGGCACGAATCCGTGTCCCCTGCATCGGCAGGCAGACTCTCAACCACTGCGCCACCAGGGAAGCCCAAAACTTTTAACCCATAATAATAATAAAGGGGAAAGAAGAAGTTTCCATTTTCTGTAGTTCTACGTTCTAGATTGGGTATTCAGTTGACTGCAGATAGAGCCTGTGGGAAGTAGCTCTTGATTAAGTTTCTACTTCTTAGCCACAATTTACAGCATTTCTGCCATCTGGAGTCCAGGGTCAGTACTGGGGATGCTCTATTGTTACCATATCCAGTGCGTGAGCACAGTGGATGGGAAAGTTCATATCCAGACCTTAAGACTGACCAGAGACTAATGAGTCTACAGAGGCCAAAAGGTAACTCACCTGTACAAAATAGCCCAGGGAGACCTGTGGGAGCTTGGAAAATGGATGCCTTGTCTAAAAGGAGCAGCTGCTACTCAGCTTCAGTCTATTGTCGGCACGTGGGAATGTGGGCTCAGCACCGGAAGAGAGAGCTTTTGATTCAAGAGAAGCCAGAAACCCAGATTTTTTTTTTTTTTATGCAAAATCTCCCACTTTTTTAAACCTTGGCAACAGTTTGAAGTTTTAAAAATATTCTGTGGACCGACAACGTGTGGTCCTTACAAAACCCATCTGTGGCCTACCAGTTTGTGACCTCCGCAGTAAGAGTTGTTTCAGAGGAGGCCAGGTTTATTTAGAGAGGGTGGCAGTAAATCTCGGGGTCTAATCACTAAGAGCCTGGATTAATTTTATGAGATGCTGAACAGCTTCACTGTCCCTCACAGTTCCTGAGAGGCTAATCAATCGAGAGAAGAGTTGCTGGGGCAAGGAATAGCAACTTTATTCGGAAAGCTAGCAGACCGAAAAGATGGTGGACTCGTGTCCCAAAGAACCATCTTCCCCAAGTTAGAATTCAGACTTTTTTATACTAACAGGGGAGGGGGTAAAGTCCTGGTTCCAGCCAGACTTTAGAAGGGATGTGTTCATTTCTTCCTTCCTGCACAGGTGGGCCTGGTCAGAATGTTTCCTGTGAGCTAAACAAAGGTATTTTAGCTTAACACTCATTACCTGGGAGGCAGGGCTCCCAGAGATGGGCCATTGTGTATAATTTAAGCTTAGAGGCAACAACCCTTTAGCGATTAACTTGTAACAGAACACGAAGTTTCTTCCCTATAACCCACTGGGGGAGATTGATTTTTTTTTCTCCAGTTCTGATACACCATCCCCCTTGCCCACATCAATAGACAGTAACCCAGGCCTGAGCCAACCAGCAAACAACATTTCTGAGACACAGATCGACCACGGAGACTTTACTGGATGAGGTTTACAGATTTTAGAGCTAGAAGAGACCCTGGAGCCTAACCAGTTCAGTCCACTTATTTTCAGATGAGGAAATGAAGCTCTAAACAGGTGATACAACTTGGCCAGGGCTATGTAGCTGTCTAGAGGTAGAAAGGAGATAACCAGTCTCTGCACTCTACCCGCTTTATTTAAATTCATTATGTTACCTTTAAAAACAAACAACTTGCTTAGAGGCACTTTGCATTGATAATTCTCTTACAACGATTATTATTTACATACTTTTAAAACTTGACCTAATTCCCACCCTCTTACCATATAATACACCTCTCCCCTCTGAACTCAAAATAATATGTTAATACCACTCATTTTACAACTGTATCAATCAAGACTCTTAGCTACTAGAGACAAAAAGCCAAAGTACACTTGCCTTAGCCAAAAACTTCCTTTTTTCAACTTAGAAGTCCATTGGTGGCACTGCTGGATGCAAGGGTTCAACGATGTCACCTGGTCCTCTCTGCTTCTCTTGGTGCACTGGCTTCTTTCTCTTCTGGAGCCGAAAGCTTCCTCTATGCAGCTGGGAAGATGGCTGCCAGCAGCACCAGGCTTACATAATCAAATTTAGTAACCAAGTGCGGAGAAGTTCCTTCTCTCAAAATTTGTATGTCATTCTCAGAGGGAGGCTCTGATTCTTGTGTTTTGTGTCTGGCCCTTGGACCAATTTCTGTGTCCAGAAGAATATGCTACTGTTTTATAGGTCCAGATTGGATCCTGTTTCCGACCCCGCCAGGGAGAAAGATGAGGTACTGAGATGGAAGCCTTCACTAGGAAAATGAGGATGGGCAAGAGTATTGGATCTTTATAAATAATAGCTATCAGAGACCACTAAAGCAATTACACAACCAATACTGTTGCAGCCCAGTATGATTATGTTTGGGAAATAGAATAGAAACCTGCTCAGTTCCTGTGCATTCAGGAGATAGGCTTGGTTGAGGTCCAGGAGAGTGTATCCAGCGATGGCAGGATTGGATATTTATGAGGAAACAGAATACTCTAAGGAGAGACATAAAGCGGTGTCAAGGACAGGAGAGAGATGGGGGTGAGGAGAGGTGGAGATGAGGTAGGGAATGCTTTGATGAGTTTTTGCACAAAGCCAACTTGGTTGGTCTTACCATGACAGCAGTAACTTGTCCTACAAATGGGTTTTTAAGTTAATAGAAAACTCCTGACAAATAACACTTTTTTAACAGATGCCAGACTTAGAGCAATTGCTGAGGGAAAGTATAAATTGGTTTAAACTTTTTGAAGTTTACAGTGAGTATGCCCTTTGACTCAGCCATTCCCCTTCTCAGGATTAATCCTAAGGAAATATTTATATATGGAGATTGTGCTGTAAGCATTTAATTGCTGTTATGAGTTGCAAAAAGATGGAAACAACCCAAACGTCTCACAGTGTAAGATTGGGTAAGCAAAGAAATCATTACAAATACAAACAAAGGAATGTATTGCAGCCATTTAAAATGCTGCTGCAAAAGAGTATTTAAAGAAATGAAAATCTGTTCATAATATTATGTTGCATGAAAAAACAACTTCCAAAATGGTTCAAGATTAATTAACTTTTATTATACTCTATTATACACCAGACAGTTGTATTATCCGATTTAATCTTTACAATTCTTTTTTTCTCGGTTTTTTTTTTTTTGCGGTACGCGGACCTCTCACTGTTGTGGCCCCTCCCGTTGCGGAGCACAGGCTCCGGACGCGCAGGCTCAGCAGCCACGGCCCACGGGCCCAGCCGCTCCGCGGCATGTGGGACCCTCCCGGACCGGGGCACGAACCCGCGTCCCCTGCATCGGCAGGCGGACCCTCAACCACTGCGCCACCAGGGAAGCCCAATCTTTACAATTCTATGTAGTGGTTATTATCATTTTCCCCATATTACTTAACTCCTCCTAACCTCATTTCCTTCTCTATAAATGGGATACTGTTGAGACAGTCAGCTGGAAGCCACATGCCTGGATTTAGAGCGGCTCTATTATTACTATCTATGTGACTTTGGACAAGTTACTTTTTTCATCACAACCACTCTTAAAAATGTGCTTTATATTGCAAATCAGTAATTATATGCACACACAGACACAGTATTAACGGAAAGAAAAATTTTCAAAACAATACTTATTCTTACTACTTCGGATGCATTCCAGTATTTTCTTTTCTATACAATTCCATTCTATTCCATTCTTATCTACTTTATTCTATTCCATTTTATTTATTTATTTATTTATTTTAAATTAATTTATTTTATTTATTTATTTTGGGCTGTGTTGGGTCTTTGCTGCTGCACGCGGGCCCTCTCTAGCTGCGGCGAGTGGAGGCCACTCTTCGCCGCGGTGCGTGGGCTTCTCATTGCGGTGGCTTCTCTCGTTGCGGAGCACGAACTCCAGGCACGCGGGCTTCAGCAGTTGCTGCACGCAGGCTCAGTAGTTGTGGCCCATGGGCTCCAGAGCACAGGCTCAGTAGTTGTGGCGCACGGGCCCAGCCGCGCCGGGCATGTGGGATCTTCCCGGACCAGGGATCGAACCCGTGTCCCCTGCACAGGCAGGCGGATTCTCAACCACTGCGCCACCAGGGAAGCCCCATTTTATTTTTTTTAATGATGGTTACAGCCCACCAAACACAGCCCACCAATGGTGTCGTGCCTTACACTCAACAGATGCTCAATAAATGGCAGCTATTGTTTCTGCTATTCTACTTCTTCTTTCTCCTCCTCTCCCTCCCCCTTCTCCTTCCTCTTCCTATTATTATTGTTGGTAGTAGTAGTAGCACTGAGACTGTGAGAGAAGGTGGTTAAAGGCAGTGCCCTTTAAAAACAGTAGGGAGGTGGGTAGATTCCCTGCTTCAGAGCATGGAAGTAGTCCATAAACACAAGGCAAATTGCCACAATGATTAATGTACCAGTTCTAAGAGAACAGGTGGGTTTATCCTGTACTTAAATTCAATTGTCAATGATGGCAGTAAAGCTGAAACTTTGTTTTAGGGAGTCAGCCAATACTAAAAGAAGGAGACAGAAGACTAGATTGGCTGTCAAACTTCAGCGGTATTAGGACTCTTTCAGTTATAGGTGACAGAAAATCAAAACCAGGATTTTTGGAAAAAATAATTTATTGGCTTACGTATGGAAAGATGCAGCAGTAAACCTACTGGCTTCAGTACTGTTAGATCCAGGTGCTCAACAAAGTCCTCAGAAAACTGTTCTTTTCTATCTTTTGGTTATACTTTACTACATTGGCTCCCCTCTAGCCAGGACTTCTTTAATGGTGGCCTCTGGCAACTGAATCTCTAAGTCTGGAAGAAAGAGAAAGTCTCTCTTGCCAAATTCCAGTAAGTCTTGGGCCTGGCTCTCATGGACTCACATTGCGTTCCATCTTGGACCCAACTGCTGCAACCAGGGGTTAAGTTGCTGTGACTGGCCAGGGTCCCCAGAACCATATGGACTGAATGAGAAATAGGTGGGTTGTCAAAGGAAACCAGGGTGCTGCTACCAGTAGCGGGGAGAAAAAATGTGGGTGCACAAAAAATTGTCCACTATAGTTAGTAACAGTACAGAGAAAGATGGAGGGTCCCAGAAACCCACATAAAGTGAGTGGTCAGAAGAGGTTAAAAATCCAGGCATGAATCACAGACAAATGTTTGAGCAGCAATAACAAAAGAATTCAGAACTCCAGAAATCCTTATGTGCTTCGCCCATCTAGTATGTGCAGAGATCTGGTCAGGAGTATCCTTCTGAGATAAGGAGGAAAGAAGAGACCTAGGGCAAGGAAACTGCATTGAACTAATGAATATTTTCTCGTTTAATTAACCAAAAGTTGTTCCTTAGGCGACCCCGGGGTGCG
This sequence comes from Phocoena phocoena, assembly GCF_963924675.1. NCBI lineage: Eukaryota > Metazoa > Chordata > Mammalia > Artiodactyla > Phocoenidae > Phocoena > Phocoena phocoena. Next base: position 35,250,581 of record NC_089222.1, on the reverse strand, counting down.
TGGTGGTATTTCCATATACACACAGGAGAAAACTGAGGTCATACAGCTAGAAAGTGATGGAGTTGGTATTTCAACACAGCTGTGTCTTACCCAAAGCCCACGCTCATTACCTCTGCCTGAAATTGTCTTCCCGCATTTTCCTGACTGTGAATTCCCAATTACACTTAAGCCTGTCAAGACGTATCGTGCATCTTGGGGCTCCCATTACACTTCACTCACACCCCTGCAGAATCTTTTAACATGATACTGTAATTAGTTGTTAAATCCGTCAATGGTCTCTAAACTTCATTGATCATGCACTCTTATTGGTCAAAACTTTGGGGGCAGCCTCCTCTATATGTATTTTTATTTATTTATACTTACATGTATTTATAATAGAAATATACTTATTACATATTTATAATACTTATGTTACTATTAACATTAGATGGCGAGGCCCTTGAGGACAGTGGCTATTGTGTCATCTTTAGCCAGTGCCTAGCACAGTACCTGATATATGCTATGGTGACAGGATTCTCAAATAAAAAATTTTGAACACACACTTTCAAACGTGATGATGATATAATTGCCCATTATAGCTAGACGTTTGCCGTATGTTGTCTCAGAAAATGGAATCCTCATATTAATTCTAAAAGATAGGCACTATGCTTCCCCTTTTACACACGAGGAATCTGAAGTTCAGAGAAATTAAGAGTTCCTACAGTCACCCTGTAGGTGGCAAAAATCAAACTCTAGTCCAGGTTTTCAGATGCCTCAATGATGTTACTGCTGAACACTGTGTTAAGATCTATTTTAATACATAAAGTGACAATGAGTCAGAATATTTTAAATTGATGCTGTTCTGGAGAATTTAGAATATCTGGCTATTAAATAATTAATTACTCATTAAATAGCCTTATGTTATTGACATTTCCCCTAGCTTTTGCTTTGTCTTTCTAACTGGATTATAAGGTCCTTACGTGTGTGTGATTCTTTACATTTTTCTACCTCTCCTTGCATTGCTCAGATGCTTCACAGATGCTTTTGGCTGGATTATTTTTGAGAAGGACCAGGGAAAGATGTGCCCAGGGGTGTGGGGATATAAGATATGGGGGTGGAAAGGGGTCGGGCAGGTGGAAGCTGGGTACCTTGACAGTGGGCCTGCCCTCAGCCCACTTCCCACACACCCTGTTAGTGACTGTGGAGAAAACTCGTTTCCAACTGCTTGATTAATAGGAGCATCTAGGTGAGGATGTCCCTGGTGGCGCAGTGGTTAAGAATCCGCCTGGCAATACAGGGGAGCCAGGTTCAAGCCCTGGTCTAGGAAGATCTCACATGCTGCAGAGCAGCTAAGCCCGTGCACCACAAGTACTGAGCCTGTGCTCTAGAGCCCGCGAACCACAACTACTGAAGCCCGGATGCCAAGAACCCGTGCTCCGCAACAAAGAGAAGCCACAGCAGTGAGAAGCCCGTGCACCGCAACGAAGAGTAGCCCCTGCTCACCGCAACTAGAGAAAGCCTGTGCGCAGCAACGAAGACCCAACGCAGCCAGAAATAAATAAATTAATTAATTAAAAAAAAATAGGAGCATCTAGTTGAAAAGAGACACTTCTACAGAATATTAGGTACTAAGATTTCAAAATTCAGGAGTGAGAGCGACATAGAAATGATCACTCTGAGTTACCAAGAATGTCTTTTTAAAAACTTCTTCGAGATTAATTGTCAGTAAAAAGTTGAATGTAAAATAAATGGGAAAATGTCAGCAAGGAAATGGTGTCTATGGTGCTGACCAGAAGTTGTGAAAAGCAAAAGGGTTGCTTAACAATGAAATAGAAATAAAAAGTGGGTAGACATACTGTCCTATTTTAAATGCTACAACATAATAGATATGAGAACCAGGAAAACTGAAATGACACTGGAATCCAGAAATGGGAGAGTGCTTTAATTTTTTGATAGCATTTTTTTTTTCCTGCCACTAAATCATCTGTATCCGGCAAGACACCTACCTGGAAATGAACTCACTTATCTATTGTGTTTCAATGGTGAAGTGATAGTATAAACTTTTAGATATAAAATTGGATAAATTCCCTTATATGTACATGCCTGAGAACAGTCCAGCTGTGCCCCCTAGTGATCATGCTGTCCTGTTGCTTTATTAGGAGACCAGAAAAATACTGAAGCAAATGTATTCTGAGTGCCTCTTCTATCTTAGAAATTAGCTTTCTGTGGGGGATGATTGCTACTCTGGAAAATAAATGCTTCTAGGAAATAGATATAGTGAATGTGAAACAAGAAGCTCTTTATTTTCTGTTCTCTGGAGCTCCCTTTTTCTTCACTTATAAATTCCTTTATAAATTTGGGCTGTTGGTGAAACTGATATCTTCAATTCCACACTAGTCTATTACCAGGGGATTGGATTTAGGCATAAAGAATTCTTCACAGATCCAGTATTGCAAGTAAGTTGGATCGAGTTAGGGCAATCATTTTCGAAAGCGGTATTACCTTACTTAACACATGTTGTGATATATGGTATGGCAAGAGCGCTGCCAGGGTAGAGGAATTTTCAGTCAAATTTGACTCTTGGCTTGATTTAATTTTGCCAGGAATATATGTGCACCTGTCTTAATTTCTTTGCTTGGTTGTAACTTCCATGTATACAGGTCTTGTATCTTCTAGAACTTGGTATTTTGTACCGTATCTCAAAATGTGCCTTGCATACAGAAGATTTAAAACAATTTTTCAAACAATGACAAACTTTAAGAAAAGTTGCAAGTACCTTTTTTTTTTCTGGACCACTTAGGAGACAGTTGCACATATAATGCCCTGTCTCCTGTGAATATTTTAATATGTATTTCCTACAAATAAAGATTTCTCCTATATAACCACAATACAGTCAAAATCAGAAAATTAACATTGATAATGTTACTAAACCTCAGACCTCATTCAAGTTTTGCCCTTTGTCCCATTAAAGTCCTTTATAGCACAAAGATTAATTTCGGCATAATGTGTTGCATTTAGTTATTTCTCTGTAGTCTCCTTCACTCTGGAGCAGTTTTTCACGTTCATGACCTTGATAACTTTTGAAAACTATTTGCTGGTTATTTTGTAGAATGGTCCTTAATTTGGGTTTGTCTGATGTTTCCTCACAATTAGATTCAGGTTGTACATCATCGGCAGGAGTAACGCAGAAGTGATGCTGTGTTCACCTATCAGGTGACACATGATTTCAGTTTGCCCCATTATCAATGATTTTCACTTTCATCATTTGATTAAAGTGGTGTCTGCCAGGTTCTTTCACCGTAAAGTTACTCTTTTCACTTGGTAATTTATACGTGCTTTGTTTGGAGTTCTTTTAATCTATACAAATATTCTGTTTTTCATCAAACTTCCAGTTTATTCATTTACTTATATCTCTTTAGATTCATGGTTTTGATTTTATTCAACTGAATTCATTTTATTCAAGGATCCATTAATAGCAGTATTTATTTTGCTCAAAGTTCCCCAGTTTGGTCAATAGGAGCTCCTGCAAGTTGACTTCTGTGTCCTTCTGACATTTCCATTGTCTTTTGAGGTTTTAAAATAATTCATTTATTTTTTATTGAAGTATAGTTGATTTACAATGTGGTAGTTTGGGGTGTACAGCAAAGTGATTCAGCTATACACATATTCCTTTTCAGATTCTTTTCCCATGTAGGTTATTACAGAATATTGAGTATCGTTCGTTGTGCTATGCAGCAGGTCCTTGTTGTTTATTTTATTTATGATTTTTTTATAAGTTTAATTATTTATTTATTTTTGGCTGCATTGGGTCTTCGTTGTTGCGTGCGGGCTTTTTCTAGTTGCAGCGAGCAGGGGCTACTCTTTGTTGTGGTGCGCAGGCTTCTCACTGTGGTGGCTTCTCTTGTTGCACAGCATGGGCTCTAGGCGCGCGGGCTTCAGTAGTTGTGGTGTGCAGGCTTAGCAGTTGTGGTGCGCGGGCTTAGCAGTTGTGGTGCACGGCCTTAGTTGCTCCATGGTATGTGGGATCTTCCCAGACCAGGGCTCGAACCCGTGTCCCCTGCATTGGCAGGCGGGTTCTCAACCACTGTGCCACCAGGGATGTCCCTATCTATTTTATGTATAGTAGTGTGTATATGTTACTCCCAAATTCCTAATTTATCCTTCCCCACCACCTTTGCCCTTTGATAACCATAAGTTTGTTTTCTATGTCAGTGAGTCTGTTTCTGTTTTGTAAATAAGTTCATTTGTATCATCTTTTTAGATTCCACATATGTGATATTAATGATATTAGTCTTTCTCTGATTTACTTCACTTAGTATGATCATCTCTAGGTCCATTCATGTTGCTGCAAATGGCATTATTTCATTCTTTTTAATGGCTGAGTAATATTCCATTGTATATATGTACCACATCTTCTTTATCCATTCATCTGTCGATGGACATTTAGGTTGCTTCCATGTCTTGGCTATTGTAAATAGTGCTGCAATGAACATTGGGGTGCATGTATCTTTTCGAATTATGGTTTTCTCCAGACATATGCCCAGGAGTGGGATTGCTGCATCATATGGTAGTTCTATTTGTAGTTTTTTAAGAAACCTTCATACTGTTCTGCATAGTGCCTGGACCAATTTACATTCCCACCAACTGTATAGGAGGGTTCCCTTTTCTCCACACCTTCTCCAGCATTCATTATTTGTAGATTTTTTGATGATGGTCATTCTGACTGGTATGAGATGATACCTCATTGTAGTTTTGACTTGTATTTCTCTAATTATTAGCGCTGTTGAGCATCTTTTCATGTGCCTTTTGGCCATCTGTATATCTTTGGAGAAATGCCTATTTAGATCTGCCCATTTTTTTTTTTTTTTTTTTTGCTGTACGCGGGCCTCTCACTGTTGTGGCCTCTCCCGTTGCGGAGCACAGGCTCCGGATGCGCAGGTTCAGCGGCCATGCCTCATGGGCCCAGCCGCTCCGCGGCACGTGGGATCCTCCCGGACCGGGACACGAACCCGTGTCCCCTGCATCGGCAGGCGGACTCTCAACCACTACGCCACCAGGAAAGCCCTAGATCTGCCCATTTTTTGATTAGGTTGTTTGTTGTTTTGATATTGAGCTATATAAGCTGTGTAATCTGTTTGTATATTTTGGAGATTAAGCCCTTGTCAGTTGCATCATTTGCAAATATTTTTTTCCCATTCTGTAGGTTGTCATTTCATTTTGTTTATGGTTTCCTCTGCTGTGCACAAGCTTTTAATTAAGTCCCATGTTTTAATTTTTGTTTTTGCTTTTGTTTCCTTTTGGTATTGATCATCTTATACTGATACTTTCCCAGTTCCAGCTCTGGAATCAGTCATTTTTCCAAGGAGTTCCTGAATCCTTTAAGTAGAGAATGGTATTTAGAAACCAAGATCTGGGCAAGGTGCTCTTGTTGCCCTCTCAGAAAACTGAGCTACGGACTAGATGTACGTACATATGTACGTACACACACACACACACACACACACTTACATCAGTATTTATTTCTATATCTATCTATATTTATTCAAAACCGTAAGTTCATACTGATTCCAGTTCAACACGGAGTTAATTCTAGTTGTGTTTTTTCCTTTGCTGTAATTCCCCTCTCTGAGTGAGGAACTTGGCCCTTGTTTTCCTTGATAGATTTACTTAATCAATTTACCTAGATGTTACTCCTATGCATGTTTGCTCTCCTTACCCCAGCTCTCACATCCCTGCAGGGTTACTGCTGTATGGATATCCTCTGTGCCCAGGTGGCTGACTCCCCAGCCCTGCTCACCTTCATCAGGCTCTGTCACCCTGTCCCAATTTCCCCCCATGCAAGGATGTCTTCCTCACTTGGGCTTCTATAGACCCTGTGGTTGGTAGGGGGAACAGTAATGATCCCTAGAGCCTTAAGACTAAAATTTCAGGAAAGTAAGGAGGAAGGGAGAGAACTTTTTTTTTTTTGTTTGTTCCTTTATATGTGTTTGAATGAATGGTGTATTAGTTTCCTAGGGAGGCCATAACAAATTACCACAAAGTGGCTGTCTTAAAACAACAGAAATTTGTAGTCTTATAGCCCTGAAAATTAAGTCTGAAAGTCTGAAATTAAGGTGTAAGTAGGGCCATGTTCTTTCTGAAGGCTCTAAGAGAACATCCTTCCTTGACTCTTCCTAGCTTCTGGTGGTTGCCAGCAATCCTTGGTGTTACTGGGCTTTCAGCTGCATAACTCCAGCCTCTGCCTCTGTCACATGGCGTGCTTTCTGGATGTCTGTGTCTCTTCTTTGTTTTCAAAAAACTACTATGTATAAAATAAACAAGCCACAAGGATATATTGCACAGCACAGAGAATACAGCCAACATTCTACAATAACCCTGAATGGAGTATAGTCTACAAAAATATTGAATCACTATGTTGTACACCTGAAACCAAGAAAGTACTGCAAATCAACTACACTTCAATAAAAATAAAATAAAAGACACAGCTTTTGAATTAAAAAGAAAAAGAACTCGACATGTCAGATTTTTCCAGGGCACAAGACAAAAATAAAACTGGATTATTTAAACCATGATTTGTCTCTCCATGCAGCTCATCTCTTCTCTTTTTATAAGGACACCGGTCATATTGGATTAAGGGCTCACCTACTTATTAACTTAACTAATTACATCTAATCAACCAACTAACTAAAGAATGATTGAATGAATGGTATTTAGAAACCAAGATCTGGGTGCTAGGGACTCCTGTTGCATGGTCACTTTTAAAAGTCACTTCCACCTGACCTGTAGATGCTAATGTTCCTTAGGGCTCCATGCCGAGCCCCTTTTCTCTTTACCATTAACTCTCTCAACCATCCCCATGCTTTCGTATATCAACTCTATAACAACTTCCAATGCTGTACCACTTTCAACATAGACCTCGCTCCTAAGCTTCAGATTTTATATCACGCGCTACCTATATACCCCTACTTGACTGTTTTGCATATTCAAAACCAAATTTTTATTTTCCCCTACACCTTCTCCCATTTTTTCCAGCACAGGTAGGTCAAGCCATACCTGTTTGTCATACTCAATACTTACCTTCCGTCTAATATCTTTTCGAAGCCATTGCCACAAATTCTCACATCTTCTGCTTACTCTTTCTGTCTTCTTTCCGTCTCAGCGGCCACCATCCTAGTCAAATCCTCCATTATTTCTTATCTGATTGAATACATTTGTCCCTAACTCATAGCTTCAATTCTGAGATTTACCCCTTCAATCTATTGTCCTCAATATAGCCAGGGTGATTCTTTAAATATACAAAATTTTTTTTTTTTTTTTTTTTTTGCGGTAGGCGGGCCTCTCACTGCTGTGGCCTCTCCCGTTGCGGAGCACAGGCTCCGGACGCGCAGGCTCAGCGGCCACGGCTCACGGGCCCAGCCGCTCCGCAGCATGTGGGATCTTCCCGGACCGGGGCACGAACCCGGGTCCCCTGCATCGGCAGGCGGACTCCCAACCACTGCGCCACCAGGGAAGCCCTATACAAATTTTTAAAATAAAATTTTTAGCCTTACCAGCATCTTGCTTACTCACTTAATCTATGCCTTTTTTCCCTTTCTTCCATCCTCCTCCCCTTCTCTCCTTCTCCTCTCCTTCCCCCCTTTCCTTCCTTCTTCCCTACCTCCCTCACTTATCTCTCTCTCTCTTTCTATCTTTTCCTTTTACTTATTTATTTTTGCAGGTATATTTTACAGGAAATTCTTGACATCATAAAATTTCCCCTCTACTTGAGAAACATCTCTAAAGAATAAAGAATAGGGATATTTTCTTATGTAGCCATAACATTAATTAATACAACACACCAAATTAAAGATAATTCCTCAATATCATCTACTTCTCAGTCCATATTCAAATTTCTCTGTCTCAAAAATCTTTTTTACATTTTGCTTGTTAGTTACAATACTCATTTAAAAACACGGATCACAGCCAAGATGCGGTAGCCCCATTCTTTCCAGGCCCTCCCCTTACAACTAAAAAAAAAACCTGGAGATAATACAACAATAAAGCATAGGACGATTCTGAAAAGTGGAAAGAAGGCAGATGTTCTAGGGACCTCGGGACTTGAGGAACAACATGGCAATGAGTCCCTGAGATTCTTTATTGCCGCTCACGTGTTCCAGACAGGTCGTTTCCTCCAAACTGGAACTGTCAACAGGCACAGACAGAAAAGCTCCAAGAAAAAGCCTTTTCTATAGCCAAAGGATCAGGAAAAGGATGGCTTAACAACAGAAAATCTTTTTTGGCAATACCTGCCCTACTCCAACCAACACCAACAGAAAAACTGCCTGGCTTCCTTTGCTTTCAGTGGAATCAAACAGGAAGCTGATTTTCCATCTATCGTCTGTCCCCAACCCCATGGAAGCAGATAGTGGTGCTCTGCTTCTCTTGCCTGTTGGGGTGAAGTCGGTGAGACTGAGAGGGAGCTGACCTTTCATCTCCAGTTCAGTGGAAGCAGTTGATGCTCTGATGCCCCTGCCTGGGTGGTGTTGGCTGGGCTGAATGAGGAGCTGATCTTTCCAATGGAAGCAGACATTGCTCCCATTCTCCTGCCAGGGTAGCATCAGGGAGGTCCAGTGGCAAGCCAAGCCTCCACTCCCATCTGGCAATGAGACTGAATGGATCAGTACTTCATGATCCCCCACCCAGGTATCTGCAGGGCTCAGTGGGGAGCAGAGCTTCTGCCCAGATTCTGCAGCAACAAAGTATGTGACTTTGCACCGTTGATTCCCCCTTCTCTGAGGTCAGCAGAGCCTAGGAGGGAGCTGAGCTTACGCCACCCACTCAGATACAATGAGACAGAATAGTTGGTCCTCCAGTTTCAAGAGGAAGGTGTCAACAGGTTTGAGGAGAAGCTGAACTCCCTGCCAGCCCATCTACAATAAAGCAGTGTGAGTCGGCATGCTACTTTTCTGGGGGTGTTTTTGGCAGGGCCCAGAGGAAAGGTAAGCATGTGGAACCACTCAGCCCTTGTGCTACATCTCAACAGGGAGACTTTTTGCTAAAAAAGAAGATTAAAAAGGATCCGGAGTCTCATAATATCCAAAATGTCCAGGATGCAATGGAAAATGAAAATCACGTGTCATAACAACAAATCGTAACTTGAATGAGAATAGGAGATCAACAGATGTGAATACAAACATGAATTTGACGTTGGGATGATCTGACACAGATTTTAAAAGAGCCGTCACAAAATGTCTCAACAAACAATATCAAATTCTTTTGAAACAAGTGAAAAATAGAAATTAACAGCAAAGAAATAGAAGTCACAAAAAAAGAACCAGATGGAAATTATAGATGGAAGAATACAATAACTGAAATATAAAACCCTATAGATTGACTCAATAGTAGACTGGAGATGGCAGAGGATAAAAACCAGTAAACTGAAGACAGATTAGTAGAACTTATCCAATCTGTACATCAGAGAGGAAATAGACTGAAAAGATAAATGAACAGTCTCAGAGACCTGTGAGATAATAACAAAAAAACTAATATTTATATCACTGGTGTCCCAGAAGGAGAGGAGAGAGAGAGCGGGACTGAAAAGTATCAGAAGAAATAATGGTTAAAAACTTCCCCAAGTTGGCAAAAGATATGAACTTAAAGATTCAAGATGAGTCAAATGGATAAATGCAAAAAAATCCACTCTAAGCAACATCATAATTAAACTTTTGAAAACAAAAGACAAAGGAAAAAAAATCTTCAAATATGGGTCAGAGGATGGCATTCTGCTGTTTAAAACCTACAGTGGCTTCCCCTGTGCCCATGATCCAGAACTATGTTTAATAATGGTGATTTGGGACTCCTACCCTTCAGTGCTATTGAGGATACCAAAGGTTCAGCCACACGAATAGCCACTGGCCGTTCAGTTCCCAGCCACGAGGCTGTGACTGGGTTCTCACGTCTCTGGTCCAAGCTGAGTTGTAATCTTAGGCACAGGGACAAATCTTAAGGCCTCCTTTTACAAATAAGGGGACCCCATCCATGGCACTTATTCAAGCAGTAAACCTGGTTCTGGTTGCTGCCTCCCCAACACGTCACTTACATGAAACTTCTAAAATTGCCTTTACCTGGAAGGAGACAAAATCCTATAGTGTCTGTCTGCTCCTGTCCCTGGAACCCAAGAGACCTTGAGCCCACTCACTACTGTTCATTTCTGCTCCACTTCTGGTTCATGTTTTTGTTTATTTGATTATACAGATTCTTAAATTACTTGTGTATTCAGTTACTCTTTTTGTGAACAAATATTTAATAAGTACATAATATGTGCTTAATATTTGGGTGGGAAGAGCATATACCAGTTAGACTTAGATTCTGTTCTAAAGACACTTAGACTCTAGTGGGTAGGAGAGAGAACACGGGTACACTCATAAAAGGCCAGCATTTTACAGCGCTTGCTATACGTGAAACACTTTACATGGGTTAACTTATTCAATATCCATTAGCAACACTGAGGTGAGTGCTATTATTATACTCTCCCATTATTTTTATCTTACTTTGAGGAATGCTGATGTAGAGTGACTCACTCACCCAAGGTGACACATCTTGTTCATGGAGGAACCAGGATGCAGGTCAGCAAAAGGAAATCAGTTTGAGACTGCATGACTGAAAGACCAGTGCACTTGGCTCTGATGCAGAATTTTTGAAGGACTTAGAGCAGGGGTGTGATCAAATATAAAGGTCATTTAGATTTTAGCAAACAGACAGGGTAGATCAGATCAGATGAGCCTCTAGTGAGGAGATTATGAGACAATGGGGGCCCAGGACGCATGGTGGCCGTGAGAATGGACCAGAAAGTACAGAATAACAGCATCTAGTGACAGATTATACATAGATACGAGGAGGATAAAAAGTGTCTCCTTTATGTCAAAAATCAAAGGATGTTAAAGATCCCTGGACTACAGCATGAGAGATGTGAGCTTCATCAGGGTTTTGCCATTTATTAGTTGTGTGTGCCTTTTGGTATGACACTTCAACTCTTAATCCTGTCTTCTCAGTTTTCAAATGAAATTTGATTAGATTAGAGGCTCTGAAGTAGAAGCTACTATGCTTTATTGTTTTTTTTTAATTAAAACAATAAAGCATTTTATAAAAATTTGAATTACATCTATCAACGTTTGCACATTGGGATTACACACAAATCTGGATTTCTGGCTTTTCGTGAAAAACTGGAAGATCTGGTAACACTAGGCTCCTGCTCTCACGTGACAGCAATGTGCTTCACCTTGAGAAGCGCTGTCCCTCTAGCTAGGTCACCTCCTTTCTGTCCTTCCATCCCTCAAGTTTGCTTCCACCACAGCAATCATATTGCCTATCTGGGCTCTGTAGGTATTCGCATATTTTTAGCCCTGAACTAGTTGATTTTCCAGTTTCTTCCATTTGTGAATCTTCTGAATCTATAACTGTCATATGTTTCCTAAAAGGGGGGGGGTGGTAACAGTAGTAGGTTTAAGGGCTTATCTTGTACACTGTATTTTAAGTGCTTTACATATATTATTTCATTCAATCCTCAAAACAGCCTTTTGGCATCAACATTAGTTTTCATCATCCTCATGTTACAAGTGAGGAACCAATGTTAGGAGAGGCTAACTTGCCCAAGGTCATATGGCAGCTATGTTGTAAGTCAGGATTTGAACCCAACTGTCTGACTCCAGATCTAATGCTTCTAAATCATAAAGCTCTGAAAATTCGAAGGTCAGCGAACTTTGGAGAAAGGCTAGTTGGTTCTTGGTGTATGAGAGGATGATGGTCAGTGTACCATGATGGCTGTGAAGGGATGAAGATGATCCAGGTACTAGCTACCCTAGGTGGAGGAGTGAGAACCCTCAGCCCTTGTAATTCTTCACACCACCTGTTAAATAACCGAAAAAGGACACTCAGTGTAGTCCTAGTGGTAATGAAGCGTTAAGAGCTGAGATGAGAAAGGCTTTGAAAGGATTTAAGAATTAAAGGGGAACGGGAGTCAGAGGGACAGCTCGGGGTGCGGGGAGCTGACATTAAAGCTAGACGTGTGCTAGCCCTCTTCTTCTGCCAAGAAGCTGTAAGTGCAAACTTGAGATCTGGACTGGAGGCCAAATAGATGAGATATTGCTGTGCATCCATCAAATCAAGTTTACAAACTATGGTGAGAGAGATGTTTGTGCAAAACTCTCCAGAGAGCTGCTGGGCAATGGAGCTACAGGGAGGGCTTAATGGCTATTTTAAATTGCTGGTTTATCAACTACGGATATCTAAAATATATAATACAATTTAATAAAATGTGGAAAAACGTGCATGAGTCTTCAGGAACTTATAAACTATGTAAAAGCTTAAATATGGGGCTTCCCTGGTGGCGCAGTGGTTGAGAGTCCGTCTGCCGACGCAGGGGACACGGGTTCGTGCCCCGGTCCGGGAAGATCCCACATGCCGTGGAGCAGCTAGGCCCATGAGCCATGGCCGCTGAGCCTGCACGTCCAGAGCCTGTGCTCCGCAACGGGAGAGGCCACAACAGTGAGAGGCCCGCGTACTGCAAAAAAAAAAAGTATATAGAGTGTTTTAGGCCAGTCCTCATGGCTTATGCTGACGGTTTTTTACCTCAGGAAAAGGTTAAGACAACCTCAAGTGGGATTGGGAAGCCAGGAATTTGTGAGAAAAGTGAGATAAGATTTTGGATCAGCTCCTATGACTAAGTATTACCAGTTTTGAAAAGTACTATAATCAGTTGACGCATCCAGGGGGTGGCTTGGCTTGGCTTCAGTCACTGTCCCCAAAGCCACGCCAAGTAAATTTCCTGTAAAATCTATGTAAAAACCGGGTTTGCTAGGAAAAGCCCCACAGTACCCCCTTTCAACCAGAATGGCTCCTCTGAATGCCTCTTATGTAAAACTTCTGGAGCAGCCCCTAGCTAAAATTCATTTTACAGAAGTTGTAAAGCTGCTGCCAAGGCCTGACCCTAATCTTGTCCTGGTGCTATCATTAGATTCCTTCCTCAGGGCTAACAGCAAGCAAACCCTCCTGCAAGGATGAAATCAATGATGTACAGTGAGGGAAGGGTTGGTTTGACCAATGCGGCTGGGAAGACTAGAGAAGGAAGGTGTTTTGATGTTGGAAAAGAATGTGAATCTTTGTCACTACCTGGAAAAGCTGGCCTGCTTGGGTGTGGAGCTGCGTGAAAACCCTCAGAGAAGAGCAGGACCAAGACCCCGAGATATTTTCCCTTCATTTCAGAATCTTGTCTTGCGTGGGGAGTAATAGTGAACCAAAGAGGGCTGGCCCTTAGAGGGTATAAGTCCTCTTCCTAAAACAGGTCATGTGGTCTTTCATCCAGGCTCCTTCACTGATTTGTATGTACATTCGGGCAGGTCACTCAATTCATTTCAATGTTCATCTTACCAGAGCTTTGTCCTCATCTGCAAAGTGAAGGCTCTGGATCTCTTAATCTCCATGGCTTCTTCCAGCTCTAGGTACATGTTTCTAGGTGGGATCCTTTGCAGTTGACAGGTCCAGGGGATGCCAGTGATGTCCAGACCAGATGTTTGGAATGGTTCTGTTTATCACAAATGATAAAGGGCCATCCTGATATAAGAAAAAAGAGATTGGCTTGGTGTTCCCAGCTTCAAGCAGGATCTACATCTTGGTGAGTGAAGTGAGGGTCATTTGGCTTAAGGTGTTCAGAGTGGATGAGGTTCTTTATCTCATCCAGTGCCTCCAATTACACAGCACTGGCTAAATTGCAGTGAATCCATCACAATAGTCAAAGAAAACATGATTTAAGCCTTAAAGAGTGAAATTGGCTATAACAGAATAACCTGTTTCTTTTAGTTTGACCGAAAGACTTAACTTTGCCATTCTTCACTTAAAATGAGTTCTCTGCATTGTCCACAAGAACAAATCTTCTTAAAATTTTGAGAATTAAGTTTAATACATAAAACCCTAAAAATTAATGTGACTGAACCTGCATATTTATACCACATAATATTTATAAATATTATCTCCAATATTTCTGTGCTATGTTAAAGCAAGGATGTGTAACTAATATTGTGAGAATATGGCAAATGGGGTGGAGAAGGAAGTAGTTTATAAATTTTAGAGTCACTGTAATTAATAGAAGGAAATACATATTTTCACGTAATCAAATACACATGAACAGTTTCCACTTGTATCATGGGCGTGGATTTGAAGGCAACATAGAATAAGGAAGGAGCCAACTTTAAAGATGTTTATTTTTTCAGCTTATGAGGAACACGTGGAGTTAAGTATATAGAAATATACATCTGAAAATTAAATAACTACACCAGTGAGTTAATACTCAACTCTTCAAGGGCAGAAATGGTCTCATTCAGTTTTCAATCCTTAGTACGTCCAACAGTACTTGCTACACAAAAGGTATTTGGTACATTTTGAGAGAGGAAGGAAAAGCTTTCCCCCATAAAACAGTTGGGAAGAAGCTCACTTTTGCTTGACCCTGAGGAAGAACTAATCATTTTCTAAAGTGGTAAAAATCCACAAATAAAAACCAGATCATCTTATTGAATGCAGTTGAAGTTACCCTTTTGCCAAATGTTTATTCTTTGACTCCAATGTGCTGTATAATGTACAAGGGCTAACACAGCTCAGAAGAGGAATGAGACACTCCTGGCCCTCAGGGAAGAGCGGATCAAACAGGGGAGATAAAACATGCAGAAGCAAGTGATGACAAAGCTATAGTGATATAAAGGTGTGTTATGTTCAAGGGAGATATTACTTTGGGCTGATGGAATTTGTTGAATGCCTATTGCGTGCTAGGCACTTTGAAATTTATTTCTCTCACAAAGATGGACATTATTATACCTACCTCACAGATGATGAAACTGAGGCTCAGAAGGTACGCGTGTGAACAGTTCACAGCTGTCACTTTGTGCTGGATGCACGTGGCTCTTTTAATGATCACATGATGCCTTCCAGAAGCAGAGGACGTTCATGCAGGAAGTAACATTGTGGTTGGGCCTTACAGACCTTGTCCATAGTAGAATCCTATCCTGTAAGGTTTCCCCTTCTGATCAGTGGTGAGCTTCTTTCCTTCCCTTCCTCACTGACCCATTGCAAGCCAGGTCAGTTAGAGTCTTCTCTTGAGAATTATCAGACTGAATCTTAAGGAACAGAAGCAATCACACTTGGTGGGTAGGAGCTGTGGAGAATGTGTACTGAGAACTCTTATCTACCATGTCTGCCGTGATGTGGAAGAAACTAGACCATATTAGAGAAGATGAAGCTGATATGCCAATAAGAGCAGAGGTAAGAATGAGAATGAGAGAGAGAAATAGAGAAAAAGAGAGAGAGAGTTATTTCCAGTTTTCATGAGGCCCAATTCTAGCTTTTTCCTCCCTCCTGCTATGGGAAATACTCCAAAATCCTTTCATCCTTCCAATTTCTTTGGTAATTTAGTTCAAGTTTGTTTTTCTATCACTTGCAACCAAAAAATGAGTAGTATGATAAGGTAGTCTTTGAAGGTAATATAAATAATTTAAGTAAAAAAAAAAGGCAGGGGGAAGTACAAAAGAATCTCTCAGTCTGGGTTTCCCAGAAAGCAGAGCTTGAGGCAGAGGAGACTGTACTACTACCCTAAGAGAGAGTGCAGTCCTAGGGCTGGGTATGAGGGAAAGGGGAGGGAGACAGCAAAGGCAGGATGGACACAATGAGATGTGTCCTAATGGTCAAGGGTTTGCCTGGTTGGACATTGATTCTCTGCTCTTCCAAGTTGCACCATATGGCTGCCTAGGGTCCACAGCATCAGCAAGCAGAGGGAAGCCTTGGGCAGGACAGGAGAGGTATGTGGTGCAGGCGTAAAGTGAGGCACTATTGAGTTGTGTCTGCTGGAATGAGTCAGAATCCATGAAGAGTCGGTAATAATAACACCTACTTCACATGGTTGACATAAGAATTAAATGTTAATAAAAGCAAAGTACATAGAACAGTGGGGGACACCTAGTTGGCATTAGCATTCAATAGATAATAACTATTATCATTGTTACTACTACTTCTACTAATTGTACTACTACTATTGAAGATCTTGGAAAAGAGTAATATCGCCATAAGGGCACATAGGATGGGTTAGAATGGGGGAGAGAGTGGAGATGGAGAACCAGTTAGATCCAGGAGCACATATTTAAGTGTATTAAATGAATTAATCAGAAGATTATTGAAATGAATTAATCAGAAGATTATAGTTCAGATGAGCAGGTAAATAAAGCTGGTTAGTGTAGTTTGTAAAATCCTATGGTGTTCTGGATGTCTTTGGGTTTCTTCTTTTGATTAAAAAAAAAAAACCCACGGGTATAGAAAAATATTTCTATACCAAAAGAACATCAGTGCAAATATAAATGGCAACTGAATCTTGGTCTTGGTATTAGGCGGATGAAAGGGAGCAGTAGGGACCGAGGTAAATTGGACAGTACACACACGGTGTAAAGGAATTACTGCTGCTCAGGAGCAGTTGAGTAATTCCACACGAGAAATCGGGCCAAGTGCTTCAGACATTTAGATTTCTGAAGAGTGGCTGAAATCCTGAGAACTGCATGAAATCACTCACCTTTTATTGTTGGTTCAAATTTTTCTAAAATATCATGTGAGTCAAAGAATACATACCTAAAGTCCTCGTGTAAGCCATGGTTGTTAATTTGCAATTTTCGTGAGTAGCAGGGAGGGCACAGAAGCCAGGTTATAAGGATGTGACGTCCCAGGGTGCAGCTACCATATCTTATTGATATCTGTATATTCAGTATTAACAGTACCTCATTGGCACGGATGTCAGTAAAATGGTCCTTCCCTTAAAAGTTGGTTGGAGATAGACACATAAGCATCTAGTTATAATACAATGGGATAAATATGATGACAGAGATGAGTCCAAGATATTAGGAGAGCACAGAGGTAAGGCAACAAATTAAGGGAGGCTGTATCCAGTAAGACTTCTCGGAGGAGGTGACATGGCATTGCTAGGTAGTAATGAAAAAAACCTAAGAGGTCAGATAAACATTTTTTTCAATATTTATTTTATCATTTAGAGTGGTTAAAGCAAATATTGAAATTTAAAGAAACATATAGTAATTCTATACCTTATTCTGCTTCATGCTGTGGAAAACAATAAATGCATTAATATTTCCACTTAGGATTGAAAATGTTTGGGGAAGCAAAAAAAGATTGTTTGCCAAATAATGAAAAATTTTATTTCCTTAGAAAATATCACGTCATCTGACAGAAAAAATTACTGCAAAACTACAAGAGTACCTGTTCAGCCAACAATAAAGGAGGTCGACATTGTAGTCATTCTTTTATTTACTTCTCAGACTGGAAAATATAACAGGCCTTTATCTGATCATCAGATAAGACTACCTTTTCCTTAGTAAGAGAAACAGATTTTATCGTCAGGAGATAATAGAGAACGTTTATATGCACATTTCAGTGGCGAAATAATTAAACTTTTTAGAAATACCCTTGAAAATCATTCAGATATATGGTTACTTTTGAAGATCTTCACGATCTTTTTGAGATCTGAAATTCCACTTCTGTAAGGCAACATCTTCTTCTTGATACAGATATATCCCATTATATATCCCATTGCACAGAATAAATGTGCAATCACAAACTTGCTAAACTAGTTTAATTAGCGTTTTAACAATCATTAATGTGAGCAACACAGAGGTCCTGAAATGAAAGGATCACATTGTTTTGAGTCACTCACTATAGTGCATTATTTTAAATTCTTTTTTCTTTTCTTTTCTTTTTTTTTTTGATGAAAGATGTAAGAGAGACATTTCAGAAGGGAATAGGTACCTTGATGGGAGACACGATCTTCAGGACCCGGAAAGTGCATAACGTGCCTTAGCTACTTGCAATTCTGGTTCCAAGAGCTAGTTCCCGGTTCTGTAAAATGTTAGTAATTCTGGCTTTGGCTAATTCATAATTTATAATAAACCATACGGGACACAGGGTAAAATTTGTTTTTGAACCATCTAAGACAGGGTAAAAGAATTTTAAAGCAGCTTAATGTTATAAATGAGTCTGCAGATGAGATATTTAAGATGATTAAAAAAAAGAAGAACAAGTTGTTCTCAAACACTTTGGAAGTATGGACTTAAATAAACAGATGAGCCATGTGCAAATTATTTAAACTATTCTAAGCCCTGTCATATTTGGAGGGAACCTTGAAAGGTCATTCAGTAGCATTCTAGTTTCATGACCATAAATACCTTTATTTGAGAATACTTTGCTTAAAATGTCACTAGTTAATAACGTAATTACTTTTCTTAAAGCACTCTATAATGACCACTGTTCTTTTTAGAAAGGAGTCTAAATCAGTGTTTTTCAAAATAATATCTGTAAATTATTTTGAATACCTTATTTGTGTTTTATTAGATTTTCCCTCTTTCTAAATATATAATTTCAAGGGTTAAAAAAATTCATTCATTTATTTATTTTAAAATAACATATCTTGGGTCTGGCCCAGCAGCACCTTGACAAACTACGGCAGGTGGATTAGAGTGAGGGTGGAGGTAGCTCTGACACTTGGCCTATGAAAGAGACCTGGTGACAGATGCTGAGTGGATCCATCTGACGAGCAAGTTAGGGTAGTCAAAATGGTATGGTATAAGAAAAATGAAGTGTTGGGGTTTCATGAAGGTATCCTCAGAGATTCATGGGGTAGAGTAAGAAGAAATCAAGTGATGCTCTATCGTCAGAAGCCCAGACATTCAACCTCAGTGAAGTTAGTAGATCTCAGTACCCAGATTTCTAGCAGAGGTGCTGGAAAGAACAAGGCAAGACCCAGTGCTAAATAGCATGGGTAAGAAGGCAGGTGACTAAGATAAAAAGACTAAAGTCCAGAATCAAGGCAGAAAACACTGAGCCACTATGAGGTAGGTGGAGTGGACAACTGTCCACGGTGCCCAGCCTTCATTCTCTTTTTTCTTATCATAGGTCTCCTCTGGGAAGCCAGCCAGATAATGAGCATGGAGTTGACCTCGTCCAGCTCCTGGGGTGAGCCCTGGATGGCTTAAGTCAAACAGCATAGTGTCTATGACCTAAGCTGGATCAATGACAGTGAACCGTTGGGACTTTAACTAAGACTGCTAGCATTGCAGTCTCCTCTTCTTGGAACTACGGTCAGTTCTAGTATCATGAGGGGAGCCACATTGAGGAAAAAGCTGACATGACTTGTGAACGTGGACGACTGGAAATTGGCTGGGAAATGAAGACAAAGCACTAAGGATACAGTAAACCATGGATCTTGTGATGACTAAAGACGGCACTATCTCTCTGGACATTTTAGTTGTCTGGACCAATGAATTCCTTTTTCGTTGCAGCCATTTGCGTTGGGATTTCTGTCACTTGTGATTGAAAGCACTTGATACATTAGATGCTGGCCAGGAATAATGAAGAAACACAGTGGTTAGATGATTCATGGTGGGCACCGAGTCTCGGGGATAAGACCAGTCTCGTTACGATTAGGGTGACTTAAGGTTAGAGGTGTCCTGATGTTGAATCCCAAAGTACTGGGCAAGAACTATTTAAATTTCTTTCGCTGAAGATTAGGATTGGTTGCATCTTAACTGGCTGAATTTAAGGTGAAAATTGAGTCTGCAGATGACAACAAATTTACAGGAGGAAGATGGGCTAAGAAACAGGCTGGGTCTGAGCCCATTTACAACCCTCCTAAACTTGATTTATTCTTGGAATTGGGAAAGGAGAGTTTGAGAGGGACTTAAGGTCTAATTTTATAATGTAGGACAAAGGAAGACATAAATGTACATAAATAATTACTTAAACATTTTGAGATAAAAATTTTAATATATCTAAATAAATAGCTATGTACCAATATATCAATAAGTGAGGCAAACCTATGTAATCAATCTCTTTATTTTAATTGGCATGAAGAATGCACATGAGACTAATATGG
This sequence comes from Phocoena phocoena, assembly GCF_963924675.1. NCBI lineage: Eukaryota > Metazoa > Chordata > Mammalia > Artiodactyla > Phocoenidae > Phocoena > Phocoena phocoena. Next base: position 35,230,660 of record NC_089222.1, on the reverse strand, counting down.
TGACAATTATAATTAGAAGTTATATTTCCTTGCTATCCTCTCTCACGAAGACCCTACCTATTTTTGTTTATTGTTATATTCCCAGTATCTAGAGCAACTGCTGTTTGGCAAATTGAATAGATAACTTGGTTGTCTTCCTATAGGTTCTCTCCAAAGCTGACCTTGACATAAGGACTTGGGCAGAGATGGTTTATTTCAGATGTGAACCCAGGCAGCCAAGCAAGGAAGTAGAGAAATTAAACAGGGGAAGGAAAGGAACCAATAAAAGGCATGTTAACAAGCCAGCTGCCATTGTAGGCAACAGGACTTCAATCTCACAGGGGACGTCTAGGAAACCATGTGGAACATGCCTCAGAACTGTCCCCTTGTACAGTGGGAAAGCTAGGACTTTACCTTCCACATCTCATTCTCCATTAGGTGAGGGCTCACTCCATCCCTAGAGGTGAACTCCCCAACACTTGTGCTGGGTCTGTCTGCGATGGCCTATGTATCACAATGTGGAGAAAGCCTTCAGGCAGAGGAATGGGGAGAGCCAGAAACTTGAGATGGGGAGTTTGTGATAGAAACAATCTATCACAGCGACAGGTGAAATTTGAGGCAGACCAGGAGGATATGGGGTGGACATCTATAGCATCTGCCACACTGATAACCAGGATACCTGTTTTCATCTGGTCAATATCTCTTACCCACTACTTTAGGTCATGGCATCTCCCCTTCACCTGGTGAACTGATACTCCTCCAGTCCATGCATTTCTGGTGTCTGCCAATCAAGAACTGCTGGGTTCCATCTTACTGCCCTAGAATGTTATATGGGGACACTGAGAGGATGAGAAGATCTCTCTTTCCTCTGAGTTCACTAACTTAAATGATTTATACCTGGACTCATCGGCAGCCATGCTTCTCCTTCCCTTGCTTCAAGGAGGAAGCCATCTATAGCAGCAGAGAATGGAACCAATATTTACAGAGAGAAGCAAAACCAAAGAATGCAGAGAACCAAAAAGACAGTTGAGTTCTAAAGTGAAGTCATTTCTTTCTTTTTTTAAAATAACTTTATTTATTTATTTATTATTTATTTTTGGCTGTGTTGGGTCTTCTCGTTGCTGTGTGCAGGCTTTCTCTAGTTGCAGCGAGAGGGGGCTACTCTTCGTTGTGGTGCACTGGCTTCTCATTGCAGTGTCTTGTGGAGCACGGGCTCTAGGTGCATGGGTTTCAGTAGTTGTGGCATGTGGGCTCAGTAGTTGTGGCTCACAGGCTTAGTTGCTCCGCAGCATGTGGGATCTTCCCAGACTAGGGCTTGAACCCTGCGTTGGCAGGCGGATTCTTAACCACTGTGCCACCAGGGAAGTCCCTGAAGTCATTTCTTAAGGCTGATCTACTCCGGTCAGGAAAGTTCCCCTGACTCACCCAGTCTCATGAGAAAATCGGTTTTCTATTCTACTCCACCTCCACTTTTTTCTTTACATGTTCTAGATTGAATTAGCTTTCTCTTATTAACAGCCGTAATAGTATTACCCAGTATACTTGCTTTAAAAAAAAAAAAAAGCCACATAGTTGGTTGAAATAGAGCAACCATTCGTTTCTAGGAGGCAGAGAATCCTACAATGAACAACACATACCTCATCTACACTATGGAAATGTAGTAGCTGGGAAGAAAATACTTATCTCTGCTCTAGGAAGAGAGGAAAAGTGACACAAATCTTGTGTGGTCTACGGAAGAACAAATCTCTTTAGATCCTGAGTCTAGTACATATAAAGGTGGGTTCTATACACAAGTGTTTTGTTTGTTTGTTTGTTTTTAGGACACCAAAACACTGAGGGATCATGGGAGGAGGAGTCCTTCAAAAAAGCTTTGTATCACTAATTGTCCTTGTCTTTTGTATGTTCTTCTAAAGATCTTTTTAAAAGTTGTTTTACTATGTATTTATTATCTTAATTATAAATTAGTACTTCACAATGACATCTTAAACACTCATGCTTTTGCCTCTTCTTTTTTCTTCAACTAGTAGAAACAAGTTAAGAAGTAAACAGCTTGACAACATTGTTACCTTCCTTATAAGACTTTTTTTAATTATTATTTTTCTTTTGTTAAATAGAAAATTCTTATACTTCTCTCGATCTGCTGCTATAAAATGCTGCTGCTTGATTTTCTATTTGATACTTTTGTGACATTTATTCAAATTGAAAAAACAGCTTCAAATTATTTGTATTTATAGACACAACCCAGGAAATTTCACGTAAATATAGAAAATCAGTTTTTGACAAAACACAGAAAAATGATGTACGCATGATTCTGATGAGAAACCATGATGTTTAATACAATTTAACAAATTTTTGAGTCGCTGATGTTGGTCAGGGATTGCACTAGACTCAAAATAATAGGCTGCATATCCAGGTCTTATATAAAGCCTGACAGATGATTTTTGTTATTGGAGAACTAATACCAAGAGATACTGTGAGGCTTTGCTGTCTTCCTTGCAATGGCGTTCTGAGAAGGCAGATCTAGAACCATGGGGTTGATAACCTGGTATTTCTGTCCCACGGCCAGGGGTACATTGACCCCTCCCCACGGATAGGTTATGTTACTCTGAACAACTGAAGCCAGTGAGCTGGGTGGAGAGCACAAGGGATATAGTAAAGAAGGAAAGGGAGGGTCATAGTGGGACTGAGTATCAGGTCTGGAGGAGCTTCGGGCAGTAAACAGGAAATGAGTTTTAAGATGACAAGAGGGAGTATTGAGAAGAAACTGGATCAAGACAGTGAGTATTAAGTGTGTAAACAGTAAAAGGATTGAAGACCCACTTTTCTGGGATGCCAGCAGGAGTGAATCTGGTAGCTCAAAGGAGCCATTTACAACTAGACACCATCCACAAATCAAATAACTGAAAATCGAAACAATGGAAGCAATCTATCAGTTTACTTAGAACACACCAAATAACTTGCTGGATTAAATTGTTTTTCTCAAAGTCACTGTACTGATTTACATCCCCACCTGCACTGTATGGGAATTTCAGTTGCTCCACGTCCACACCAACAGTTGGTATCGTCAGTCTTTTTTATTTTAAGATCATTGGTATTAAAAAAAAAGATCTCATGTATCTCATGAGGAGCAAGGTTGAGAACCAATTTCCTACAATCTGAGAGAATCATACTAGATAGATAAGAATGGAAACTGATCTTTAGAATAGCCACCTGGGAAAATTACTTAATCTCTTTGTGTTTAGTAATCTTCATTTATAAAATTAGGATCATAATTCATAAGGCTGTTGTGAAAAGTTGTATATGTTAAGACATGCAAAGCACATTGTATTTGCAGTTCTAACTATTGTTATTGTATCTGCCATAGAGTCAACCAAACAGTGAACAAACATTCCTGGGTACATTCTTCCATGGGTTGTGTGAGACCTCCCCAAACACTCCTGCATTCTACAGGTTATCCAGTTACTCGCTCATTTATCAGGCACGAAGGTTATAAAAGGCATGTTTTTAGTCATTATCTGACAATGCCAAACCAAAAAAAAAAGAAAAAAATCATGATAAAAAAAATGATTGAATAGGAGCAAGAGAAAATGAGGATAGATTATCTTCTTTATAATTTCCATTACTGTAAATAAATTCACAAAAATTATGAACAGCCAAAAATAATCATTTTCCTCTCAAATTTGAACCATTGGTTTAAGATATATGTGTGTTAAATTTTAAAGTCTTCAAAATAAAATGGAGAAAATAACATTTAAAAATCTTATTATACACACACACATAAAATAATTTCTATCAATCTATACAATTTCAGAAATAGCAGATGCTGTCAGTGGGGTCAACGTAGCTTAAATTTTAGCCGTAGGAAAACAAAGTGTTTTTATATCAAATCAAATGTTGAAAAAATATAACCTGACATATGAATATTTAGAACGAGAAGCAACAACTAGGATCCACACCAAGTATGCCATTATATCAACTGTACTTGAAAGCAAAAAATAGCATATTGTGTATCTTTTTTTTTTAAGATTCTACATATAAGTGATATCATATTTGTCTTTCTCCATCTGGCTTCACTTACTACGATAATCTCCAGGTCCATCCATGTTGCTGTAAATGGCATTATTTCATTCTTTTTTTATGGCTGATTAATATTCCATTGTATACATGTAATACATATATATGCCCAGGAGTGGGATTGTAGGATCATATGGTAACCCTATTTTTAGTGTTTTTTTTTTTTTTTTTTTTCATTACGCGGGCCTTTCACTGTTGTGGCCTCTCCCATTGTGGAGCACAGGCTCTGGACGCGCAGGCTCAGTGGCCATGGCTCACGGGCCCAGCCGCTCCGCGGCATGTGGGATCTTCCCAGACTGGGGCACAAACCTGTGTCCCCTGCATCGGCAGGCGGACTCTCAACCACTGCACCACCAGGGAAGCCCTATTTTTAGTTTTTTAAGGAACGTGCATACTGTTCTTCATAGTAGCTGCCCCAATTTACATTCCCACCAAGAGCATTTGTTATTTGTAGACTTTTTAATGATGACCATTCTGACTAGTGTGAGGTGATACCTCCTGGTAGTTTTGATTTGCGTTTCTCTAATAATTAGCAATGTTGAGCATCTTTTCATGTGTCTATTGGCCATCTGTATGCCTTCTTTGGAGAAATGTTTAGTTAGATTTTCTGCCCATTTTTAATTTGTTTGTTTTTTTAATATTGAGTCGTATGAGCTGTTTGTATATTTTGGAAATTAATCTTTTGTCGGTTGCATTATTTGCAAATATTTTTTCCCATTCGTGGGTTGTCTTTTCATTTTGTTTACGGTTTCCTTTGCTGTGTACAAGCTTTTAAGTTTAATTAGGCCTCATTTGTTTCTTTTTGTTTTTATTTTCATCACTCTAGGAGGTGGATCCAAAAAGCGATTGCTGCAATTTACGTCAAAGAGTGTTCTGCCTATGTTTTCCTCCAGGAGTTTTATAGTATCTGGTCTTACTTTTAGGTCTTTAATCCATTTTGAGCTTATTCTTGTATGTGGTGTTAGAGAATGTTCTAATTTTTTTTTACATGTGGCTGTCCAGTTTTCCCAGCACCACGTATTGAAGAGACTGTCTTTTCTCTGTTGTATATTCTTGCCTCCTTTGTTATAGATTAATTGACCATAGGTGCATAGATTTATTTCTGTGCTTTCTTTCCTGTTCCATTGATCTTTATTTATGTTTTTGTGCCAATACCATACTGTTTTGATTATTGTACATTTGTAGTATAGTCTGAAGTCAGGGAGCATGATTCCTCCAGCTCCATTTTTTTCCCTCAAGATTGCTTTGGCTATTTGGAGTCTTTTTGAGTTTCCATACGAATTAAAAAATTTTTTGTTCTAGTTCTGTGAAAACTGGCATTGGTAATTTGATAGGGAATGCATTGAACCTGTAGATTGCCTTTGATAGTATAATTTTGATAATATTTATTCTTCCAATCCAAGAACACAGTAAATCTTTCCATCTGTTTGTGTTGTCTTCAGTTTCTTTCATCAGCGTCTTATAGTTTTGGGAGTACAGGTCTTTTGCCTCCTTAGGTAGGTTTATTCCTAGGTATTTTATTCTTTTTGATGTGATGGTAAATGGGATTGTTTCTTTAATTTCTGTTTCAGATATTTTGTTGTTAGTGTATAGAAATACAACAGATTTCTGTGTATTAATTTTGTATCCTGTGACTTTATCAAATTTATTGATGAGCTCTAGTAGTTTTCTGGTAGCATCTTTAGGATTTTCTATGTATAGTATCATGTCATCTGCACACAGTGACAGTTTTACTTCTTCTTTTCCTATTTGGATTCCTTTAATTTCTTTTTCTTTGATTGCCATGGCTAGGACTTCCAATACTGTGTTGAATAATAGTGGTGAGAGTGGGCATCATTGTCTTGCTCCTGATCTTAGAGGAAATGCTTTCAGCTTTTCACTGTTGAGAATGATGTTAGCTGTCAGTTTGTCATAAATGGCCTTTATTATGCTGAGGTATGTTCCCTCTATGCCCACTTTCTGGAGAGTTTTTATCATAAATGGATGTTAAATTTTAACAAAAGCCTTTCTGCATCTATTGAGATGATCATATGGTCTTTATTTTTCAAGTTGTTAATGTGGTGTATCACACTGAACTTATTTACACACACAGATGAACTTATTTACAAAACAGAAACAGACCTACAGACATAGAAAACAAACTTATGGTTACCAAAGGGGAAAGAGGTGTGAGAGGGATAAATTAGGAAGTTGGGATTAACATATACAGACTACTATATTTAAAATAGATAACAAACAAGGACCTACTATATAGCACAAGGAACTATACTCAATATTCTGTAATAACCTATAGGGGAAAAGAATACATATTTTATATCTCAATCACTGTGCTGTACACCTGAAACTAACACACCCTTGTAAATCAACTATACTTCAATAAAAAATAGCATATTTTGCTTGTGGCTATTCAGCATGCAAGAGCGAATAGATCAAGTTTTACTCTTGGCCTTCCCTGGTGGTGCAGTGCTTAAGAATCCACCTGCCAATGCAGGGTACACGGGTTCGAGCCCTGGTCCAGGAAGATCCCACATGCCGCGGAGCAACTAAGCCTGTGTGCCACAACTACTGAGCCTGTGCTCTAGAGCCTGGGAGCCACAACTACTGAGCCCACGGGCCTAGAGGTCATGCTCTGCAACAGGAGAAGCCACCACGATGAGAAGCCCACGCACCACAACGAAGAGTAGCCCCCGCTCGCTGCAACTAGAGAAAGCCCGTGTGCAGCCTGCACACAGCAACAAAGACCCAACTCAGTCAAAAATAAAAATAAATTAATAAATTAATTAACTAATTAAAAAAAAAAACTTTTACTCTTGAGGCAACGTTGTGAATAAGTCAACAACTTTAATTTGCCACCTATGTCACAACCAGAACAAAATACCTTTGGATGTACAAGAGTCAAATGTGCATTGTCACATTTTTCACTGTTTATATAATCTGAACTATATATAACACTATAACAAAAATAGACATAACCTGAAACCTTACCACCATTAACGTTTTGGTGTTCATATTACAATGTTTAATAAACTCTAAAAATCAACATCTCCCATTTGCATTCACGCTTACTGGGTTACTCAGTTAGATTCAGATACTATACCTTCGTATAGCCAGTATAATATGTTCACTTGTTGTTGCCTTGTTCCCTCCACTCCCACTTCCTCTTTTCTAAAAATATTTCAAAATTCCCATCCATGGGTGGATTGTTGTGGTCCTTGTTCTTCTTAAGCCAGTCAGCATAATAGCCCAAGTGGATACTGATAAGCTATGTCAACTAGAAGGACAAATAAGACTAAGTTCTGGGATTCCAATTGTGGGAAGCAGACTTCCCCTTTTCTGTCGGAAACATGTGGCCTGGAAACCTTCTTGAAATGCCAAGAAGAATGTCTTTTGAGAATGGGGGAACCACTAAAGAAATATTGCTGAGGAATGAGGGGTAGCAACTACATTCCACTCACTTTTTTTTTTTTTTTTTTTTTTTTTTTTGCGGTACGCGGGCCTCTCACTGTCGTGGCCTCTCCTGTTGCGGAGCACAGGCTCCGGACGCGCAGGCTCAGCGGACATGGCTCACGGCCCCAGCCGCTCCGCGGCATGTGGGATCATCCCGGACCGGGGCACGAACCCGTGTCCCCTGCATCGGCAGGCGGACTCTCAACCACTGCGCCACCAGGGAAGCCCCACTCACATTGTTTTAATCACTGGATCAAACTTCTGCAACAAAACCTACTCTGGACTTTTCAGTTATGTGAGACAATAAATTCCCTGTATTGTTTAATCCAGTTTGAGCTGGATTTCCAGTAACTGAAATCTGGTTACTTGCAACCAGAAAGGAAGGAAGGAAGGAAGAAAGAAAGACAGTCAGACCTTGTTGGAGATAAACCTGAGAGTTTAAACACTCAGAAAAGCTGCCTGCCATTTTCAAAATGGGTACTTTGATCATCGTTTCAGTGGACTTTTAGACAAGGGCACATACTGTATGGCATTTTGTGCTTCTTGCTTCCATGCATTTGCTCATTTCTCTTAAGGCTCCGTTCAACTGACATTTTCTCCCAAGAAGTCTTCTCTGAACCTGTCAGCACAGAGGGATTTGACAATCTTAAGACACCCCAAATAGGCTCTGTTAATGTTATTTATTATTTTTAACAGCCAAATTCTTCTTAATTGTTTGCAAACTCACAGAGGCAGGATTTGTCTGGTTCATATCTCCCCCACCAGGCCAAACACGATGCCTTGGCATCACAGGTCCTCAGAAAGGTTTGTTGAATGGGACAACGTTGTTTTCTTTCCCTAACCCTATAATGAAAGAAATTATGATGCAATCCCCCCTTTTTTTCTTCTGGCTCTGATTTTAAGAAGCAACTACAACAAATTTTTCTATAAACCTCACCATTTAGCGGCAGCAGTTCCAGTCTGCAACCTCTGAAACCAAAACAGGAAAGGACACTGTGTATTGATGTTAGAAATCCACAAATGCTTCAGTTTCAAATATTTTCCACTGTTTTTTTTTTTTCTTTCATCAAATGAAATCTTTCCATGTTTTAGCTCTCAGAGAGATTAAGCACATTTAATCTAATTATGCAACTCACTGACAAAAGCAATCTAAATGTGAAACACTCTGCTGGTTGTATTTCGCAGTTGCCATTGGAAACAGACAAGTTTGGAAAACTGCAAGTCAAGTCTGAGCCCCGGCATTTTCATGCCTCTGAGGGAAGGCTCTACCTGGCTCTGTTCTTTCTTTCCTTTGTACGCGTGCTGCGTGGGACTCTACAAATAACCGAAAACGACTGCACCAAGATGGGACTACCACATACATTGAAAAAATGGAGAAAAGCTCTAAAAGTTAAACAAACAAGCCAACAAACCACAAACAAGTAATGCCCAACTTGCCAGAGTGTCTGAGACTCGATATCTTCTGAAGATAGGTAAAACACAATTCATCTGATGTAGGATAAGAACAGTCTTCCTGGCATTAAAAAAAATTCCCAATTCCACATATCCTTGGTAGGTCCTCAGGCTCACAAGTCAACTTTATGTATTATAGCTGTAGCTGTAGGTTTTGTCTTTCACCCTGTAGTATGTTATATTCAGATACGGAAGAGATGAACTATAATACTTCCAAAACATATTTCTTAATTATTTTTATTCACTTTAGGTTATCACAGGATGAACGGTATGTTTTCTTCCCAAAAACAATTTTGCAGATTATTTTGAATTCTAGGCTGGGTTAATAGGACAGCTCCAAAACATTTTGGAAGTGGAAAACAGAATGCTGGCATCCATGTGGGAACATTAAGATGCACAAAATGGATTCCTTGAAATGAGAGCGCTCAGCCATGTAAAGACGGCCGGTTTGACCAGTTTCTTTGCCCTCAACTTGCCAGCCTCTCCTGTGTGTTATCTGATTGGAAAGTCTTTGTAACTGAGTGACAGGTATGGCAAACTCCTGCAAGACAGCTTTTTGTAACAGAAACTGAGCTCTGTATTAATCTCTCCGTGAACTCTGAGCACCCAAGTGTTCATCTCAGCAGCTTGGACTGTTTTCCTGAGCTCTTCACCTCACAGCAGGCCCTACACTGATGTGTGCTACAGAGGAGGTGAGATTCTCTCTGGCCCTGGCTTCCTCCCCTTTTCTTCTGGCCTGGGATGTTGAGGTCCCAGAATGCCTTGAGGCAGGACCCACCCAAGGGATGGCTTGAATAGACTTTCTAATTTACATAAATCTTGAAATCATTAAGAATTCTGTTTCTACATTCTATTTCATGTCTCAGTCTTGTACTATTAGCCTCCACCCAAGACCTCCCATCTGGAATCACAGTGCTTTTTAGCTGTAGGACTAGCATTGACAATTTCCATTCATTCATTTATTTATTCCTCATCCAGTTATCTCTCCATGTTGTCACTGAACAAATATGTCTGTTGATCGCTGCTATAGATTGAATGTATATGCCCCACCCCCCAAATCCGTATGTTGAAACCCAATCCCCAAACTGATGGTATTTGGAAGTGGGACCTTTGGGAGGGCTCCTCAAAACAGAGACTCCAGGGATCATCTTCCACCATGTGAGGACACAGCGAGAAGACTGCAGGCTATAAACCAAGAAGAGGGCTCTCACCAGACACCAAATCAGCCAGCACGTTAACCTTGCACTTCCCATGCTCTAGACTGTCAGAAATGAATGTTTGTGCTTTATAACCCACCCAGTCTCTTTGGTATTCTTTTTTATTTATTTATTTATTTTTGTGGTACGCGGGCCTTTCACCACTGTGGCCTCTCCCGTTGCGGAGCACAGGCTCCGGATGCACAGGCTCAGCGGCCATGGCTCACGGGCCCAGCCACTCTGCGGCATGTGGGATCTTCCCGGACCGGAGCACGAACCCGCGTCCCCTGCATCGGCAGGCGGACTCTCAACCACTGCACCACCAGGGAAGCCCCTCTTTGGTATTCTGTTAGAGCATCTTGCACTAAGACAGTCTTGTACCATACACAGTACTGCGATACAGTGATATGCACAGTACTGTGAATGCAGCGGTAAGCAAAAGCAGACACAGTCCTGCCCACAGGGATCTTACAGTCCACTGAGGATAGGAGATAAGCACCTCCCAGCCCTCGTAATAAATGTAAAATTAGAAACGAGGTAGGTTCTATGAAGACAAGGTACATGGGGCTATGAAAGAGCTTATCAGGTTGAAGCAGGGAGGGGTGGGGGGAGCAGGAAGGCTTTGTCCCAGAAAAATTCCCGCTTGTGTGAGGTGAGTTGGAATTATGCTGACAAAAGAGTGAGTAGGAGTGAGTTTTGGATGGGGAGAGCATTTCATGCAGAGGGAGCCATCCACAAAGCTCCTCTGGTAGGAAGAGGCTCGGAAAGGGAACTGAAGTAAGAGCAGTTTGACAAGAGCACAGACAGTGAGAAGAAATAGGATGGGAGAGGATTTGGAGGAGGCCTTGTAGATCAGGATAAAGATTCTGATGAGTAGGCTAAGAGAAATGACTGAAGGCTTTAAATTGTGACGGTGGAATGGCCAGACTTACGCTTAAAGATCACCTCGGCTACTATGTTGAAAACAGGTTAGAGTAGAAGTGGGAGTGAGATGGGCAATGACAGTCCTGGTGCAGATGAAGATCCCAGGATCGTGGTGGTGGATATAAACAGTAGTGGAGGGATGTCAGAGATTTTCCAAGGCATATTCATTGGCATAGTAATGTACTGTGTATGAAGTGTAAAGGAGAGGATTCTGGAACTGAACTTTCTGACTAGTTCAGTCACTCACAGAGAGGGGAAACTGGAAGAGAGTCCATCTGGAGGAGAAACTCATAAAGGCAGTTGTGGACAATTTGAGTTGAGACATTTAACCGGCTACATCCAGTAGGCATTTGGACGTGCAGGTCTCAGGTTCAGGAGAGTGACCTGGGCTGCTGCAATTACACTGTAATTGTAATCACTGCTGGATTTGTGGATCACTGCTGTATATATAGGTGCTAATTGCATTCACAAGTATGGATGAGCTCCCCTGAGGAGACGCTGCGGAGTGAGAAGACAAGACGACCTAGGGCTGAGAACGTTCCAACATTTAATGGCCAGACAGGAGAAAGGGAAATTATTAAAGAGATTGATAAAGGTTGTCAGACAAATTAGGAGAAAACCAGGAAAGCCAGGAGAGAATAGTGGCTGATATTCTCCATTTGTCTTTCCACCCTCCTTCATGCTGTCCTGTGCCCTGGGGAACTCATTTCTATGAGTTGCCTCAACTTGAAGTTGGGCTCAGCCAATGAGAGAAGAGGGAGATGAGATATATTTCCCTGCTGTCTTCCTGTTATGCTGTGGTATTACAGTGGTTTCATTCTTCTAACATCAACAGTTTGTATCTTAGAGTGAGTTAAAGAGTACATTGAAGGAAAAAAGAGAGAGAGAGAGGAAGAGAATATGTATTGATGAGTCTTTGGAGGCATTGTGTGTGGCCTTAAGCAGAAGAATGCAGCCATGTCAAATCACAGCACGGCAGGTTGGGTTTGAGGCTCCCTACGTACAAAACGTCTGTTGAGATTTGCCTGTCTTCTGTCTTGATCCTTTTCCGCATCTCTCATATTACTCTTTAGCTTACTCCAACCTGTCAACTTATCAACATCTTGCATAAAGGAGAAGAGTCATAGGAGATTAGCTGGAGGTGAATATGGGCTCAGAGGAGAGTTCAACAACAACAATCCTTAATCAGGTCAAGAAGTATAGTTAAAGCTTCAGGATCAGCATTTGGTGGAGATTTGAACTAGCTTAGTTGCTATAGGTCTGGTGTCTGGTGTGCAATGGAAGAGCCTTGCATGCACACCCAAACAACCTGAAATGTGTTGCTGTTCTCCATTCCTCCCCCTGGTGTCCCAATGTGTATGATCAGGTCCCTGCTTGCTTACCTTGTTTGCTTCTCTGGGCGGCAGTGTCTTGACCAAAATAAAGAAGTGGGTCTATTTAGTCCTAATAACCCTAATGGCTGGAGGGTTCTTAATTTGAAAAGTTTCAGCAGCAAAAAGAGAAATTAATTAAAAATGGCTAAGCCTACATTTTTGGAGAACTATATAAAGTGTTTTGTAGAGTTAATAATTAATCATGAATAATGAATTGTGAAATTAATATTCATATCTTCCTTTTTAAGTCACTGATAAAGCTTCGAGCCAAGTGAAGTTATACATTTACCTCTGATCTTGGTTTCTTTTCTTGGGTTATCTGTGCTGTTCTGACATATGCCTCCTGCCTTGTGCCTGTCTGTGCTAGGAAAGTGATATCCTTGAGTCTGTGCCATAATTACCAATTACAGAGGGTTAAAAAAATTTTTTTTTATTATTGTTCTGAGTTCACTAAGTATAGAAACACTTTAACTATTTTTAAAGGAGGTGGCTTCTATCCAGGCTTTCTGCTAAATGCCTTCTGATAATTCTAATTATTCCCTGGAAATGGCTTCCATTTTCATTTGCTGGACTGCAACTTTTGGCTTTTTAAAAAATACTCTCTATTGCCTCTGTATTCTACCTGCGCATTGCAATGTGAGGGGATTTATTTCACTTATTTTGTGAGGGAAAGAAAGTAATTTGCAGTTTGAGTTTGAACTGCAAAAGATCTCCCACTGCGCAAGAAGAGTAATGCCATGGTAATTCCTGTCAGAGTCTGTTAAACATCCTTCCTGGATGCAGAAGCTCAGGAGTTTGTTTTAGAGCCAATATCATGTGGGTTATTTAGACACCAAAATTTGAATATAAACAAAGGAGTTTTAACAAGTAAGGGTACAGAAATGGAGTTTAAGACTAAATTGGATTTCAAATCTGAAATATTCCAATTCCAAATTCTTCAGTTCCCTAGGTGTTTGATACTCGGGGAATAAAATAGTCCTCATAAATTTTACGCTGTCAGGGCTTCTTATGATGTTGAAAGCCAGTGGGCCCATGGCCACCTACACAGAGTGGGAACAAAACAGTCTGTTAAAAAAAAAAATAGTCTGTGGATTTGGATCGGAAATTGCCCTCCTGGCTTAGTACTTCTATTCTTACTCACCCATGGCCTGAACTCCGGACCCTGCCCAGGTGTCTGCTTCCTGACTGCTTTTCATTAGCTGAAATTTCCTAGATTCTACTAAATTAACATATGCCATTATCTGAAGATGTTCAGCCAAGACTTAAATGTCAAGTAGGAGACTCAAGATACGCTTTCTTTCAATTCATGAGGATGGCCTCACTCTAAACATCATGGGCTACAAACATATGTTTGTTCTTAAAATTAAGAAGAAAGAGAGTATATATGCCTTGAAGAGTGTTGTTATAATTAAGTAAATAAGATTTTTGCAGCCATTTGGAGATTTTGACAAAGTGTGGATATTTTTTTTCTTCCAAGTCACCCGTGTAATGGGACTGTATTGCAATATAATTACAAATTTAATTTGCAAAATCTTGAAGTTGGCTTTCGTCTTTTTTATAGTTTAAATGAGATCTTTACATTAGTTTATGGTTACTAAAGTAATAAAATGTAGAAAGTATTAATTTTTGACCAATATTAACAAACTGAATTTTCTCAAAACTTTTGTTGTTTAATGATTTTTATATATTTTGAGATCTTTACAAATTAGAATCATTACCTTTTCTTGGTTAATTGGCACTTTAAAAATTGTCAGTCTCTTGTAAGGAAAAAGCAGCGTCAAATGCCAGACTCACCTCTCTGGGGTTTCTTCCAATCACAGATCTTAGCCTTTCAATTTCTCTCTGTATCATTAGTTACTTGATGCCTCAAACATATATTTTATGTTCAATTTATCTTTTCTAACTGTTCTCAGTGAGTATGTTTGTACAAAACAACTTAGTGAGTCATTGCCTGATGAGGAATTAAACAAAATACATTTTATTAAATTGCACGGACATTGAATCTGCAATAAACACACACATCATTCCAAACTAAATACTGTAATTCAAGAGGAATATTTAATACCAATTATTTGGTTACTTGTTTTTATTGAAACAAAAGTGGCTAGTTCAGTGCCAACTGGATTTGTTATTTTCCAAACATTTTTCCAAAGCATATATGCAGATGATGATGAATAGAGTAATTTAGAGGAGAAGCACTATGAAAAAAGTATTTTCAGATGTTAATGTATTTTCAGGGAGGGATTATGTTAAATTGCTGAAATACTTTATATTGTTGTGACTGTCTAGTGATATTAAAAAAAAAAGAAATATGCATTAAAAATTTTTCATTTCTACTTAATTTTTTTCTACTGTAAAAGCAAAATAAAATTTTTGTCAAGTATACGACACAGGTCATGCTTTATACTTCTGTTTGATCATATCTAGAGGTAAATGTCAAGTGTCCTATTATTGGTGAAGCAAGTTTGATTACCTGTTTAAAGTGATGTCTTCCCCATCTCTCCACTGTAAAAATATATTCTTCTTTCTTTGTTATTAAGACATTTGTGGGAGTGACATGAGAGTTATGGATATAGTCTTCTCCAACAGGATTATAAGCAATATAACCGGTTAGTGATAACTGGTGATCTTTGCTGAATGAGTTTATAAATTGTGGGTTATAAAATGATGATTTTCTCATTCTATCATTCTTTCTCTTAGCTGGCATTTGTTAAAGAAGATTCTTTTTTGAGAATCACAGAAGAGCTCTTTCTCCCCGGCCACTGTCTGTAAGCAGCACTGGCTCCAGGTGACCCTGGCATACATCCTCAGTCCTGTATTCCACACAGAATAGCCCTTTGGTAGTTCAACTACCCCTTCAACAATAATCCCTTCAATCTTGCTTTTTACTTAAGCTGATCAGTCAGTTTTTAAAGTTGGCACCATGGGCTTCCCTGGTGGCACAGTGGTTGAGAGTCCGCCTGCCGATGCAGGGAACATGGGTTCGTGCCCCGGTTCGGGAAGATCCCACATGCTGCGGAGTGGCTGGGCCCGTGAGCCATGGCCGCTGAGCCTGCGTGTCCGGAGCCTGTGCTCCGCAATGGGAGAGGCCACAACAGTGAGAGGCCCACGAACCGCAAATAAATAAATAAATAAATAAATAAATGAATAAATAAATAAAGTTGGCACCAATTTACAAAACCACTAGCAGTGTTTGAAGATACCAGTTTCTCTGTACAATACTGCATTTTTCTCTGTCAAATACTAAACGAGCCTTAAAGTAATTATATCTAATCTATAAAAAAGATTTTCACTGACTGGAAATACGAGCCTAAATTGTAAGAAGATTAAGATGTTATTGTTGTTTCTATTTAAACATTTTATCAATTTCTTAATTCTTAGAACAAGAAGTAAAATCTACTTGGACAATTCCACAAATATTCGCTGAGCAGGTAGTTAGGAATTGGAAACTTAATAAACTAATAAGAACCTGCTGTATAAAAAATAAATAAAATAAAATTCAAAAATTCAAAAAAAATATTGATGCTAAGACATGAAAAATAAAAAATGAGTGAGGAAGAAAGACTTGTATCTTCCAACCCAGTAGAAGAGACAAACTAAATATGCAATTACATTACAAACAGCTTGCATTTCAAAGAATCTCAGGTACTTTTTTTTTTTTTTTTTGCTGTACGCGGGCCTCTCACTGTTGTGGCCTCTCCCATTGCGGAGCACAGGCTCCAGACGGGCAGGCTCAGCAGCCATGGCTCACGGGCCCAGCCGCTCCGCGGCATGTGGGATCCTCCCGGACCGGGGCACGAAGCCGTGTCCCCTGCATCGGCAGGCGGACTCTCAACCACTGCACCACCAGGGAAGCCCTCTCAGGTACTTTGATGCTTTTTCAATTACCTTATACCAGAAGCTCCCAGCAGAAAGTTTTCACACGACTGTGTCATAACTGCCACCTGGCTGGCAATAACTGTAAGATGTTATCAATTATACGATACCTCCTCATTTCAGAAATGTAAAAATATGAGAAAATGTACATCTTGGAATTCATGGAAAATAGCAGCAGGCACTTTGATAAAGAAGTTGGGAAAAATGCAGAAACAGCCATAGACGTGGACGTCCACAGTAGAAGAAGTCTTTCTGAAGGAAGTAAGGTCTAGTCTGAGACGTGAAGGCTGAGCAGGGGGATGTGAAGGGAGTAGACAAGAGGGTTCCAGGCAGAAGTCAATTTCCATGACATTTTCCTCATCTTTGAATTTGGGGGTTTTGAGATCAGATTAGAATACATGCATGTATTTTAGTACTTTATTTTGTTTTAGTAGCAATTTTTGAAAGGAAATTCTATCTGGAAGCCAAATACATACATAACACACATAAAGAGGTAGTTGCTTTTATCAAAAGAGTGTGGGTGAGGTTGAGCTCTATCCATTTCCCTCCACTCTTTCCCTTAAGGGGGCTCCTAGGAGTGTGGTTTGAAAGCCACTGGACTAAGTGATCCCAGGATCCCTTCTACTTTTAATGGTCTATAATTCAATGTGACGAGCTCATTTAGACACTATCTGAAGCTCAATTCAGCTTCAGAAGTTTACACAACTGGTAAGTGACGAAGGTGGGCTTCAATACCAGATAACCTGATTCTAACATTCACACTTTAAAAAAAAAATTTTTTTTATTGCAGTATAGTTGATTTACAATGTTGTGTTGGTTTTAGGTGCACAGCAAAGAGAATCAGTTATACATATATCCACTCTTTTTTTTTTTTAATTCTTTTCCATATAGGGCATTACAGAGCATTGAGTAGAGTTCCCTGTGCTATACAACAGATTCTTATTAGTTATCTGTTTCATATGTAGTAGTGTGTATATGTCAATCCCAATCTCCCAATTTATATTTTCCCCCATTTCTCCCCTGGTAACCATAAGTTTGTTTTCTACATCCATGACTCTACTTTGTTTTGTAAATAAGTTCATTTGAACATTTTTTTTAAGATTCCACATATAAGCGATATCATATATGTCTTTCTGTGTCTGACTTCATTCAGTATGACAATATCTAGGTCCACCCATATTGCTGTAAATGGCATATTTTGTTCTTTTATACGGCTGAGTAATATTCCATTGTATATATGTACCACATCTTCTTTATCCATTCATCTGTCGATGGACACTTAGGTTGCTTCCATGTCCTGGCTATTGTAAATAGAGCTGCAATGAACATATTGGTACATGACTCTTTTTGAATTATGGTTTTCTCAGGGTATATGCCCAGGAGTGGGACTGCTCGGTCATATGGTAGTTCTATTTTTAGTTTTTTAAGGAACCTCCATACTGTTCTCCATAGTGGCTGTATCAATTTACATTCCCACCAACAGTGCAGGAGGGTCCAACATTCACACTTTTAACCGCACATTATACTGACTCCAATAGTGTTATTGCTATATTTTTTCTATATGTAAAATGGGGATAACATTATATTCTAAGGTCATTGAAGAACAAATGAGCTTCATCTATTTGTGTATGAGTGGTGTTTGGGTGTGCCCATATAGACATTGTTTCTTTATCACTGCATAACAAATTACCCAAATTCTGTACCTTCAGAAAATACTAATTTTAGGGGACTTCCCTGGTGGTCCAGTGGTTAAGAATCCACCTTACAATGTAGGGGACACGGGTTCGATCCCTGGTCGGGGAACTAAGATCCCACATGCTGCGAGGCAACTAAGCCCACACGCTCTAGGCCCCACATTCTAGACCCTGCGCACCACAACTACTGAGTCCACGCTCTCTGGAGCCCGCACACCACAACTAGAGAGAAGCCCGCACGCCGCAACAAAGAGACTGCGCGCCACAACGAAAGATCCTGCATGCTGCAACGAAGACCCCATGTGCTGCAACTAAGACCTGATGCAACCAAATAAATAATAATAAAAAAGAAAATCCTAATTTTATATATTACATGACTTGGGAATTTAGACAAGATTTGGCTCCACATGGTGTAGACTGGGGTTACTCAGTGTTATGCAGAGTGCCTGGTCTACGCTAGAGGCTTTCCTAGCACACCTGGCGGCTTAGTACGTATGGCTGGAAGGCTGAACTCTGTTGGGTCCTTCTCCTCGATATGGCCTCAGGCTTTTCCACTTGGTCTCTCCTCTTTTACCTAGTGGCTCTGGGTGTCAAGAGTGAATCTTCTAAGAGAGAGGAAGTGAAAGCTTTCAGTCTCTTAAGGCCTGGGCCCAGAGACTAACATAGTGTCACTCCCGCCATATGCTACTTGTCTACGCAGTCACAGAACCAACCACATTCAAGGAATGGGGATATAGATCCGATCTTTTGCTGAGAGGAATATCGGAGAATTTGAAACCATCTTTGATCTGCCACAGACTCAGCTGCGGAAGAAGTCCATCAGGGCACACCCAGCAAGCCCAGATGGACTGTAGTCTGGATTTATATTTTCCCCCTTGCTTTCAGGGGTGTGGAAATTACAGTATGCTAGAGGATTTATGAGGCAATTCACTTAGTTAACCAAGTGTGTAGATAGTTCTTTATCTTGGGAAGGGAGAGGCTGATTACAGGAGCTGCTAAGGCCTGTTTAAGGAAATCACTAGTCTCAGGAAAAGTGGGAGACCAGTTTGAATAAAATAACTGTGGCAGGGCAGAAGAAGGTAGATATTGTTTTAGATAGAAAAGGTTTAAGGTGGAATGTTCTTTCACTGTGGCTCAAGAAATTACCTGGCTGTCAAATATGGAGTTTTTTGATAGAGGAAAGGTATATTCCAGTGTCTTCTTTAAGAGACGGGACTGTGGTAACCTCTGAGGAAAGAGGACTAGTTATATCAATGCTTATGATTACCCTGGGAAGAAACGAGGAGGTAGGAAGAGCTAGCCTAGCTTTATGAATGTCAAGTGGAAGGTCAAATGCAACAACTGAGATGGTAACAGCTGCCACGTGAATGGAGAGAAGCCACTTGAGGCTTTAAAGGAAGGGGAAAAATAACAGTAGATTTCATTTCAGGAATCAATATAGGCAAGTTGTGGGTTTTGGAAGGGATGTAAGGGAAAGTAAAGGTGGAATTGGGTGTAATGTAGCAAGAAAATAAGAAGGGAGCTCTTGCAGACAAAAAAGAAACAGTGGACATGGCTTTGTGAATAGAGGAGAAAAGGAAGAGGGGAAAAAAGTGTACAAGAGCTGATGGATGGAAAGACCAAATCAAATGAGGCCAACAGGCCTGAGGCAGACGAGCAAAGGCCCTAGAAGTAGGAATACAGTTGGAGGAAGTAGAAGAATCTGACAGAAGCTGAGGTTAATTAGAGGGTTAAAGAGAAGACTGCAATTATTATGTTACAATGCCATTATTGTTATCTTTATTGTTGTGGTTATTGCTGTTATTATTACTTCTTCGTAATTTCCCAGAGCAGTTTTTTCAAACCTTTTCAACTCCTTAAACTCTAATCTTGGGCTTCCCTGGTGGCGCAGTGGTTGAGAGTTCGCCTGCCGATGCAGGGGACGCGGGTTCGTGCCCCGGTTCGGGAGGATCCCACATGCCACGGAGCGGCTGGGCCCATGAGCCATGGCCGCTGAGCATGCACGTCCGGAGCCTGTGCTCCGCAACGGGAGAGGCCACAACAGTGAGAGGCCCGTGTACCGCAAAAACAACAACAACAACAAAAAGACAAAAAACCCTCTAATCTATTCTCAGCCAGTGACAGTATCTCCTACTCTGTTGAGAAGAGTGAGGTAAGTGATATGAACTCCATCAACTTCCTTCAAGTTTACATCAAATTGTCTCTGTATTTAGTGATCGTCTCTTCTTTTTTCTAATTTTAAAATGTCCCTTCTTTTTCAAGGTACCCTTGATGCCACTCCCTCTTATCTGCTGTAGGAGCTCTTTAATTATCCGTTTCTTTCTTACATATTCAATGCCTCTTACTCTTCCGACCTCTTTGCTTCTGAGGGGAAGCACTTTCCTGTCTCTCCTGGGCCAAAATTATCTTGTTCCTCTCTCTGCTATTACCATGGACTATACATTTTAATATCTTTCACTTCGCTACAAAGCTTCTTGTAAAAGAAGTCTACATATGTTCAATCTACAGGTTAACTATTTAAAATTTTTAAGTGGGAAAGAAAAAGTGTACCGTTTCAAAAGAAGGGAAAATCATGCAGAAGAGAAGATATAGCAACACTTACTACACTTCAGTCAAAGATGAGGACAGTGGAGCCAGTTACCAATGGTTCTTGGTGGATGAAGGAGGTGAGGGGAAGGACAGAGTGGATTCATTGCATCTGCAGAGTCTATTCTGAAGAAAGAGAAAAAGGTAGACAGGAGAGTCACAATCATGGTGGTGAAGGCCATACTAAATCTGATACCATGGAAAATGAGAAATATATGAAAAGTAACACACACACTCATGAAAGAGAAACAGAATAAGGGACATGTGTGCCTGGGTGGATGTGCATATGTGTATATGCCTTTGGGGGTGTGTGTGTGTTTTATAAGAAATTGATAGACAATATTTTTGAAATTTTGTCAGTTTGAAAGATAAATTATAAATACATGCCATATATAATAAGTATTAATCTTAAGCCACATGGCCAAATCTGTAAGAATAGCGCATTACTTTATTTCCTTCAAATCAACTTAAACCCTAACCTGGTTTCTCCACTCTGAGAATTGGCTGAGAAATGTGGTATCAATCCCAATTGTGACTCTCTCCTCTTTCTAGGATCAGGCAGGAATTCAGAGGTCTTCATGGTACTTAGAAAACAAAGGCAGGGTCTTGAAACTCTAGTCCATTGTGGTTTTTACTGATACCCTCATGAGCCAAGCACCCATGGACCCTTGAAATTCATCAATTCTATTATTTGGTGCCACCTGTGGAACAAAACTGTCTGGGCTTGCCACTCTCTGGGCCTTTGCCAGGGAGCAGGATGTAGATCTTTTTGAACTCCCTCTCCTTCCAAACTGCTCCCCAGCCTGCCAAGATACATGTCCCACTCCCAACACAGACACAGATGCACACCCGCCTCGAAGGGACTCCAGGAGAACCAGCATAGTATATCTGATGAGTACCGACCTTCACCAAAGATTACCTTCCAGCGCTAGAAATATCCACGTGGAGTCGGGTCCGGGCTTGAGGATAGGTAAGAACTATAACTTGGACTCTGTTTACTCCTGACGCAGAGTAAAAGCAGGGTATAAACACAGACAACGACACAAACGTGTAGGTGCAGCTTTCCACTGCCCCCTTGTGGCAGGAAGATGCACACCCAATCCCTGGGGTCTTAGCATCCCCTGAGAGAGGAAATGTCTGCCAGGTTGGAGATAGGTTCGCTGCCTTTTATATTTCCAGCCACATCAGCAGCCAGAAGCAACAGGTTACCATAAAAGGCAATACTTCAGCCTCCCTCGCAAACCACGTGAACCGGATCAGAAATCTGGGTTCCAGGCCTTGGAACGGTTGCTTTGCCAGCACATAGACTTTCCCACTTAAATCTGCTTACGGACTTCTGTGGGCAGCCCTGGCAGCGGCCACCACGCTGAGGGAAGGATATTAGAAAGAGCCTGTCTACCTTCTTGGAAAGGGAGAAGGGAAAATGCTGAAGAAAAAGCAATAACTTCTGCCAAACATATGTAAATATCTATGTAGGGGGAGAAAATTCAAGTGTGTATGTAAAAATGTTCTCATAAATGGATTGTTGCCCTCGGACATATTTGAATTGTTTTTCAAATTATAGCTTCCAAATATCCTGAGTAAGGTTTATGACAAAGACGTAACTTCCATTTAGACAGTTGGATTTGTAGCAGTTTATTTTCATCGTCTATTCTAGGAATTCATTTCCGGCATAATGAATAAGGTAATATCTTATTTTGAGCCTGAGTATTGCTACTGAAAGAGAAATATTGTCAAAAACCATAATTAACTGGCAGTAACTAACTAGAATTATATACTGGGATATTGGCTACAGTAATTGCTCAATTAATGTCGTGTGTTTTCTTTGAAAACAGCAGTTTGATTGATTAGATTTCCGAAGCACCTTTGCTTGGAACATTTAGGGAAATAATCAATAGAGATCAGTTGCCAAACTCTAATATTCATCTATAGGCTAAGCAATTATTTCCAGTTCCTTTTATAAGTAACACAATTCTCTTCATTTATGATATAGCAACACAGGCTTTAATAGGAAATTAGGGCTTAATGTATACACCATTCTCAGTAATGCATGGGTTTTGAGTTTTCTCTCAGTGGCATGGAATGGATTTATACTGAGGAATTCGTGTCTCTCCACGGTTTTTCCGGTGACTAATTACGCATATCTGTAGTTGGCTGACTGTCATCAGAGTGTTGTCCCAGAAAGTCCCTGCACTATAAGAGGGACTGGAACACAGCAATCTGTTAAGCTAACCAGAAGTTAATTCCCCCCCCCCCCAATGTAAATCTCCTGAAGGGCAGAGTAGGAAAAATGGAAAAGGGCAATATGTGAAAAGATAATGGCTGATCATTTCTTAAATGTGATGAAACACACAAATTTAGAGATTCAGTAATCACAACAAATTCCAATCATACTTGGATAAACCATGGTAGAGTGACAGAAGTCTAAAAGTAAAGAGAAAATTTTAAAAACAGAGAGGACAGATGCTATTAAAAAAAAAAAAGACTAATAGCAGACTTCTTAACAATAATAACAGATCCAGAATGTGGTGGAGAAATTTATTTAAACTGTTGAGGCAAAATAAACATCAATGTAGAGCTGTAACCTATGCTAAATTTTTAAGAAAGAAAATAAAGACATTTTCAGACATAGAGAATTGAAAAAAAATGCAACCACTAGGCACTCATTAAGGGAAAACTTAGGAGATGTATTTGAGGATACAGTGTTTCTTTTAAGGAGTGAGAAAAATGTTCTAAAATTGATTGTGGTGATGGTTGCAAAACTCTGAATACCCGAAAACCTGTTGTATTGTACTCTTAATTGTGTACAAATGGGTGAACTGCATGATATGTGTAGAGGGTTGAATAACGTCCCCCTGCAAATTCATGTCTACCTGGAACCTCAGAATGTGACCTAATTTGGAAATAGGGTCTTTGCAGATGTAATTAGATAAAGTTCTCAAGATGAAATTATCCTGGATTTAAGACGGGTTGCAAATCCAATGACTAGTATCCTTATAAGAAGAGGAGAAGACACACAGAGACAGAGAGAGAAGACCATGTGAAGATAGAGTCAGAGAATGAGTTATGCCGCCACAAGCCAAAGAACGCTGGAAGCCATCAGAAGCTGGAAGAGGCAACAAATGGATTTTGCCCTAAAGCCTCTGGAGGAAGTGAAGACCTGCTACCATCTTGATTTCAGACTTCTGGTCTCTGCAACTGTGAGAGAATAAATTTATATTGCTTTTGCTTTAAGTGGTAATTTGTTATGGCAACCCCAGGAAACTAATATAGTATGTGAATTATAGGTCACTAAAGCTGATATGTATGATGTTCTTGAAGAAGAAAGTAAAATTTCCAAGATTTATGAGAGGCAAGGAGGTCTGATGAGCAAGGAAATTGGGAAATATATAGGTAAATCTGGAAAAAAATAATTTGATGGTATAAATACTAATATTTGATTTGGATAATTAAGATATAAATATTTAGCAAAATTAACATGCAAAATGAAGGGGAGATGATAGGAATTAAAGGTAAAATATTTGTGTTTGGGAGGAGGTTTAAAATATTGAACAATTTTACCATCAACAGATGAATGGATAAAGAAGATGTGGCACGTATATACAGTGGAATATTACTCAGTCATAAAAAGAAATGAAATTGAGCTATTTGTAGTGAGGTGGATGGACCTAGAGTCTGTCATACAGAGTGAAGTAAGTCAGAAAGAGAAAAACAAATACCATATGCTAACACATATATATGGAATCTAAATACAGACATAGAGGATGGACTTGGGACATGGGGAAGGGGAAGGGGAAGCTGGGACAAAGTGAGAGAGTGTCATGGACATATATACACTACCAAACCTAAGGTAGATAGCTAGTGGGAAGCAGCCGCATAGCACAGGGAGATCAGCTCGGTGCTTTGTGACCACCTAGAGGGATAGGGAGGGTGGGATAGGGAGGGTGGGAGGGAGACGCAAGAGGGAGGAGATATGGGGATATATGTATATGTATAGCTGATTCACTTTGTTATAAAGCAGAAACTAACACACCATTGTAAAGCAATTATACTCCAATAAAGATGTTAAATAAATAAATAAATAACTAGCTTAGGACCTAAAAAGAAAAAAATATTGAACAATTTTAGATGTTAAAATAAGTTTGCATGTTGAAATCTTAAGGTTAACAACTAAATGAATATAAATAGTGTATGTAATTTTTGAAACAGTTTAAAGAAAAAATGAAATTAAAAAATTAAACTCACAAAGGAAGAAAGGGAGAAAAGAGGCTAAAATCGCCACTAGAAGACAGATGTTGTCAGGTTGGATTAAAAAAAACAGGGTTTAAGATATGCTGTCACCAAGAGGTATCTCAAACGGAAAAGGACACACAAGTCAAAATGAAAAGACAGAAACAGTTCCAAGGTGACTATTTTGATTTGCACTGAACTCTCTGCTTTTGTGTATGTTTGAAATTGTCCACAATAAAAAGGAAAGTCAAAGAAAAATGATGTCGTTGGAAGCGTGACAGATAGTTAAAATATTGTAGGAGTTTCTTGTGAACAAATATATGCCAATGAATAAAAGGTCATAGACAAAATGAACAATTTCCAAGAAAACATAACTTCACAAAACTCAAAGTATGAGAAACCTAAGTACTCACGTGACTATTAAAGCAGCAGTTAAAACATAATGTCACAAAGAAAATAGCAGACACCTATACTTTCACTAGTGAGTTCTATCAAGTTTGCGTGGAGGACTGAATTGCAACACTTTAAAACTTTTCCAGACAATATTAAAAGAGCGAACACTCCTCAACTCATTTTATGAGGCTAGTAAACTCTGAAGCTAAAACCAGACTAGGATATTATAATGAAAGAAAATTATAGGACAGTCTCATTCAAAAACATATATTCAAAAATTCCTAAACAAAATATCAGCACAGAATCCAGCAAAATAAAGTGTGAAAATACAAAAACATGTTCAAGTTGCATATATTGTAAAACATATCCTGTGCTAAAAACTGGGCCACTGTAGTTTTTTAATCTATTGCAGGAGCTCATCAAAACCACCAAACCCTTTCTGGTTTTTCTCTCTGTTTACATTTGTACTAGTAGCGTCTCTTTGCTCAAATCAGGCTTTTGTTTTCAGTTCCTACCAGGATCTGGCAAATGCCCCAGGGAAGAAAATTACCAGTGACCAGTGATCAATATCTCACCTAGGAATGACTCTTCTGTCTTTGGAATTTTAGTTTACCTAATCCTAATTGTTTCTACAGTTTGTCATTTTCACTGCTTTTTGGTACACTGTATTCAATTGAATGAATATAGTACAACTTCTTTATTCATTTACTTTCTATGGACATGCATTGTTTTCAGTATTTGGCTGAAATATGAATATTACTGTGGACATTTGGCACATCTCCTGAAGCACATGAGGGGACATACCTAGCAGTGGAATTGCTCAGTAACAGGATATGTGTATGTTCAGCGTGGTAGCTAATGCCAAATGATTTTCCCAATTGTTGACCAATTTATATTCCTATCAACGAGTGTAAGAATTTTCATTGTTTTCATTTTAGCCATTCTGATAAGTACATCGTGAGAACTCACTGTGCCTTTAATTTGCAATTTTCTGATTACTAATGAGGCTGAGAACCTTTTTTCTCTTTGTTAGCCATTTGGGAGTCTCTTTTCTGAATTTCCTGTTCAAGTCTCTTGTCCATTTTTCTATTGTGGTCATCTCTCTTTCTTATTGGCTTGCAGAAGTTTTTAATGTATTCTGGATATGAGCCCTTGGCTAGAATTATATATTTTTTGTCACTCAGTGACTTGCATTTTCACTCTTTAATGGTGTTTTGGATTAACAGAAGTTCTTCATTTTAATGTAGTACACTTTATCGATTTTATCCTTTTTATTTATTCCCCTTCCCTTATTTAACTGGCTTATTCAACTGATATAATGTTGAATAGAAATAGTGACAGCAGATATCTTTGTCTTGTTCTCAATCTCAAAAGGAAAGTACACTTTCAATTCTGCACGTAAGGAGTCTAGAAGTCACCACTCTGTCCTAACAAGTAAAAAGCCAAACAAACTGAAAAATCAGCAACTCTTCTTAGCTATATAAGAAAAGTGAAGTCACAAGGCATATGACTGCCCCCAAATTCAAGAGACAGACAGGAGGATACAGAGAATCACCATACACTGGAACAGAAATCTCTGTGGGAACCAGTGTTGTGGTTGGAAAACCTGAACTGTAAACAATGCATTGCTGGAGGCTCAGTGTAGACAAATCTGAGGGTTAAAAACTCCAGAAGGCCCCAGTAATAGGGGAGCCCCATTCTTTTGTAGTTTTACCTCCAGGAGCTCACACAGATTTTCACAGTAAATATCAGAGAAATTTCCCCTTATGTTTCTAGCAGGGGGAGGGGAAAAGGAACTTTCTCTCAATTTTGCTATGAACCTAAAACTGCTCTAAGAAAAGGAAATCTTACACTATTTCATCATTGTGTACAAACATTTTCTGTATGAGATTAAAGCCATTATCTTCTATTCTTAGTAAAGACTTTTTTAAAAATTATGATTGAATTTTGAACTTTATTAGTTTTTTTGCAATGATTGAGATTTTTATATGATTTTTAACCTGCAGTTTTAAAGAAAAGCTTCACTGAACTTAAAATTGTTGGTTAATAGCATTTTTTTCTTCAGCCCTTTAAAGGTTGTCCCAATGTCTTCTGGCTTTCATAGTTTCTGAGAAGTCAGCTTTTAATCTTCTTCTTCTTACTCTATATCTGTGGTAATTTTTCTATGGTTGATTTCAAGATTTTCTCTCTGTCTTTGACTTTCAGCAGTTTCACTACAATATGTCTAGGAGTGGATTTCTTTGTGCTTTTCTTGCTTGAGTTATTGAGCTTCTTAGATATGTAAATTAAAGTTTTTTTATCAAATGTTAAAAGTTGTCAGCCATTATTTCTTCAAATATATTTTCTTCCCCTTTCTCTCTCTCCTGTCCTGTGATTCCAACTACTGATGTGTTACATTGCTTTTTATTGTCCCATAGGACTCTACGGTTCTATTTACTTTTCTTTAGTCTTTTTTTTTTTTTCTATTTTTCAGATTGGGTAATTCAATTGCAGTCTTTAAGTTCTCCTTGTTTTTCTACCATCTCCAAACTGCTGTAGTGTTCATCCAGAGATTTAATTTAATATTTGTATTCTTCAGCTTGAGAATTATCATTTAAAAATATTATTTAAAAAATTTATTTCCTGATTGAGATTGCCTATCCGTGTATTCATTGATACTATATTTTCCTTTAATTCTTTGAACATATTTATAGATGTGATAACCCTTTCTGTGGTGAGCGTTCCATAAATGTCTAAATACTTGGCCCACAGCCAATTTTTTAAACCTAGGAGAAACCCACAGAGGACAGGGTTAAAGAGGAGGGCAAAGACATAAGAACAGGGCAAAAAAGCAAGGGAAGATTCTAAGAATAAAGTAAGTCACTGCTGGTTTGTTTGCTTTGGAATCTGTATTCTGAGCTTTAGATTTTCTGCTACTTGATCTTCCCCAAATTTGGAATGTACTCCTTTAAGAAGAGGATTAAATTCACATATCTAGCGCCATATCACTCTATTTTTCAAGAATAGATGACCCTCTGTTTTCTATCTGCTTCTCTGTGGTGTCCCCTGGGGCCCCATAATACATGAATAGTTTAGCTATCAGTCAGGGGTTTGGGAAGTTTAGTTTCTAAATTTGGGTCTATTGTTTTCATGCTGTGAGTTAAAAACTTAGTCCTTCCAGTGCTTCTAGTTTTCTTGAGTTTATTTATGCTTTTAGATAGTTATTATTGAATTTAAATAGTTTTATTTAAAATTTTTTCCATGCTTTATATTTGTTCTCTGTTGCTTGTTCATGAGACCACTCTTTCCTCTACCATTACTAGAAGTTAATCTTGAATTAACTTTGAATAGTCTCAGTTTTTTATTACCTAAAAATGTACTTTCCCACTCTATATCTGAAGAATAATATTGCTGTGCATAAAATTCTATATTGGCAGTTATTTTTCTCTCAGTATGGTAAAGAAGTTTTACTCCTTAAGCTTCTACTGTTGCTCTTGTGGAGTTAGCTGTTAGCCTAAATTTCAAATACTGTTTCCCTCTCACCTGATATACTGTCTATTGCTGTATTCTGTTTTATTCCTTGCTTTAGCAAGCATTACTATCTAACCTACTGTATATTTTCGTTTTTTATATTAGGTGCCTCTCTCTCACCTAAAATGTAGTCTATGGAAGCAGCATCTTTTCCTATTTTGTTCATTGCTCTACCCCCAATACAGAAAGTAGAGGCTGCCCTATGATAAATATTCAGTAAATGTTTGCTGAAGAAAGGATCGGGGAAGCTTTGTCTCTTCCCAAGGTAGGCTAGTCACGAGTTAAACTCTACTTAAGGAAAGCTTTTCTAAGTTCCTTAAGAAACTTAAGACAAGACTGATCAAGTATTGTTTTTATTAAGATTCAAATGTAAAGTGAAAAAACAATGATCTATTGGAGCTGGTGAATATTATACTAGTAATTAATAAATAGTAAAGCAATAGTTATTAAAGTTTATCTTGTTTAAGAATTAACTAAGGTTCCTGGGAAGGTTCCTTTTAGCAGAGATTCTAAGTCAGCTAGGATGGGAGTGATGCCCAGGAATGTGCCTTTTACACTAGCATTTCAAACTGGGAAAACTTTGATATGAAGAATCACAATTTGCTCCTTAAAGCATGGGAATGAGTCGTTAGTTAGTGGCTGAGTTTGGTAAAACATTTCTTTCTCTGACCATTGTGATTGTGCTGACCAGTGCATATCCTGTTTCAGCGTCCAGTTTCTAACCTCCATAATAACTGGCTGGAATTCCCAGAAAAAGGCCAACTTCTTCATGTTCTAGTTTTCTTCCCTGTGAATTAATTATGGATTCACACCTATCTAAAATTGATCAGAAAGAGAATTAACTACCTAACCTCAAGTCTCTTTTCCATTGACCTGTTTTCTTCAGGCTCCATTTCAGTAATCCACAAATTCTGATACTTGAATATAAAGCATTAAAGTGTTGATTGCAAAGTCTTTGGTTTTAGGGGTCAGGGAAGGGTTAGAACATCCTGGGACTGGATTTCATTCTTTTCTAGAATTCCTGTGTAATTTTATGCTCCTCCATCTGCACTAAGTGTTCTATTAGAATAAAAGAGAGATTTCAGTCACTTTCTTTCATTGCATTTCTAATAGCAACTTTCCAATAGAGGTGCAGGTGCTTATGTAAAGAAAGGCCATTCTGACAACATCTTGAATTTAGAATAACGCATTTAGGAGAAGAAGCTTTACACTTTCCATCTTGCCTACCTTCTTACTTTCAATTTTAAAACAAGCAAGTCTTCCCCTACCCCCAAAGCTGTTGTGAGAGTTCCTCTACTAATCTATTGAAGCATCTATTTTCTGAGGGTCTATGAGGATAGTGGCAGAGATATGTGATAGATATTGTTTTTAGCCATACAGTATGCTTTCCTATGTGCTCCTCCCAAGTTCATACAATGGGCCCTTTCTTTATTTACCCCAGTATTCGTGAATAGGAATGAGACTCGGCCTTGTCCAATAGGTGAACCCATTCCCTTGGCCACATAAATTTGTTCAGAGTTAATGACATCATTCAACCAATCAAATTCCTTGGGATATTTTCTGTTGGGACAAGGGTAGAAAACTGCTTCTTGCCTTTGTGATTCCCCTTGCTCTGGAAGGATATAAATCTTAGACCACTGGCAACTACCCTCCTTGTGTGGATGGAGTCTACCAACAAAAGGAGAAAATGAGGTCCACTCTCAGATGGAAGAAGAGTAGATACCTGAATGAAAGGATCTTGATGACCTGGTCCTGAATTTGTTTATGCTTGATGCTGGGGCTACTCTTTCCCTTCCTAGTTACATAGTCAATATTTTCTTTCCCTTTTTTTTTTTTAACCTTAAGCTAGTTGAATTGGGTTTCTGTTACTTACAAATAGAAATGTCGAGACTAAATTAAGCAATGACATCAAAAACAACAAATATAAATGGAAATTTTTTTTAAAATGTAAGAATTCAGTAATCTCTTGAATTGTATAAGTGAGTTTTTTGGATATGTCACAGGCCTTGACATTTTCATTTATACCTTGATTTTGTGTCAGGATTCCTTTACTCTTCATGTGTTCAACATTAATAAATTGCTATTTCTTAACGAGGGAAATAGGAGACTCTTATAATATTAAGTTTAGGTAGATCCCAGAAAAAGTCTTCCCAAATTCTTTCATAATCTGGCTACACTGTCACCTTAAGATTAGGAAGCCAAAAATCATTATGGAGATAAAATTCTCTCTCCTAAGGGGAGAATTCCAGAGTTGCTGAACAGGCTTCTCTTTGAGGATCGTAATTCCTAGCTCTAGCTTCTTAACACTTTAAGGTGAATTTTACCTTTGCCAATGGCGATGTTATTTCAGTGCTTATAAATCAGATGGATTAAAGATGGGGTGTAGCTTTTCATACATTCTGGGACACTTCTGAGAGTGAAAGGGGCCTCTGTTAATAAACAGACCTGGGACAATAGATGCACACCAAGAACATGCTGGGAAAAGAGGAGTATATGGTCATTCTAGCCAAAGGCTCTTTTTGTAGACTAGTGGTTTTCAAACTGGTTTCATATCGTATTTGCCTGGGAAACTAAAAAAATATATAGAAGCCAGGTCTCCCTACCCAGAGATTTTGATTGAATTGTCTAGGGTGAAATCTGGGAATTTCATATTAAAAAATAATTCCTCTGCTGATTCTATTGCATAGACAAGTTTAAGAACCGTAACACCTCTGATTGAGTTTAACTATTTTAATTTTAGTATACAGGTATGTAAACCTGAGACTCAAAAGTCTAGGACCTGGTTTCTGTTCTTCCATTAACTAGGTGTGTGATCTTGGACAAATAATTTTCTGGTGTTTAGTAGCTTCATCTGTAAAATGAAGGACTTAGACTAGAAAAACACTAAGACCCATTGAACTCTACAATTCTGATCCCGTTAAAGAATTCTTCTTTCAAGGGATTAAAAACTCTTGAAATCAGAACCTACTTCCCCCAGTCTTGGATCATGACAGAACACTACTTGGAGGAAGGATAAATCAAGTTCATTTTTTAAAAGCCAAGAATTGGATTTGTGGTATAAATGAAGTGATAGAACATACCCGCACATTTGTTCCAGTGCTGTTTGACAGTGCTTAGCTGTTTTTATGCCAGCTAAGAGGATGAAAGGACTGTAGCCCTCAGAGAGATTATGTAATTTTTGCAATCTAATCCGGCACAACATTCAACAACTAAGATGTCCAAGGACGGAGTTACTTTCCCCAGAAAGAATTTTTATGGTTTTATATAATGGAGAGGCACTGCCTTGGGTGTCTTGTTAATAATCTAATTCTGTGTGTTCTTCCGTCTATAAATGGAGACAAACTGAGGGATATACAGCTTGTCTAAAATAGAAGGCCTAGTTCAGGATGTGAAATGTATTTTGTTAAGTCATTTTATGACTCAGTTTCTTATTCCCTTTAACAACAATGTCCTTCGTAAAGAATGGACTTGAGGACACGGGGAGGGGAAAGGGTAAGATGGGACGAAGTGAGAGAGTGGCATGGACATATATACACTACCAAATGTAAAACAGCTAGCTAGTGGGAAGCAGCCGCATAGCACAGGGAGATCAGCTGGGTGCTTTGTGACCACCTAGAGGGGTGGGATAGGGAGGGTGGGAGGGAGACGCAAGAGGGAGGGGATATGGGGATATATGTATATGTACAGCTGATTCACTTTGTTATAAAGCAGAAACTCACACACCATTGTAAAGCAATTATACTACAATAAAGATGTTAAAAAAACAACAACAAGATCCTTTAAGGTCTTAATACTGGTATTGAATTACTTTAAGAAATATAACCCTATAAAAACCCTCTCACCCTGTCTGCTCCTTTTGCCCTGTCTGGGTTAATGTATCAGGTAGGACACACTAATCCTGCCCTTTTCCACATCACTTTGTTGCACCCCTTCCTCAAATTCACTAACTAGCAAGTCTCCCTTCCCTTAAATGTCCTTTTCCATTCTTCTATAGAATAATCCCTAATAAATAAAACTGAGGGGGACCATCTCGCTACTTAACATTTAACTCTCGAGTTAACCATATATAGCCTATTTGTCCAAAAACATGTTTGAGTTCCTACCGGACCTTTAAGTTTTATATCGTCCCAAGAATTTTTATGTATCTCTGTAACTTGGTCTATAAGACCCCCCAAAGTAATCCATGCTGCAAAATACTGTCCTTCCTCTGCCTAGGTCTAAACCCCAAAGAAAAACTCCCTTTCCTGGCAATAGTATCAGCTAAAAATTAAGGGAAAATGACCCGATTTAACTAATGTGCATTACTGTATAAACAGGACAATCATTTTTATGCATTCTGTTTAGCGACTTATAATACTTTTTTCTCTTTCTGTATGTTCTATATAAAGAGTCTAAGTTTTTTTTTCCTCATATGCATCTCTCGGAAAAATTTGAGTTTGTATTTGGGGGTACTTGTTGCATATTTCCCTACAAAGTGGAGTTTTGATGATGGTTAGCTGATCATCAGACCTCCAAAAATCCACTTAACACTTCCTGTAAAGTATAAGCATAACTATTAGTAAGTGTTGCATAAGTGAAAAACTGGATAGAGGCTAGGTAGGATGGAGGGCTGGTCCACAGAGAGAATCTGAGGGTGATATTCAGTGCTGGAAGGCATTTTCCCCTCTTTTCCTGGGCAAAATACTGGTCCTAGGCAAAACTAGGACCAGCTCATGAAATGTTTTTTGAATCCTACCTCCCTATTTATACTTCTTTCCAGCCTCTTCAGGACCTCTTTCCATTATCATCCTAGGTTCACCACTATAGTCTGGCCTTGTTCACAGAAGGCCTCCTTGCTCCAATATCGCCTATTTCTTCTCTACTTGAGTGGATTCTTCATACCACTCAAAATCATCTCTTTTCTGAAACTCTTTCTAATCACGTTTTAGTATGAAAATAATCTGATTGATTGATTGATTAATTTTGAACGGAGTTTTTTTAAATAATTTATGTATAGTGAAATGCTCAAAACTTTAAAAAAAATTTTATTTATTTTTGGTTGCGTTGGGTCTTCGTTGCTGCACGTGGGCTTTCTCTAGTTGCTGCGAGCGGGGGCTACTCTTCATTGCAGTGCGTGGGCTTCTCACTGCGGTGGCTTCTCTTGTTGTGGAGCATGGGCTCTAGGCAGGCGGGCTTCAGTAGTTGTGTTATGCGGGCTCAGTAGTTGTGGCTCGCAGGCTCTAGAGCTCAGGCTCAGTAGTTGTGGCGCACGGGCTTAGTTGCTCCGTGGCATGTGGGATCTTTCCGGACCAGGGCTCGAACCCATGTCCCCTGCATTGGCAGGCAGATTCTTAACCACTGCACTACCAGGGAAGCCCCTGAACTGAGTTTTTTTTCCTTTTCCATTATGGTTTATCCAGGATATTGAATATAGTTCCCTGTGCTATACAGTAGGACCTTGTTGTTTATCTTTTCTACATATAATAGTTTGCATCTGCTAAACCCAAACTCCCAATCCAACCTATCCCTGCCCCCCTCTCCCTTGGTAACCACAAGTCTGTTCTCTATGTCTGTGAGTCGGTTTCTGTTTTATAGATAAGTTCATTTGTCTCTTATTTTAGATTCCACATATAAGTGATATATGTTATTTGTCTTTCCTTTTCTGACTTACTTCACTTAGCATGATAATCTCTAGGTCCATCCATGTAGCTGCAGATGGCATTACTTCACTCTTTTTATGGCTAAGTAATATTCCATTGTATATATGTACCACATCTTCTTCATCCATTCATCTATCAATGAACATTTAGGTTGCTTCCATGTCTTGGCTTTTGTGAATAGTGCTGGTATGAACATAGGGGTGCATGTATCTTTTTGAATTAGAGTTTTGTCCAGATATATGACTAGGAGTGGGATTGCTGAATGATATAGCAACTCTAGTTTTAGTTTTTTGAGGAACCTCCATACTGTTCTCCATAGTGGCTGCACCATTCTCACCAACAGTGTAGGAGAGTTCCTTTTTCTCCACACCCTTTCCAGCATTTGTTATTTGTAGACTTTTTAATGATGGCCATTCTGACTGGTATGAGGTGGTACCTCACTGTAGTTTTGATTTGCATTTCTCTAATAATTAGTGATGTTGAGCATCTTTTCTTTGGGCCTGTTGGCCATCTGTATGTCTTCTTTGGAGAAATGTCTATTTAGGTCTTCTGCCCATTTTTTGATTGGGTCATTTGTTTTTTTTTTTGTTATTGAGCTGTATGAGCTGTTTGTATATTTTGGAAATTAAGCCCTTGTCAATTGCATCATTTGCAAATATTTTCTCCCAGTCTATAGGTTGTCTTTTCATTTTGTTTATGGTTTCCTTTGCTGTGCAAAAGCCTGTAAGTTTGGTTAGATCCCATTTGTTTATTTTTGCTTTTATTTCTATTGCTTTGGTAGAATGACCTAAGAAAACATTGGTACGATTTATGCCAGAGAATGTTTTGCCTATGTTCTCTTCTAGAAGTTTTATGGTGTCATGTCTTATATTTAAGTCTTTAAGCCATTTTGAGTTTATTTTTGAGCATGGTGTGAGGGTGTGTTCTAACTTCATTGATTTACATGCAGCTGTCCAACTTTCTCAACACTGCTTGCTGAAGAAACTGTCTTTTCCATTGTATATTCTCACCTCCTTGTCGAAGACTAATTGACTGTAGGTGTATGGGTTTATTTCTGGGCCCTCTATTCTGTTCCATTGATCCATATGTCTGTTTTTGTGCCACTTCCGCACTGTTTTGATTGCTGTACCTTTGTAGTATTTTCTGAAGTCTGGGAGGGTTATGCTTCCTCCTTTTTCTTTTTCCCCAGGATTGCTTTGGCAATTCTGGATGCTTTATGGTTCATATAAGTTTTACGATTAGAAAATAGTCTGATTTAAATGTAAGACTCCAAGATTGTTTGTACTTCAAAGGAAGATATATGTTAACCCTAAAGTGTCTCCAGTAGTGGTGTTTTACATAGTCTGGCTAATTAAATCACACAGTTCAGGCAGTGTGAAGGACTATATTTTGGTCAAGGGGCTAATCTATGTAGTGTCCTGCCTGTATATTGCTCTCCAGCACTACCTTCCCTTTTGTATCTTCTCTTCTTTCCTTTAAAAAAGTAAATTATGGAATTTATCTACAGAGATCATTTATTTGGAAGATAAAGATCTAGACAATGGAATTTTTAAGTATTTTAAAATTTATTCATTATTTTCATTTTTTTAAATCAGTGCAAGAATGATTTTCTATTTGCTCTTGTGCACCAGTGCCTCAGGGCTAGGCAATGGTGTGATCCAGGAGGCTGAGAACCTGGGGCAGGAGGCAGTGGGTGCTGAACCACACCGTGGGTGCTGTTGCCACCAGACATGGGTGTGATCAAGTAGATCATCACGGGTAGACCAAAGGTTCTCTAAGAGGCCATTTTATGAATTAAAAATGATTTATTACCGAGCAGGAGGTATCAAGTCGTAGAAGCCAAAAGAGAAATTTGCTAAGCAAACATGAGGAAGATCAAATGGCTGGGTCCTTCCAGGCACTGCTACATCATTGTTTCCATAGGCTTCTGCACGTGTTGAATCTATATACCTGTAGTTAGTGATTCTAACACATTCCATATGCACATCGACACTAACTTCCTGCAAAGTACACATTTCATAGAGCTTCAGTGACTATGAGATTTTTGTTGTTGTTAGTGCCACTTCTTTTAGGAGGTGAATATTCTCTCCGAATTCTGATTTTTGTTGCACGAATCATAAGTAAAATGCATTTGCTAAGGTTTTGTGAGTAATCATTTAGCTTTTCTTTTTCTTTTCTAAAGGTAAACTTGGATAGTTTCAAGTGAAGCAAAACCATTCAGGAATCAACTCCTAACCCACTAATGCTCTCCCACCCCACCTATATTCATCAATACAGTTGGAAAGGGAGAGAGGCAGGAGGACCCAGCAAAAGTGTTTGAATCTCTGCATAAAACAGTAGGGACAGAGAAAGAAACAGTTCCGGGCCAGGACTTAAAGAGAAAATAATTTTCTTTGTTTTTTCATTTTGTTTTGTTTTTCCCTTCCCTTGGTTTTGGCAAGTGAAAGGCTCTAGTGGGTATGGAATTTGACAGGACTGGAGAGGATGGGGGGAAGTGAGACGTCAGCTGTGATGTTTGGCTGAATGCTCAGAAATGGATCCCCTTTACTGTCTTTACAGAGGTTTAACTGAAGAATGGAATTTGCAAGTTTGGACTGTGCATCTTTCACAGATACTACTCTGGGGCTAAAGTTCATGGGTTATAACCCAAAAGGGTTAGACTTCATTTCTTCTTCAATCGATTACACGAAATAATTGTATTACATAAAACATGTGAAGACATAAATGCATTTAATACTCATTTTATACCTTATATCTCTTAGTACACCTCTATTTAAAGCCCTAAAATTTTTCCTCTCCCTCCACCAATGTGGAGCTTTGTCTAAAATCCAAAAATGTGAACCTAGAGCAGTGTATATTCTCTGAACATTCCTGAAAACTGTCTTCCACTGTAAAAGTAATACAATCACATTGTAGAAAATTTGGAGAAAAAAAAAAAGGAAAAGAAAATACCACCTACGGTAGTAAATTGCCACAAATGAATATGATATTATTTTGTCTATTTTCTCTCCTAGTTTTCATTTAATTAAATCCTATTATTATATTAAACACTTTACCTCAGAAAAAGCATTTAGGTTCACCTTTCACACTAACACAATGGCTCTCAGGCATTTGCGATCTAAGGAGGATGATTATTAGTAGCTATTTTATACACTTTAGGAGTTTATATGTCAGAATCAGACTGTTAAATAGGTTCATGTTAAGATCTGTTAAATTCTGAAAGTCCTGGGACAAAGTCTAAATTTATCCTTAGAAAAAAATGGTAATCCTGGAAGTGCTAAAAAAACAAAATTTCTTAATGAGATATCATTATAATGTCTATATTCTTCATACACTTAACATTATGAGGCTGTATATTTGCCTCTTAGATTCTTGTCTGGATAGCAAGATGACGTGCCAAATCTCCTCGTCAAGACATCTCTACATCATGATGTAGTCAAAGATACTGGAGTAGGTGGAGAGACACTCTTTTTACCCTTTTTGGGTCCAATTTCCACATTTGTAATAATGGAACAGAATTAGATTATCTCTAAGGTTCAGTCCTATTTCAGCAATATATTCTGTAGAGTTGAGAACTTGAAGAGTTTCCTTGGTTTAGGACAGAGTTATTTTTAGACAGAAATGTCTTTTGTGTTCTCAAGACACATGAGACTAGCCTTCTAACATTTTTTCCTTAAATATCTGCTAAAAGAATTTGGAAAAAATATATATCTTCTGGCCCATCTAAATGTACATTTAAAATTTCTCATCATAATTATAAACAAAGGTATCATTTCCAGTATGATGCAAATACTGATCTTTTAAAATAAAACTCTTTAAAAACACTCAGTATAACCTAAAAACCATAGCAGTGTGTTGCTAACCATAATCCATTAAAAAAAAAATCAGTGAATCAACCTTTCAAACTAGAATTCCACTTTTAGTTTGCTTTGTACTTGTGTTTCCATTCTCCTCCTCCCATAGAATTTTATCCTAACATATTTTTATGCTTAAAAATCTTTTATTAATTATCAGATTACTCTGTAATAAAATTATGTGTACCCATTTGGAAATAATTTTTTAAAGATTTGTGTCTATAAGGGTCTAACTATTAAAGATTCTTTGAAGTGAGTTTTTTTATTACAATTATTAGTACACAATTGAACTAAATAGCACAAATATATATTATAAAATACTACACACAATTGTTAAGGAAATGCATTTTTTAGGGAGATGGATGGAAATTTTCTACAAATAACCCTACGTAGACATGGATGAATGTTACTTATTGTTAGAATGAGACAGGGTTGAGTATCAATTCTGCTCTAATTTTCATATTTTCAGGTGGAAAGATTATGTCTATTTAAATATAAGTAAATAGGAATGGAAGTTTTGTTATAGCAATGTCATTCAGTTTTTTGAACTCTTGAGTCCTATGCAAAAAATCATATACGATCTTTGTGATGGTTAATTTCATGTGTCAACTTGTCTAGGTTATGGTGCCCAGTCATTTGATCAAATACTAGTCTAGATGTTGCTGTGAAGTCACTTGTGAAGATGATTAACATGTATAATCAGTTGACCTTAACAGGATGGGCCCATGCAATCAGTTGTAGGCTTTAAGAGCAAAAGACTGAGGTTTTCCGAAGAAGCAATTCTGCTTCAAGACTGCAACGTAGAAATTCTGCCTGAATTTTCAACCTGCTGGTATGCCCTGCAGATTTTAGACTCAAGACTGCTAAAGTTAGGAATCATGTTGCCTAAGAAGAACAAATCTAGTCAAGATACTCTGGAATTCTTTCCTTAAGAAAAGGTTATATCCATCTCCATAATGATTTTTGACCTCCTAAGCTTAAGGTGACAGCATAGCCAGGTTATGAAAATATGTGGAAAGACTATTTTTCTGGCATCTGCCTAAGCTTTATATATTAAAATATACATCTCCTATTGGTTCTGTTTCTCTGGAGGACCCTGTCTAATACAATCTTAAAAATATTTTTGGGCTTCCCTGGTGGCGCAGTGGTTGAGAGTCCGCCTGCCGATGCAGGGGACGCGGGTTCGTGCCCCGGTCCGGGAAGATCCCACGTGCCGCAGAGTGGCTGGGCCTGTGAGCCATGGCCACTGAGCCTGCGCGTCCGGAGCCTGTGCTCCGCAACGGGAGAGGCCACAACAGTGAGAGGCCCGCGTACCGCAAAAAAAAAAAAAATTTTAATGATCTATCATGTGACATTTGATTTAGTTCCTTTTAAAATATTTTAGGGCAAGGAATTGAATATTCCCTGATTGAAAAAAATGATTTCTTACCCAGTTGTTAACTTGCTCAGCACCTATGCCAACATGTCAAATTAGTGTCTTTGGTGCTCCAGAGGCTTTCATATCCCTAAAGCAATGTCCTTTCTCTTGTGAAGCAGAAGGACAATCATGAAAGAGAAACATTTTACATGGATTTATTTCCATAAAACTATCTTTATCCCAATACTCCATGGAAAATCTATGGTAGCCTCAGCTCTAGTCAGAAAACAGCTGATGTCAACCATCTTGCTACCTATATTCTTAAATACTTCTTCTATTGTTATTTAGTTATGAACAGCATTTTGGCTATGGTAGAAATAAAACATAATAAGAATGATTAAGCTCAGAAATAAGGAAAAATTCAATGATGATGATTTATTTGGAAACAATGATATTTTTGTAATGTTAATGATGTTATTGGTACTCATTTAAACCTATTTCAAACTAGGGCACTTTGATCAAATTCCTTTTGGTTCATTTGCAACTTAATAATAAATTTTTACATATTTCTAGTTAATATATCAAACTCAACTGAGTAATTGATGTTCATCATTTATTTTACTACTAAGAGTACACATTTAAGTTATGCTTTGGAATTATTGTTTGCTACAATACCTAAAACTCTCCTTTAGGTCATACATCAGGAAAAGGGGTATAAACAACATTTAAGTCACCTAACCCAATTATTTTTGATGCAATAGCCCAGGGTTTCTCCCAGACTTAGCATAAGGCAGAGGCTTCAGAAACATTTGATGAATTAATTGAAAGTGCAAAAACAGATTCTCAAGTATTGAGTGCTCAAAATTATGGTTGTATTTGAAAGTGACTTCTTCACTTTCAGGATAATAACTCCTTTTATAGATTGACATGAAAGATGTTAGAACATGATGATAAACCAGTTTTTAAAAAGAGCCAACAGATAGCAAAAGATTGACACCTATTACCTGTAAGCTATTTCATTTCACTTAGATAATTAATATTACCAATACTGTGGAGTATTCTTACTAGTGAAATGTAATCTTAACTAACTTTATAAAATACAGTCTAAAACCCCTTAAGTGGATAAATATGTGTAAGTGCTTCAATAAGTGTTAGTTATCATTACTGTGGTTATTACCTCCAGCTTGCTTTGTTCTTTTCATAGGTGGAATACCATCCTAGTTACCAAATTTCTTGGCTGTACCAGGTGAACTGGCAGTGTTGATTGATGTTTAACGTATCATCTAAATTCCTTTCATTCCTAAAATTCTTTATTTAAGAACTGCAATTTCTTGGAGAACTAATGCTGTGAATTGAAAATTTTCTAATATTTCTTAATAATTATGTGTGTTGTTTGGTATAATGCATAAAATTGAATAGAACAAATTTACCAATGTTTAGAAAATGATGTCTTGTTTCAAAAATTTGAATAGCAATTAGATGGTACAATAACTTAGGGAAAAACCAGGCTTCATGTCCTCTAGTTTCCCAATTAAAAGGATCCCATTTCTAGGTTGGGAGAAGATATAGGTAAGATCATTCCTCTTATTTGAAAATCATACAAAGCTTTTCGGAGTCACACAGACCCGGAGTGGAGGTGAATGACATCCCCTCACATCTATAAAAGCTGTTGTCTGCCTTAAAAGGAAAAGCTCTCAGTATGACTTAAATGTTACATTTCCAAAATACAGCTTGAAGCTCTTTTCAGGGCAGAACAGAGCACGAAGGTAATGATTATTATTTACCTCACATTAAAAAAAAAACAACAAAAAAAACTAGCTCAAAGATCTGCTTATTGCCTTTAGGCTCTGCTTTAGGGAGCCCTTAAAATATTTCTTTAAAATCTGCTCATATTCTGTAGAGTTACAACTATAGTGTTGATTTTTCTCTTGTGCTATTATATTTAACCAACTCCCACTGAGATCTGATGGTATAAGGAGATGGTACTTATGCTGCAGAATTTTTGCCTAAGTAAAAATATAATGAGTAGATTATCAAAAGTTACATTTACCATAAATCAGATACTCTAAACTACATATTCAGACTAGTGAGATACAGATACAACTATCAATTCAATTTTGATGGTGCAAGGGTATTCCCCCACTCCGCCCCCCTCACAACTGGTGTGCTGGAACTTGCTTGCACTAGCTTGTGAGAGCAGATTGTTAAATTTTCAGGACTAATGTGGGTAGCTTGAAATCTGGAATGAAGGGAGCATGAAAACCAGCAAACGTTACAAATCAGCACTTTTTCTTTTCTTTTCCAGAGGGGCCAGTTCTTAAACATTAACCAGCATACCTATGCATACACACACAGACACACACAGACACACACACACACACACACACACACACACACACACACACACAGTGAATGGTTTGGGGTAAAAAATTCAATGATTCGTATCCAGTTGGCTATTTCTCTGTAAAGTTGTGAATCAAATATACTATATTCTTGGGAGAAAAAGATGAAGGCTGGACAAAAGATGTCTCACAGAAAATTTATAAATTGGTTTTAGAACATACAGTTCTAGATTCTCTCTCCACTTGAAAAACATGTTCAGTGAAAATAAGTAACTGGTTTATCATCTTAAGAAACAAGGGCTCCATTTACAACTAAGCTACTGTCTTTTTCAGGGGAAATTTCTTATAAGATTCTTCTGTCCTCAAAAAGGAGCCCAAACTTAGACTCAATTCCCATTTAATGTGAGGCAATGTTTCTTGGCAAAGCAAGAGAATTATAGAGCTATTCTGCCAATAGAGAATGAGCCTCAAGGCACACTGTCCCAAATACTGTTGCTTATATTGTTCCCAGTTACAAGGGCCTTTATTGTAACTAATGGAATACATGCACAGGGAAAGGAAAGAGTCAATATTGGTGGTGGTCTTATGAGTTGCACACATTTGCTTCCTGGGCAGCAAAACTGGGTAATGTGTGAATTAGCTGACATTAGCATCTATTGTGCCTAAATAGCCTTCAAAATGTAATACTGAAATTCCTCTCTTCTGCCCCAGAGTTCACATGTTAAAAGTTGTTGAATTTAGAGACTTGTCAGATTGATATGCAGACCAGTGCAATCCAAGATTCTCTCAAGGCTGCTTATTAAGAAAAATTCTGAGACTTAGGTCATATTTCTATTCATTCACATGTTTTTTCACACTGATAGCCCTGAGCAATAACTGGAGCTTTATCACGGTCTTGTGTAATTCTACTCTTTAACAAACCAGATTGCAGTTATGACAGAAAAAACATGTAATTATTGTGGTAATATATTTTTCACTCATGATTGATAGACACCTATAATCATATGGTAATTTGGCTTCTTATCTTTAGTAAAGGGTTTTAAAATTTCATTTTTATAGGATTTGAAATAAAAGTATGTAGTATGTAATTACATTTTGTAAGTGTTCCATTTGTTTTTGAGCAGACTGTATATATATTTTCTGTGTGAGAGAGCCCATATTAAAGTTTCTTCACATAATATGGTTTTGCCAATGTCTCTATTGATTTCTATACTTTGAAGACATACTTGGCTGTTTTTCCTTCTTGGTAAATTATTTCTTTGATAAATTTGAAATAGCTTTGTCCTTTTAAAATGTCTTAAAGTCTACTTTTTTACTAGTAAATATTAATACATCAGGTTTTTTGTTAATATTTACCTGTTACAGATTTTTTCATCAACTCAAATCTTTTGTGTCATTTTGCTTAAATGGGTCTTTTATAAATCCTACAAACTAGATTTAGAACTGAATTATATCTGAGAGTTTCTGTTTTTAAGAAGTAAATATAAGCAATTCACATTTTAAAAAGAATTACTGGTAAGTTTGGACTTATTTTTGCCACATCATGTTTTGTACTCTACCATGCTTCTTATTCCTTGGTGTTCCCTTTTCTATTTATTTTTGGGTTGGTCAATCATTCTATTTTTACTTCCATTCATAGTTTGGAAGTTCTACATTTTAAATAAATTCTATTTTTCAAGGGTTCTCTAAAGTTTTGAATATTTTATTGATTTCAAGGCAAGAAATCACAAACATACAACTTGATGATTTTTAAAAAAGAGTGTATCTTTAAAATTAGTTTTAGGTTTCACAACAAAATTGAGAAGAA
Organism: Phocoena phocoena; assembly: GCF_963924675.1. Lineage (NCBI taxonomy): Eukaryota > Metazoa > Chordata > Mammalia > Artiodactyla > Phocoenidae > Phocoena > Phocoena phocoena. Next base: position 35,186,927 of record NC_089222.1, on the reverse strand, counting down.
GGTACAGAGATTTCCGTTATGCCCCGTGCCCTCACACAGGTACTCACCAGAATGGTACATTTATAACCAAGGATGAACCTACACTGACACATCATAATCACCCAAAGTCCATAGTTGACTTCAGGCATCACTCTTGGTATTGTACATTCTACGAGTTTGGACAAAAGTATAATGACGTATATCTGTCATTATAATATCATACAAAGTATTTTCACTTCCCTAAACTCTTCTGTGCTCTGCCTGTTCACTCCCCCATCATCCCCCCCTTTTCCTAGCAACCACAGATCTTTTTATTGTCCCCATAGTTCTGTCTTTTCCAGAATGTCATATAGTTGGAATCATACAGTATGTAGCCTTTTCAGATTGGCTTCTTTCACTTAGTAATATGCATTTAAGATTCCTCCATTTCTTTTCTTGGCTTGATAGCTCATTTCCTTTTAGCGCTGAATATTACATTATCTGGATGTAGCACATTTTATTTATCCATTCACCTACCGAAGTACAGCTTGTTTGCTTCCAAGTTTTGGCAAATACAAATAAAGTTGCTATAAATATCCATGTGCAGGTTTCTGTGTGGACGCAAATTTCCAACTCCTTTGGGTAAATAGGAAGAAGCGCAACTACTGAATCATATGGGAAGAATGTGCTTAGTTTTGTTAGAAACCTCCAAACTGTCTTCCAAAGTGGCTGTGGGCAGTGTTTTGGGTTTGGCCATTCCAATAGGTGTGTAGTGGTATTTCACTATTGTTTTAATTTGCATTTCCCTGATGACATATCATGGCCATGTGCTTATTTGCCATCTGTATATCTTCTTTGGTGATGTGTCTGTTAAGGTCTTTGGCTCATTTTTTAATCATGTTGTTTGTTTTCTTCTTTTTGAGTTTTCAGAGTTCTTCAACTTGATGATTTTTCACACCCAGATCAAGACCAGAGATCTTTAATAGCATCCAGAGGTTCCCTGAGCTCCCTTCAATTCTAATCCACTTCCCAAGAATAACCACTACCCTGACATTTACTATATAGATTAGTTTGGCCTACTTTTGAACTGGAGAGGGTGTGGAGAAAAGGGAACCCTCTTGCACCGTTGGTGGGAATGTAAATTGATACAGCCACTATGTTGAACAGTATGGAGGTTCCTTAAAAAACTAAAAATAGAAATAGCATATGACCCAGCAATCCCACTATTGGGCATATAACCTGAGAAAACCATAATTCAAAAAGACACATGCACCCCAATGTTCATTTCAGCACTATTTACAGTAGCCAGGTCATGGAAGCAACCTAAATGCTCATCGACAGACGAATGGATAAAGAAGATGTGGTACATATATACAATGGAATATTACTCAGCCATAAAAAGGAACAAAATTGGGTCATTTGTAGAGACGTGGATGAATCTAGAGACTGTTATACAGAGTGAAGTAAGTCAGAAAGAGAAAAACCAATATCGTATATTAACGTATATATGTGGAACCTAGAAAAATGGTACAGATGAACTGGTTTGCAGGGCAGAAACTGAGACACAGATGCAGAGAACAAATGTATGGGCACCAAGGGGGTAAAGCGGCAGGGGGGTGGTGGTGGTGTGATGAACTGGGAGATTGGGATTGACATGTATACACTAATATGTATAAAATGGATAACTAATAAGATCCTGCTGTATAAAAGAATAAAATTCAAAAAAACCCCCAGAAAACAAAAGTTGATTAAAAAAAAAAAAAGACACATGCACCCCAATGTTCATTGCAGCACTATTTACAACAGCCAGGTCATGGAAGAAACCTAAATGCCCATCAATAGATGAATGGATAAAGAAGATGCCAATGCAGGGGACATGGGTTCATGCCCTGGTCCGGGAAGATCCCACGTGCCATGGAGCAGCTGGGCCCGTGGGCCATGCCTGCTGAGCCTGCATGTCCAGAGTCTGTGCTCTGCAACGGGAGAGGCCACAACAGTGAGAGGCCCGCGTACCGCAAAACAAAACAAAACAAAACAAAAGAGAAGATGTGGTACATATATACAATGGAATATTATTCAGCCATAGAAAGGAGTGAAATTGGGTCATTTGTAGAGAAATGGATGGACCTAGAGACTGTCATACAGAGTGTAGTACAAATCTCTTGATGTACATTACTATTCATTTCTGTCACTGTATTTCTATAAATGAAATTATTTGGTCATACAGCTTGTGTACATTCAGCTTTTGTAGAGAAGACCAGTTTCCTAAAGTGACTGTAACAAATTTGAACTGTCACCACAGTGTATGAGAGTTCTATTTGCTCCATATCTTTGCCAACACTTGATATTGCATGTCTTTTTCATTTTAGCATTTATATTTTAAATTAAAAAATTTTAAACATATTTAAATATACTTTTATAAATAACGTTGGGCTAATCCTATCCATAACACCTAATTCCTTTTATTCCTGCTTTCCCTTTCTGCCCATGTTGCGATCATCTGGGATTTTAGTTACTTATTTTTTTATTACTCCTTACAAACAATACTTTATAATTACCGCTACACGTTTTTGTTTTATAACCGATTTTTTCTTAAGTAAATTCCCTAATTAATCTTTCAAGGAGGGTTTATGAGTATTATATTAACTGAGAATGTCTTTGCCTTTTCATGAAAATGATATGAAATTCTAGCTTCAAAATTACTTCTCTCCCTAGGGAGAGTCTGGTAAAAGGGCACAAACTTTCAGTTATAAGATGAATAAGGTTGAGGATCTAAATGTATGACATGGTGACTATAGTTGATAACACTGTATTGTATAATTGAAACTTGCTAAGAGAGTAGACTTTAAATGTTCTCACAGACACAAGGGATAAATATGTGAGAAGACAGATGTGTTAACTAGATGGAGGGGATACATTTACAATGTACAGGATAACAAATCATCAATGTTGTACAGTTTAAATAACTTATAATTTTATTTGTCAATTAAATCTCAATAAAGCTGAAAAAAACTATTTCTCTCTTAAACCACTGGAGATATTTTTCTGCTGCTGTGTATTCATTTTTACCAGAGAAGTTATATGTCAATTCTTGCTCCTTAATAGGTAATGTCTTTTTTCCTCTCTGAGGGATTTTCAGAATTTTTTGATGCCCTAAAATTTCACCAGGATGTGTCTAGGAAATGGATTTTTTTCACTTATTCTACTCAGCACTTTAAAATTTTCTGCCTTTTAAAAATTCTGAAATTAAAACAACCATTGCGAATATTTCCCCTTTCCATTTTCTTTGGTCCCTCCATTTGCATTTCCAGTGAGATTTCTGAAACCTTTCAATCTACTTCCTTGGCCTTTTCATGCTGCATTTTGAGTGAAATATTAAAGCTGTGCGTGTATACGTGTGTGTGTTTTTTGCATAAGTATAATGAGACCCCACATATTCATCATCAATCTCAAGAATTATCAATATTTCCCACTTTGAGCCGTTCCTACATATGTACCATATATATGCATGTGTAGATATAGGTCAAATATTATATAACATTACATAAATATATAATTTTTGCTGAAGTATTTTTAAAGCAAATACAAGATATATCACTTCATTGGTAGGTACTTAAATATTTCTGATAGGGAAGGACATTTCAATTTAACTAAGTACCATTATCATTCTTAATAGAATTAACAATAATTCCTTAATATCATTTAATATGTACCTGGTTCATAAACAATCTTCTCTGAGTATCTATATCAGTTGGATTGTTCAAATAAGAATAAGTCCACACTTTGCATTTGGTTAATTTGTCTCTTAAGTCTCTTTGTAATAGTCCCCAATCATTTAAAAATTGTTATTTGTTAATTGAAGGAATAAAGTTATTTGTTCTGTATAACTTCTCATATTTTGGATTTTGTTGATTGTATCTTTGTGGTATCATTTAACATGTTTTTCTGTCACCTGAATTCCGTGTAAACTAACATTTTGATTTAACTGCTTGATGAGATTCAGATTCAACTTTTGACAAGGTTAATCCATAGGTTTTGACAAGGTTAATCCATAGGTGTTACTAGGTATGTAATACAAAGATAGTTCTTTCTTTCTTAGTGTTTTTTTTTTTACATTTTAATTAATTAATTAAATTTTGGCTGTGTTGGGTCTTCATTTCTGTGTGAGGGCTTTCTCTAGTTGCAGCGAGTGGGGGCCACTCTTCATCGCAGCGCGCGGGCCTCTCACTATCGCGGCCTCTCTTGTTGCAGAGCACAGGCTCCAGACTCACAGGCTCAGTAGTTGTGGCTCATGGGACTAGTTGCTCCGTGGCATGTGGGATCTTCCCAGACCAGGGCTCGAACCCGTGTCCCCTGCATTAGCAGGCAGATTCTCAACCACTGCGCCACCAGGGAAGCCCCTTTCTTAGTGTTTTTAAAATCATTCACTGGATTCAGGTATTTTCTGCCTGACCCAGCTATTATAAAGATCCTTATTGACCTTTTATCTAGTATTTTTAACAGTCATTAAAAATCTTGTATTAACTATTATTAGCAGCAGAAAAATGCAGATTTTGCCAATAACAGAAATGATTATTCTACAAAGGAGAATATTCCCTTATCAACTTTTTAGCTACCCTGAAATAGTTTATACAGAAAAGATAACTACTGATAATTTCACTTTATTTCACAGTTTCTGGAATAAAAAAAAAACCCTCTAAAGTTTGTTAGCCATATAAATTTTGGAGTTTTATTATGAACCCATGGATTTTTATATATTTGTTGTGTTTCTATCTATTAGAGTCATGATTCTTTTTTGATGTTCAAATTTCTATTCTTTGGCCAACGGGAGTCAAAATAGGCTTTGTATTTTTTGAAATGATACTAGTACTCCTTCATAGCTTGCTTTCTAGCACAGCAAGATGTTCCAGACTTATCTAGTGCATTCTCTGCAAGGCTCGTACTGGGCATTCTTCGAGGAACCTTGGTTCTTCTTGGTGAGAAAAGATATTTGGAGACCATAATCCGGTATTAGGGGTACTCATTGCTACTGGGGTGTCAATGTTCCCATGCCCTTTAAGCAGACAGAGCTAAGAAATATGTGTCTACTGATATTTCCAATTAAAAGAGATTTTTACTGGAATTTTAAAAAGAATATTACAAAGTTTTCACTTAATTTCTTTGATTTAATTTTCTATTCCACTAAAATCTTATTACTTAGCATAATTTCTTATTTGCTTTTCATATTATGTGTATTTAATTATTCCTAAAATAGAAATATTATTAAAATATGTATGTTTTTATTGTTATTTTGGAATAATTATACTTTAAAATGACTGTTATTTCTTCATGGGAGTGGTATTATCTTGTATCCACCTTAGAATGTTATACTTCGTTTGAAGTTTTCTTTCTTTTGTTCTATTAACCTTACTCTATCAGTAAGGTTACTATTTATTCTACTTTTTTTTTTTTTGATGGCTCACTTTAACAGTGCTGGTTTTCTTTTAAAAAATTGCTTATTCTTGTATTTGATATTTCTTTTTACCCTGGTGAGTGTACATGTAGCACTGCTTACTTTAGCCCATCTTGAGTAATTATGGGATAGAGGCAGGCAGGATATGCCAGGAGCTAGAAAGATTTTCCTCTTCCTTCTGGGTCTTGGTAGCCAGCTGGGTTTCTGCCATTTCATCCTGAGCACCTTCAGGCACTGTTACTGTCTGGGTTCAGTAGCCCACTGTCCCGTGATTGTCACAACAAGGAGGAGGGATGAGGGTTTGGGTGGTCTGTAGCAAATTGGCTGGCTGCCACCTGAGCAATCTCCCAATCAACTGCTCTGATGATTGTCCCAGGGCTGGCTCACAATGGAGAAGTTTGGCCCAACTCTTAAGCTTTCCTACTTTATTTGCAACAGGGCTCTCTGGCCTGTTTTGGGTTGTGCTTTTGTCTTTCAGTTCAGTCATATCTACCTTCTGTCTTTCAGAAATGTATTATTTCTGGTCCTTCAGTGTTTCTCACTGTTTTTCCTTTGGAAATTTTAAAGGCATAAGTTTACCATACAATATGTATTTAAACATATCTGTCATCTTATGGAAACATATGCTATCATATAGAAATATATAATATGCTCTCATAAGGAAATATATCATACGTTATAGAAAATTTAAACATATTCAATAATGATTCACAATTGTGGTAATCTTGTTTCACACCCCACCCCAACTTTTTTTTCTGGATTATTGTACAGCAAATTGTATGCAATTCAGCTTCTTGTCTAAATATACCTATTTAGGGCCATGTAATAGAGTCCGCAGTTACCTTACCCAAAATATTCTCCTCAGGACTCAAACATGAGTCCAAGAGGCAGCTGGTCTATAATCCTTGACAAAGAACAAATTCAACTTAGGTCCACATTTAAATTTCTATTATTACATAACAAATTATCATAAATTTGTAAATTAAAACACCACTCATTTATTGTCTCACGGTTCTGTAGATCAGAAGTCCAGGCAGTCTTCACTTGGTCCTCTGCCTTAAGTCTCACAAGGCTGAAACAAAGTGTCTTCCAGACTGGATGCTTATCTGGAAGATCTGAGGAAGCTCAGAGGAAGCTTCCTAGGAAGAATCTTTTTCCAAGATTACTCAGGTTATTGGCAGAATTTAGTTCCTTGTGAGTATAGTACTGAGATCCACATCTCCTCAGTGGCTGTCAGCGAGGAGTCTCTCTCCAGACCGTGAACATGGGTTCCCCCAATCTTCACAGAAACCAGTGGTGCTTCAGATCCTTCCTGTGCTCTGAATCCTCTGACTTCCTCTTCTATTACCAACCAGAGAAACTTCTTTGTCTATGAAGGATTTGTGTGATTAGATCAGGAACATAAAGACAACCTTGGTTTTGATTAAGTCAAAGTCAACTGATTAGCAACTTTAAATACTTCTGGAAATCCCTTTGCTGTGTAAGATAACAAATCACAGATGTGCTTGCTCTTCATATTCAAAGGTCACAGGATTAGGGCAGAATGTCTTCAGGAGCAATTTTAGAGTCATGTCTACCACAGTCCTGCTCATTTTTATTTCCCTTTTCTCCTTTAAGGATGAGTTAGCTTTCAAAAATCTCCTGAAAAATAGGCTTCTGGTGGACCCTCCCCTTGGGCTTGAGAGTTTGTTCATATGTATCAGAATTTCAAATTATACCATAGTTGAGACACATACTTCATATATAAAAAGATAAGTACATACTCAGAACTTTTGACTGTTAATATGATTATCTCACTTGGAGGAATGCTTAAATTTTCCTCCACAAAAATGTTTAGCTCTTTTTATAACATTGCTTTTGAGGAGAAGACTATCGTTAAAAAAAAATATGTTCAAGTAATTACTGACAGTCTTGAAGTATGCACAGGAAAGTATTTTCTAAATCCTTTCTTTTCCAAATGCCAACCGTTCTTGATAAATGAAAGGTCATCTTAATTCCTTTGCCATTTAAATCAGCACCTTTAACATGATTAATTGACGTGGCATTTAATACATGATTGTACTTGCATTCTACTGTTATTATATGGAAATACTGATTTGAATCCAGAAGAATGTTAAACAATTATTAATTGATTCTGATTGTGCTAATCCCTGTAATTAATTCTCTCCTGTCATTTTAATGAAATGAAATAACTACTTCGCTTTTATAAAATGTAACTCACTTCGCTTATGCTATGAAAAATAAATGTTTAGAAAGTTTCATGATATAGATATGATCATAATACTAACCATTTCAAATGTGAAAGTTAAATGACCATCTGTGTCCACAGGACAAACATTTAAAAAAACAGTATTTTATTTTCAAGGACGAACAATTGCAGAAACAACTTTTAGCCCTTTACTCTCTAGAGATGGTTTATGCTAATTTAGAAAGTGGAAATTCTCTTACCTATCTTACTTCCTATCCTTTATATTAGGAAGAATAAAGCAGATGAGTCTGTTAAATAGAATGCAAGCTCTGTTTTTACTCTCCATCTTTCTCTAACACTTAATTCCCCTTATTGGTGCCTTGTTCTTCCCAGGGAAATGGAACCCGGGACTTTGTAATTTTATCATTATGGTGAACATTTCTTTTTTTAAACATCTTTATTGGAGTATAATTGCTCTACAATGTTGTGTTAGTTTCTGCTATATAACAAAGTGAATCAGCTATGTGTATACATATATCCCCATATCCCCTCCCTCTTGCACTTCCCTCCCACCCTCCCTATCCCACTCCTCTAGGTGGTCACAAAGCACTGAGCTGATCTCCCTGTGCTATGTGGCTGCTTCCCACTAGCTATCTATTTTACATTTGGTAGTGTATATATGTCAGTGCGCTGGTGAACATTACTTGACTTCATTCAGCATTCATGGGCTGTTCCTTTCATAACAGTCCTTAAATTTCCTTTAGGGAATTACCTCACACCCTTTGCTGGTACCTTAGGCTTCCCCTAGGCATCAGATACTCTCCTTCTGGACAAAAACCAGTTGAGACTGATGTATTCCTGGTACTGATACTCTCAAGGAACAGCCTATTAATTACTTCTACTAGATCCCTGGAGCTTTCCAGGTTCCTGTCCTTCCTGAGGCCTTGTTCTACAGTTTTTCCTTCAATTCTTTGAACTATCCCTAGAGACTTTCATTATATTTCTTGTTTTCTCCCCTTGAAGTTAGCAAGAGTTACTTTCCTTCACCTGCAGCCAAGGAAACCTAATTGATACATTCACTTAACTGTATAGAAATTAAATTCAATTCTGTATTCATTAAAGTTATCATATATTTATTATGTTACTATTCTCTAAGGCCCCGATGTCCCAAGGCAGTAAGAATTCTGCCTTGGACTTTGCCAAGGTATTTTTTCCCCTGCTGCTTTGATTTAATTGATCAGTGGCTCAAATGCTAACATACAGGAACTATTCAATACATTTTCTTTTTGTGTTGCTGAAGTCCTAAACACTAAGTTTGAACAACAACAACAAAAGGACATGGAGATCAATTCTACATTTTGGAGGAACATGACCTATGTTTGGAGGGGATACTATGAAATCATCTGGCAGGTTGAGGAACTAGGGTAGCATTTGGAAGTCAGAGCTACTTGTCTAGTAGCCCAGGGCAAGCCAATTCCAGGAAGTGTGAGGACAAAGGGGACAGGCACCTGTTGGCTCCAGCCGCACTCCCCTGATGCCATCTCTGGCTCTCTGCTGGGAGTTCCCCTGATCGCCATGGTACATTCTAGTCATTTCCAGTATCCCCATTTAATTTTGACTGATATTAAGTAAATGAAAAATGTAATGGTATTTTTGTGAATGTTAAATATGGCTATCAAGATTACAACCTCATCTGCTAAATGTAATAATCAAGAAATAAGATTAGATAAAAGAGTAAATGAATTAAGACTGAAGATGTAAAGCGAAAGCAGAAACGAGGATCTCAAATCAATAGCCATTACAAAAGCCTTTTCTGGGCAGGGCTCCTTGGAGCAATAGTTTACTGACTGACATAAGCAGAGGAAGTGGAGTGGAAAGCACAGTGGGAGAATGTGCAAGGTTGATGTGGCCCAGGAAGGATGAGACAGGAAAAAAGGATGTGAAGTCCCAGGTGGATATTAAGAATTGGAAAGTTAGGTTTGTATCTGATGCTTTAGAGAGAATTTTTGAAGCAACTTGGAAAAATTTTTAGTGAACTAGGCTTTGATGTTGCTGTTTATGTTTTTCTTATAAAATGCAAGCTGCCTATCAAATCTTAAATAATACGCTTCAGTAATATTGGCTCAATGCTGTTCCCATTACTTTGAAGTACTTATAGAATTCAGATATAAATGTGATTATTAAAACCAAGGAGATTTTTGGCTCTCAAACAGAACATTGTGAAAACATGCCTTAAAAGCAATTTATCAAACTTATAGATCAAGTAGTTTTTTCCACAAACTCTCAAATTTAAGAAAGTTTCTTGGAATCCTGGCCTCATATAATTGAGTATGTTCATGTTTACAGTATATATCTTGATCAGCTAAAAGAAAAGGGGCAGCTTAAGAGAAAAAAAACATGAATTAGAACATGGAAGACCTAAATTCTACCATTGGCTCTAGGACTAATTTGACACATCAATTTGTATAAGTCAATTAATATCTCTGGGCCTCAATTTACATATCTGTAAAGTTGATTGTGGAACAATCATTCTATTACTTTATTTTTAAGAAAGGATATGTTTATAAATTAATATTAAAGTAATAGAAGCTCAGAGTAAAAAGGTCAAGTAGTACCAAAATTGCAAAAGTAAAACACTTGATTCTTTGCTCAGATTCCCAATTCTTACTTTTTATTCACCAGTAATAATCTCTCTTACCAGAAACTTATGGACTTTCAATAATTTTACTTGCATATAAAAATATAGGAATTCTTTGGCCCAGATGGAAAAATAGAGCAGGTCCTTGTTCCCAGCCTGGCCCACAGTGGGGTCTCAGAAGAGGACTTTAGGATGACTGACTGATGCCTGAATGCCTTGATCCCTGTGCCCCAGGTCCTGCTTTACAAATTGGATGGCACTCAATTCTTCTTCTCCTGTGTCCTGGCTTTTTTCTTGTCATCTCTTTCATTTCTGGGCCTTTGAGCTCTGCCCATGAAGCTCAGTCTATGGCTGGAACTCTGCTAACTCCTGAAGGAGTTTTTTCTGAAGCCAAGAATGGCTTCCCATCTGGTAGCAGCCTGGGACCACTGGGCACACCCAGTTCTTGTCTTAACCCAAACTGTCTCCTCTTTGCAATATGGTTAACTCTTCCAAGTGTGGTGGCTGTGTCACAAGAAAACATGTAACAGTGTGAGTATTTTTAGGTCTGTGGTATTTTTTCAACTGTCGGCTGTACAGTTGAACCGTAAATGGGCAACTCGGGCTAGTACAATCATCTGGAGGCTATGACATAAGTACAGCAGGGCTGCAATTTATTGGCTCTGAGTTTTCCCAGCATGACCTCAAACTATTACTTAGGTCTTTATAAAAGCAAACAGACTGTTGGCTGCCTACAGGTTCTAGTACAGATGCCTAAACGAGTGACATAAAATATGCAGCACATTCACTGTTGAGAGGGACTACATGTGGAATTTGAAACCATCAAAATATCCATGGGCTTTCTCAAAATAACTTTTCTGGAAGTGATATTTCTGGGTCAGCTAATCTACTTGCCTGACAGGCCATTGTAATAAATGCACAGGGCCATGAAAATGCTTTTGCCATATTCGGTTGGAATTTAAAATTTCATTAAATATAAATGGCTTGATGCTAAATGTCATTCTTTTGTAACTTCCTTATTTCCTTTCACATTATGTGTTAGACATTTATTTATTTTGATACGTATGGCTTTAGTTCATTCATTTAAACTGATGCGTAGTAGGCCATTATATGAATGTACCGTATGTCATCCATTCTCCCATGGAGCTATGAGCATGAGAGTAATTATTGCATTACACAACTGGCTGTTGAGTGGTTTGCTATGCAGCTTTATTATGGCAATAGCTAATGAATTCATAAGGTATGTACACCAATTTTATTAAATATTGACAAATTGCTTCTCCAGGTGTTTGTACCAGTTTTGTAGTCCTATGATTGCTTTTTTTTTAATGATTGCTTCTTAACATACCAAAACTTGGTAGTTGTATATTGTTACATTTTTGTTAATTTGATGAGTGAGAAATGGTATCTTATTTTTAAATTGCCTTTTTCTCATTATTGATCAGTGCAATCATCTTTTCACATGTTTTATTTTTGGCCATTTAGATTTCTTATTCTGTGACTAGTATTTGTTCTAATTCTTTACCTATTTTAAAACTTGAATATCAATATTATTTTTATTAATTTTAGGAATTTTTGTGTTTATTCTGGGTACCAGTGCTTTTTCAGTTATGTGTTGCAAATGTCTTCTCCCACCCCTTAGCCTTTGCTGTGTTGAAGTTTTTGCCAATGTCAAATTTATTTACCTCCTTTATGATTTGTGCAATTGTGTCTTGTTTAGGGAATTTTTTCTTATAACAAGGTCATAAAAATTCTATATACTCTTTCACAAGTTTTAAAATTTTAGTTTTAACATTTTAGCTTTTAATCCTTTGATATTTATTTTGGTGTATGGTGTATGGTAAGCATATAATTGCATTTTTTCACTTTGCATAACCAATTGTCCTAGCTCCATTTATTGAATTATTTACAATGCCACCTCTATTATAGGTCAAGTCCCTATATTCTTTTATCTGCTTCGGAACTCTACTCTGTTCCTGGCCTATAAGTGTTCCCCTGTGTCAATGTTCTCTTAGCTTAAATGATAAAACTTTAAAAATTAAATATCTTAATATCTGCTCTTTTGTTTTTTTTTTGTTTGTTTGTTTTTTGCGGAACGCGGGCCTCTCACTGTTGTGGCCTCTCCCATTGCGGAGCACAGGCTCCGGACGCGCAGGCTCAGTGGCCATGGCTCACGGGCCTAGCCGCTCTGCGGCATGTGGGATCTTCCCGGACCGGGGCACGAACCCATGTCCCCTGCATTGGCAGGCGGACTCTCAACCACTGCGCCACCAGGGAAGCCCTAGTTTTTGTTCTTTAAAATTTTTCTTTATTATTCTTTCCCATTGATTTTTCATAAAATTTTAGGGTCAGCTTGTTTAATTGCATGAAAATCCCTGTTGAGATTTAGATTGGAATTACATTAAATTTATATATTAATTTGAGGACTTATTACATTTGACAGGTCTTAAGCCTTGGCATCCATAAATACAGTACTGCTATTCTTTTATTTAGATCTTCAATAATGTCTTCCAAATTTCTCCATGAAGATCTTGCACAGTTTTTATTATTGGATTTTAAAAACATTTAAAAATGTTATTGCTATAGAGAATAAATTTCTATTACATTATATTATAATGTAATATATTACATCTATTACATTATATTATTAAATATAAATTTCTATTACATTTTTAACTGCTTGTTAATGGCAATAGAAAGGCTATTTTAATTTGCTGATTTATATTCAGCAACTCCTCTGAACTCTCTTATTAATTTGAAGGATAGGTCTGAGAGTTCTCTTAGATTTTCTATGTAGACAATCATGCTGTCAGCAGATAAGGACTGTCTTGTATATTTCTTTCCTATTATTATTATTTTTGTCTAGCTTCTCCCTAATGATGAAGGGAAGCAATATGGCTTTGAGAATTTTGATGCCTCTGGAGTAAAGAGAGAGGCAGGAAAACTAGACCATAAATTACACAGCTAGAAATGTTCTTTTGATACATTTATTCCTTTTGAACATATTGTGCCAAATCTTCAACAAATTGAGATCCTCAAAAATATATATATTTTGCAAATGATCATAAATTAATGGTAGAGTTAGGATGAGACCCCAGGCTTGTGCAGTATTCACTCTTCTAAAACTTGACATACATTAACTCATTTCATCTTTACCTTGTGAAGTATGGATTAACATTCCAACCTACAGATAAGAAAACTGAGGTACAGAGAGGTGAAATGATTTCACAAAGGTCACACGACTAGTAAGTGGCTGAGCCAGAGTTTGAACCCAGGCTGTTTCATGAGGAAAAGAGTTTATTTTTCAGCTTTGCTCAATTATAATATCAAGCCTAATAGTTGAAAAGATTTCCTTGATTTGGGCAGTATGGCCCAATGGAGGATGAACCTAATCTTTAGAATTAGAGAGGTTTGAGTTCAAATTGTACCTTTAGCCATACAGCTTTGAAAAATTTCTTACAACAATTTGAACATCACTTTCCTCACTGATGGGGAATATGTAGGAGCTGAAAAATAAGGAAACAGACTCTTCTTTACAGCCTCTAGAAAGGAATGCACCTGCTCACATCTTGGTTTTAGCCCAGTGAGAACTGTGTCAGACATACAGAACTGTAAGATAATAAATCTGTGTTGTTTTAAGCCATTAAGTTTGTGGTAATTTGTTACAGTAATGATGGAAAACTAACACACCAATTATCTAAAGCAGGAAGTTGGTATCATTTTAATCAAGTAATTTAAAAAATTCTATTTTATCTCTTCTATTAGCTTTATAGCTATACCTCTTTCCTTATTAACATTTTCTCTAGAAATTACAATATGTATCTTTAATATAGTCTACCTTGAATTAATATTATACCACTTCACACATGATGTCAGAACCTACATGCACCCCTTCCTCTCCTTTGTTTTAATCTGTCATATATTTTACTTCCACATGTGTTATAAACCCCACAATGCAGTCTTTTCACTTTAAATAATTATTTTGAAAGAATTTTTAAAAGAATAGTACTTTGAATTTGCCTATGTATTTACCATTTCCACTTTTTCCCTATAAATCCGAGTTCCCATACTGTATAATTTCTCTTCAAATTGAAGAACTTTATTAAGTGCTTCTTATGGAATGGATCTATTGGCAAAAATTCTCTCAGGTTTCATTTATCTGATAATGCCTCTATTTCACTTTGACTTTTAACATACTTTTTATGGATATGAAATTTTAGGCAGCCAGTTTTTTTTCAGTGCTTTAAAGATGTCATTTCATTTTCTTCTGGCTCTCATTTTTTTTTTTTATAAAAAGTCAGCCATTATGTTTATCGTTGTTCTGCTCTATGCACTGAGACTTTCTTTCTCTAGCTACTTTTTAAACTTTAATTTTTAGCAAGTTGACAATGATGTTTGGTTTCTTTTAAATTGTGGTTTTAAAGATGTGGTTTCTTTGTTTTTTAATTTTTATTTATTTATTTTATTTTTGGCTGTGTTGGGTCTTCTTTCTGTGCGAAGGCTTTCTCTAGTTGTGGCAAGCGGGGGCCACTCTTCATCGCGGTGTGCGGGCCTCTCACTGTTGCGGCCTCTCTTGTTGCGGAGCACAAGCTCCAGACGCGCAGGCTAAGTAGTTGTGGATCACGGGCTTAGTTGCTCCGCGGCATGGGCTAGCTGCTTCCCAGACTAGGGCCCGAACCCATGTCCCTGCATTGGCAGGCAGATTTTCAACCATTGCGCCACCAGGGAAGCCCAAAGATGTGGTTTCTTTTAACATACTTATTGTGCTTGGGATTTGTTGAGTTTCTTGCATCTGTGACTTGATGTTTTCCCATCAAATTTGCAAAATACTTAGCTACAATTTCTTCCAAAATTTTCTGCTCTATACTCTTTCTCCTCTTCTGTAACTTCAATTACACACGTGCAACACCACTTAAATCTCTCGCAAACTATGGGTGCTTATTTTTATTTTTTTTGCGGTATGCGGGCTTCTCACTGTTGTGGCCTCTCCTGTTGCGGAGCACAGGCTCCGGACGCGCAGGCTCAGCGGCTATGGCTCACGGGCCTAGCCGCTTCGCGGCACATAGGATCTTCCCGGACCAGGGCATGAACCCGTGTCCCCCTGCATTGGCAGGGGGACTCTCAACCACTGCGCCACCAGGGAAGCCTTGGGTGCTTATTTTTTCCAAACTATTTTCATTTTCTATTTCAGTTTAGATAATTTCTATTGCTCTGTCTTCAAATTCACTAAGCTTTTCATGTGCAGTGTCCAATTTGCTGTTAATCTCATCCAGTGAATTTTTTAAAATATTTATCTATTTATTTATTTATTTGGTTGTGCCAGGTCTTAGTTGCAGCAGGTGGGCTCCTTTGTTGCGGCTCACCGTATCCTTAGTTGCGGCACAGGGGCTCCTAGTTGTGGCACATGGACTCCTTAGTTGCAGCCGGTGGGCTCCTTAGTTGTGGCATGCAAAATCTTAGTTGTGGCATGCATGTAGGATCTAGTTCCCTGACCAGGGATCAAACCCAAGCCCCTTGCATTGGGAGTGCGGAGTCTTAACAACTGCACCGCCAGGGAAGTCCCTCATCTAGTGAATTTTGAAACTAAAATATAGTATTTTTCATTTGGTTTTAGTACTCTATGTGTCTTTTCTTTCCTAAAATATGCTAGCTTCTCACCTACTATATCATTCTATAATGTATTTACAGTAATTGTTTAAAGTCCTATCTGCTTTTTAATTAATTGGGTCATCATAGTTCTTCTTCCATTGAATGTTTTCTTTTGATTATGGAGAACAATTTCCATGTATGTCTTAAAATTTCTGACTGTATTCCAGATATTGTGTATAAAAAGAACAGTGGAAGCTTTTTTGTCTCTTACAGAAAGTGAGAGGCTGATCATGCAGATCGCTATTAAAGTTAAGTTGTTCCAGATTGGGCTACAGCCTTCATTAGATTGAGTTCACTTGTGATTAACCCAACCTTTGACATCTAGGACAGCTGCCTTTTTGATCTTGTCTGTGTTCGAATTGGGAAGGGATTGAGTTGCAGTTTTGATATTTTTGCTTTATCTTTAGATTTACTCAGACTAAATTCTAGGGATCCAATCACTGTGAAATTATGCAAGACTATGGTTCTAGATTCCTCCACGGCTCCTATAATTGAATGAAAGAAGGTGATTTGTGAGCTAGGTAAAAAAAAAAAATTTGGAATTGCATCTCTCCCAATTTTCAACCTGTCTTTATGGCCCACACTGTCTTCTATAAGCTTGGCTAATTTTTCCTCTTTATTGTAAAATTTCTCTGCCTATGGAAAGGCTGCTACTTTTTATTCCAGTATCTAAACCAGGTGTCCATTCCAAGGTATGGAAATTGCTGTGGTCTCTGTTCTTCTAAGAAGGGGTTTGGCTGAAATTTCTTTCATTGGACAACAAATAAACCGTGAATAGTTCAACGCTCTAATTATTTTAATTGGGAATTAAATTTTCTCCATGCTGATTGTCTTTTTCTCTTTTTCAGAAATTAGAATAACTTTTAACAAAATACAGAATGAACTTTATTCTTTTTACATAGAATTAAAATATTCTTCTGCCAGTCTCTCAATTGTGTCCAGATAGCATGACCTTTATTTTATCATCACTTAGAAAAGTGGGAAATATTCCTCAAATGGCTCAGAGAGTTTTGTTGATGTGAAAAATTTTAGAATGGTTATTTCATAAAGTATTTAAAAGACTCTCATAGTGAGTATTATAGGGAGGCTGTAGGAAAGAGTGCAATTTATTTTCACTTATTTTAATCTCCCCAAATCTCTGAACACACCTGTATTAAAATATGGGGTGGGAGTTCCTCTTTTCATAGAATTGTTGCTAAACTTTCAAAACTGAAAATAATTGCTGATTTGTATCACTCCCTATGGGCACAGTCCAAGTGTCCATGTAAGAATGGAACTGTTTGGGGACCCTCTCTACGTCACTGCTCTATTCCTCTGTCTTTATAACAGGTGTGTCCATGTGTGGATTTACTTTTATCTATACTAATCAAAAGTCATTGTGCACATTATAGGTGAGGATCACATTTTTCTGCAGTCAGGGAAATTATCAGCATTGTATTTTCATCTGTTGCTTCTTATTCATTCTCACTATTCTTCATATCTGGAACTTCAATTAGTCTAAGGTTGGAGCATTTAAGTCTATCCCCCAAGACTCTTAAATCATCTTCATATTTTAAAAAATCTCTTCATATCTTTGTGCAGGTTCTGTACTCTCTTCCAATTTATTAATACTCTCTTTGCCAGGACTGATATTATCTATTAATATTCTAATAATAATGATTAAAATTTAATTTCTAGGATTTCTAAGTACTGCTTCTCCTCTCATTCATATTCTCTCCTTCTTTTCTTCCTCCCTACTTCTTTTTCAAGATCTCTACTGTCCTTGATGCATAGCTACTTGTTTTGTTATATAGTTTTTATTTTGGCTTTTGTGGGGATGTTATTCCTTTTTAAAAATTTTTGAGTACGTTAAGGACACTTTTTAAATTTTTCTAAAAGACTTTTTAATTTTTGTATTTACTTGGAATTGGGTCTCCTCGTTTGCTTGGTTTTAAATTGTTTTGGTTATTTTCCTTTTGTTATCTTTTTATTCTATTATCTTTAGGTGCTCTAGAATTTTAGTTTGCAATTTCATCTTGTGAAGAAATTTTTTGTGTCTTCCTCTCCACCTCCCCCACTTCCCACCATCTTCCCACTTCTTGGTGTCTGGTAGCTTTACAATTGCTTCCACTAGTCTCAACAGGGTCCACCATTTAAAAATAGCCTTATATTGGTGGATCAGGATTTTGTTTGAAGAGATATTGCAGATCAATTTCTGGGCAGTAATAATTTGGCCCAGGTCTTGCCACTCCTTTCTAGCCACTCTAAGCAATGACTCACTATAGGCCTCTACAGAGGTAATAGCACTGGCTTTGGTTAATGAATGAGGAAGTCCCCATGGCAGGACAATCAGGCTTGACATAGTAGGTCTGTTTGCTCTCTTTTCCCACAATGACTGGGGACTTCCAGCCCAGCTACCACAGTAGAGGTGAAATTTCTCTGCCTGTTTTGGATCTCAGAGCTACTGCTTACAACCTTATAATTTTGTTCTATTTTTTTTCCTCCCAGTGGAGCCACTTGTGAGAATGGCTATGTGTTTTCATATTTTCTTGTGTTATATCTTTGCTATTTGGGGGTGGAGGTGGGAGGTGGAAGAGTGATCTTCCAAGAAATCCCACACCATGTTGACCAGAAGTTCAGATTTGTGTTTTAGAAAGATAAGTCTGGAATGTGTATGTAGTAGATTAGAGGGCACTGAGGCTTGAGATACCAGTTTTGTTCTGAAGGATTCCAGGAAAAGAGATAAAGAATGGTCTGTGACAAGAATAACAGAGAGTTGGAAAACATTATCCAAGTGCAGATGGAGCAGTTCTCCTCAACAGGACTATACTGCTCCCTAGGGAGTGTCTTGGAAATTGGTGGTAGTATTTTTGGTTGTCATAGTTATGGGGGAGAATTTCCGATATTTAGTAGGTGGGAGCCAGCCATGGTTAATGTCCTAGAATGTGCAGAATGCTCTTGTATTTGGAAGGACTATCCTATGTCTTGAATGACTTACAGATACCCCAGACATTCATGTGGGTGAAACACCTATTTGAAATTATATAATTTACATATTAATTTTTTCCCACAAAATTTTATTATACACTGAATTTTTCAAGAGTACAACTACCATGGTAGTTCAGTGAAGACTGTGTTTTGTTTGGAACTTAACCAAGAATTATTCACCATTACAGAAAAACAATGCTGACAGCAGCAGTGCTTATGGTATAGTCATCTCCAAAACTGGAAATCTAAGCCGTTTTTTCATGTGACTTTCATGTGCAATAGAGAAAATAAGAGATCATTTTGAACAGATTTAGAATAAAATATCATGTAACTAATGGGATCACATGAACATGAGGATCTAACTAATTTTGTTAATAAGCTATTTCTTTAAAGAGTTTCTTATTATACCATTTTGTATATTTTAATTTCTTTGTGTGTGGCACAATGATAAATATATATTTTGAAAATTATATAATGGAATTAGTTACTGTTTCGGGGCTGTCTGTTGCTTTTCAACATTACTCTGATACTGTCGCCAGAGGCCTAGCATACTAGTTGTCTTGAGTCTTTTGCATTAAGTTCCTTTTTTGAAATCATACTCTATTCTCCATTACCTATCAAAAGCTATGATTTCTAGAGTCTTTGTAAATTCTGAGTTTAAATGTATGCTTCAACATGTGGAGAGATTTCAGGAGAGATATTTTAGTGTTACTACATCCCATGTCGTAACAAAGGATTATTTTAACAGTACATTTATAAATATGGTCTAGCTCATTTGTGAGATTATCTTATTCATTCTTTCCACTTTGACAGTGTGTAATTAATCTTGGCATTTATTCTACTTTATCCAATGTTATCTTCTTCTTTCCCCAGTCTTATATATATAAACAATTCTGGTCTACTATTACTTATCTCAATAGGTTTTATTCTAGTGCCATTCATGCTGCTATCTTTATTTCCTCCAACTACTCTGTAGAGTTCTTCATCATCTTACTTTTCTTAAATCTCAATGTTTCTATTACAAGTAGTTGCAAACATCTGACCACTTCAATATATCTATATATTATTATTTGGAGATAAGGCCTTTAAAAAGGTAATTAAGGTTAAATGATCTCAGAAAGGTGGGGTTGTAATCCAACTGGACTGGTACCTTTACAAGAAGAGGAAGAGACACCAGGATGTGTACACACAGGGAAAAGGCCACATGAGGACACAGCAAGTTGATGACTATCCATAAGCTAAGGAGAGAGGCCTCAGGAGACACCAAACCTGTTGACACCTTGATCTCAGACTTCCAGCCTCCAGAATTGTGAGAAAATAAGTTTCTGTTGTTTAAACCACCCAGGCTGTGGTGTTTTGTTATGGTAGCTCTAGCAAACTAATACAAATATTATATGTGTAGGCAGGTGAAATTGTCTATTATTACCTCTTTCAGGTTAGTTAAGAGGGTAGTACAAAACATTTGTTATAAAAGGAGTTTGGCAGAGTCATGGAGTGCTCACAAATAGCCACATGCTTCCCTGTATTTTCTGCCCCCCCACACAGCTAGGTGGCGCCAGTTCTGACCTATGAACCGTGAGCAGAAATGACTTGCATTACTTCTAAGCTGAGCCATAGATGAGTTGGGGTATGACCTTCCAGCTCCACCTCTTTACCTGTTGTGACAACCAGCAGGGCTCTGTGTTTAGCTGGTGGAGCACAAGGAACTAGCTCTCTGAGACAACTGCTCTTCAGAGATGTGAAACTCACAATGGACATGGTGTGAATGAGCAATACCCCTTACTCAGGTTCCCAAGGTTAACTTAAGACAGCATGATTTGTTGTTACCCTGACTACGTAAAATTTGGTCATTGTAAGGAGGATGTGGCCTTCTAAACCTAACATATGTGTCATTGGCTGCACTCTCATGTAGTGGTTGGCAAGGAAATTTTTATTGGAGGGTGAGAAGATGGAGATTTATGTTACACAGTGTCGAAATATGTTAAAACTATCATCTTGGGTAATATGGAAGGCTAGCAGGTGTAAGGAAATGGTTGGAAAACACAACATTAATTGTGTGTGTTGGGTGCTGTTGGTTCCATTCAGCAAGGTATTATAAAAAAAGAGATGAGTTGAGTAAAGCATTCTGGTAAACAGAGGGAGTCTGTGGCCTTACATTATTAGAAAAGCCAACTGCTTTGAGATCCTAACTGTAAGAGACAGTTAAACAAGGCATTCAGAAATAAATGCCTTAAAAACCTCTGAGGTAACTAAACAGCTTCAAGGAAAATGTTAGATTAAGTGTATGGTCTTCCCACTTAAATATAAGATGTGACACCATAAAACTCATAGAAGAGAACATAGGCAAAACATTTTCTGACATAAATTGTACCAATGTTTTCTTAGGTCAGTCTACCAAGGCAATAGAAATACAAGCAAAAATAAACAAATGGGACCTAATCAAATTTATAAGCTTTTGCACAGCAAAGGAAACCATAAATGAAATGAAAAGACAACCTACAGATCAGGAGAAAATATCTGCAAACAATGTGACTGACAGGGCTTAATTTCCAAAATATAGAAACAGCTTATACAGCTCAATATCAAAACAAAACAAAACAAAACAATCTAATCAAAAAATGACTGGAATTTTAGGCAGAAGACTTAAACACACATTTCTCCAAAGAAGACATACTGATGGCCAATAGGCACCTGAAAAGATGCTCAACATTGCTAATTATTAGAGAAATACAAATCAAAATGACAATGAGGTATTACCTCACACCAGTCAGAATGGCCACCATTAAAAAGTCTACAAATATTAAATGCTGGAGAGGATGTGGAGAAAAGGGAACCCTCCTACATTGTTGGTGGGAATGTAAATTGGGGCAGCCACTATGGAGAACAGCATGGAGGTTCCTCAAAAAACTAAAAGTAGAGTTACCATATGATCTAGCAATTACACTCCTGGGCATATATCTGGACAAAACTCTAATTCAGAAACATACATGCACCCCTACGCTCACAGCTGCACTGTTTACAATAGCCAAGACATGGAAACAACCTAAATGTCCATCGACAGATGAATGGATAAAGAAGATGTGGTACATATACAATGGAATACTACTCAGCCATAAAAAAGAATGAAATAATGCCATTTGCAGCAGTGTGGATGCAACAACTAGAGATTATCATACTAAATGAAGTAAGTCAGAAAGAGAAAGACAAATACCATATGATATCACTTATATGTGGAATCTAAAATATGGCACAAATGAACCCAGCTACAAAAC
Organism: Phocoena phocoena; assembly: GCF_963924675.1. NCBI lineage: Eukaryota > Metazoa > Chordata > Mammalia > Artiodactyla > Phocoenidae > Phocoena > Phocoena phocoena. Next base: position 35,164,803 of record NC_089222.1, on the reverse strand, counting down.
AGAAACAGACTCACAGACAGAGAACAAACTTGTGGTTGCCAAGGGGGAGAGGGGGCGGGGGAGGGATGGATTGAGAGTTTGGGGTTGGCAGATGCAAACTATTACATTTAGAATGGATAAACAACAAAGTCCTATTGTAGAGCACAGGGAACTATATTCAATATCCTGTAATAAACCATAATGGAAAAGAAAAAAAATATTTTTAAAGTATGGTCTTCCCATATTAGCACAGAAACTTCAAGGTAGCAGCCACTAAGTTAAAAACATACAGACAAAAACCATAAAAACCCACCTCATGTGAGAGAAAATAAATATTGATGAAATCTCTAAAAGGACTAAAGTTGAGCAAGTCTTTATGTTTATTGATCATTTGCATTTCTTCTTCTGTATATTAGCTATTTATATTTTTTGCTCATTTTTCTCTTGGGTATTGATTCCTTTTCATTGATCTGTATATTGTGCATATATATCTTTTATCTCTACATAGGCTCCAAATATTTACCCCATCTCCCACTGGTTTCATAACTTTATGTTGTCATTTTTTTTTAATATAAAAGTTTTGCTTTTTCATGTGGTTCAAATCTGTTAGTCTTTCACTTTATGGATCTTAAAAACTATTTTCTCAGTGTTCCCTTGTCTTAGTGAGATTAGCTAGGCCCTCCAGAACAATGACAAAGAGTGGCAGTAGTAATAGCTATCGTTGTCTTATTCCTAACTTTGACTGGAATGTTTCTAAAGTTTCACCAAAAAATTGAATATTTACTGTAGAACAGACTTGCTTTGAGTATTAAATGACTTCATCAGCTCATAAGTTATAAATAATAGCTACTATTTATCATTTGTCAAACCACTTAGAAATTCTCTGTTCCGAGTCTCCCTACTTGTAAATAAAAAATTGGAGCTGGGGAATCTCTAAGGTTCTTTCCAGCACAGTCTTAAAATTCCAAGATTAATTTTCAAAAGGTCTCAAGTCATTTCATCAACCTAAAAATTACAGCAATCTTTCCTGTGAAATAAAACACACAAGCACAAAGAACAGGGAAGCCCTTCTGTCATCTGAGTAACTGATATTTAGCTATGTAAAGCAGTCTGAGGCCAAAAAAATGACCTTAATTTTGGTATATTTCCAGTTACTCTATAGAGCTGTTTGGCAACTTTTACTAAAGGAAAAAAAATATGAAGTTGAGAGGAAATGAAAGTTGAGCAATGACTGGAAAATCACTGGTGAATATGGCAACACCCCAGTTTCAAAAGCCAGTTGCAATCTAGTCAGTTTTGGAGTGAAAGCAAGTTTATTATAATTTTTCTCTCCAATGGGTGGAGACTCAATATCTGAGAGGTAGAAGGAGGGAGAAGAACAAAATTGTAAATAAAACAATAATCCCCTGTTTCCTATAAAGACACATGAAGCAAAGGGAGGAGGAACATTCTCACAGGGAAAGCGATTAAAACTGCCAAAGAATGAGAATGGAGAAGCCGCCAGAAAGAATGCTGAGTGGAGGCGCAGACAAAGATTGCAAGAAATTGGCAGGGAGTCACAATAGACAAAGCCAGAAAGGAACACACACAGGGCCTGGAATGAGTCAGACTCTATAAACGGAATTCCAGGGAAGGGAGCATGAAAGCGTGCATGTGGACACCCGGGACAGAAGAGGGTGAGAACAGTAAGGAAAGGGTCAAAACACAAGCAGCTTCAAAGATAAAAGCTAGTTGGAGAAGTTACCTAGAAACAAAGAGCTGCTCTGCAGATTTTCTGAGAACAGACTGTGAATGTCCAGTGCATCGGAATGCACGTCATCATCTAAACTCTAAGAGACAGGGGAAACGCAGTTGAGGTACAGAGGAGTAGAGAGCAACATCACCTCCACTGAACCAGATTAGGCCTACCATGGCAGGTGGGATGGGGCAAAGAGCTGGTGAAATCACTTTCACGTTGTTTTATATGTGGGGACTGGGGCGAGAGGTCAAATGGAAGCCCACATACATTGATAAATATTTTAAAAGTTACAAATCAAACTACCAAACTGTTAAATGAAATGTACTATCTGCCTACCTTGACAAAATAACTCCATAAAGACACCAAAGACCAGGTTCACATTTAGGATTCTTGGACTTCTTGGAGTTAACCGGAATATGGCAGTATTTGGAGAGCTAACCCATGGCCCAGGGCCTTGGTCTGTATCTTTCTCACCCCGCCATCCATGCTTCTCTTCCATCCTTTGCTCTGTCCTGCACCATGAGGGCCTGGCTGGCTAAGGGTGGAAACCCTTGGTTGTATCTCCAAATTCCAATTCCTGTCACCATCTCAAAACACCATGTAAAATAACTGCCTTTTGCTCACTCCTCAGGCCTAGGTGCTTCTTGGAAAGAAAGAACAGACTTGGGAAAAGGGTAACATCGTCCTTAGAAGTGTATTTGGGCTGTTCAGCAAGGAAATCCAGGTAATGAACATCCAGTGCATGGCCTGTGGGCGGGCGGGCAGTCCTGGCTCTGTTGCCTTCCTCATCCCTCAGAGCGGGGATGACCAGAGCAGGGTCTCTGGATGCCTCTACAGTGTGGAGATCAGGACAGCTGCCCTCTTGCCCAGGTCTAAGGGTACTTGTTGTTTCCGAACGCTGTAATGTTAAACCAGGAGTCCTTATCCCTGAGATAGAAAAAATAGTTCCTATCAGAGCAAAGCTCTTCTATGGACCAGAAGCATTTACATTACCTGGAAATGTGTTAAAAATGCAAATTCTGGGGGCCCATCCAAGACCTACTGAATCAGAAACCTTGAGTTTGCTGCCCAGCAATAACAAGTGTTCCAGGTGATTCTGATGCATGCTGAAGTTTGAGAAGTACAGATTTATGAAAACTTGTTCTCAGCTGGGGCTGCAAAACACTATTTAGAGTTGATTAGGGTTTCTAAATTGTGAAGGAAACAAAGGAAAAAAAATTAGGTACCAAGAATTGAACTGCACCTTGCTAGCATTTTCTCTGCAATTTAACCCATTTTATTCTCCTTTAGTCTGTCTCTTATTTGATATTTCATTTGTTGATTCAAGTTTTCTGGTCACCTTTAGCTTACATTGGGTTCCAAAGGCTTTCTTTCTTGGTTTCCACCTGATGACCATTGGTCGAGTGTTTGCTGTCACCAGAGATGAAAAGGCGCCAAACAATGACAAGTAGACCAATCTTTGAAAAAAGGAAATTGTCTGCACTCAGATACATATGGAGCTTGGGCTGTAGCACACTTTAGTATAGTATAAAGACAATTTATAGGGCTTCCCTGGTGGCGCAGTGGTTGAGAGTCCCCCTGCCGATGCAGGGGACACGGGTTCGTGCCCCGGCCCGGAGGATCCCACATGCCGCGGAGCGGCTGGGCCCGTGAGCCATGGCCACTGGGCCTGTGCGTCCGGAGCCTGTGCTCCCCAACAGGAGAGGCCACAACAGTGAGAGGTGTGCGTACCGCAAAAAAAAAAAACCCCAAAAAAGACAATTTATATAACTGAATATACGTTCTGTCATTTTCATCAGGCAAATACCTGTTTGATTAATTTCCATTAAGACTTGTCTCACTTACTAGTTCTCACCTCTCTTCCCCTCTTGAGGATATTGTCTTTTCTGAAACACTTCTCAGCTCAGGCCTGGTTGATGCTGGGGCTTCTGAACACCACACACCATGGGCATTATGTCAGTGAACTGATTGAGAATGCCAAGCTGAGAAAACAGGGGAGTGGGAAGGGCAGATACACTCACAAGTTTATTCCTCAACAACCATATTGTGAAACGTCACATTCCACTTTGTGTTTGAGGGTGAAGAGCATTATTTAAATTCCCTGACAAGCCTATGGGCGTGTGTGTCTTCCTGAATCAAGAATTGGCATCAAACTCTTTTGCTCTTTCACACTTTTTGTAGAAATCTTACAAAGTTAGAATACCAAGCACCCTTAGTAGATAAATGGATTAGCTTATAGGTGTTTCAGTACTCTGCAGGGGAATATGACATACAGGAAGAAGAAAATTACACCTCTGACTATTTGGCAGAGTTTTATTTTAATTTCATGGATACATGAAATTCTGAGCAAAATCAGAATCGAGTAAAGATCCTGAACCAGTTTTCAGCAGCTCAGTTTTAAATTTAGGTCCCCTGAAGTATGGGAGTGACTACAGCCTGGCAAAGCATAGAACATTCCTACATTAGATCAGGTAGCCTGGGTCTCTGCTGGTGAAGCTCATAATGGGGCCAGTTACCTGGAACTCAGAGTTTCTCAGCCTCAGCACCATGGACATTTTAGGCTGAATAATTCTTTGGTGTGGGGGCTGTCCTGTGCATTGTAGGGTATTTAGCAGCATCCCTGGCCTCCATCATCAGATGCCATTATTCCATATCCTGTGTCCATTTGCAACAACCAAAAAATACCTCCAGACTTTGCCAAATGTCCCCTGGAGGTCAAAATCACTCTTCATTGAGAACTACTCAGTAGCTGGTTCATTTTCTACTCTCATCTGTGCATTTTCGGCAGGAAGAGGGAGAGAGAAACCTGTCAAAAGGTGAGAAGATAGTTGCTCCTGGCTTCTGAGACAATAAGGGAGGGGAGGGGAAAGGAAAAAGAAAACGTACTTTGCATTTGCTGAGCACTAGATACACTCTATTTGTGTTTTTACATACATGTGGCTGTCTCAAACTGGAGTGTGGGCCAGGGCTACACTAAACCAGAAGGTAAGCATTATAGTATCAATTTTACTTGATGTAAATATTTACAATGTTCATTTTTATATTAAACCACATGCACAAAGAGTAGAATATAAAGTGTGCATAAACAGTGAAGTTAAAGTATGAAACTTGAAATAAATGCTGCACCTGGGTTGGGTCCCTCGAGACTGTCTCTGCTCCCAGGACCTCCACAGGCATGAACATACTCTCAACTGCTATTGGATTCTATGGACTGAATGTTGGTGTCCCCTCAAAATTCATATGCTGAAGCCTCATTCTCAATGTGATGGTGTTTCAAGATGAAACCTTAGGGAGGTAATCAGGTCATGGGGTAGAGTCCTCATGAATGGTATTAGTGCCCTTCTAGGAAGAGACACTTGCTTTCTCCCTTTCGAAGGCAAAGTGAGAAAACAGCCTTCTGCAAACCAGGAAGAGGGCTCTCACTAGGCACTGAATCTGCTGGCACCCTGATCTTGGACTTCCCAGTCTCAAGAACCATGATAAATAAATATTTTTTGTTTAAGACACCTCGTCTATGGTATTCTATTATAGCAGCCTGAGCTAAGACAGTTCCTTTGGTGGAAGCATGTGAGAAGCATGATGAATGCTAACCAGTTTAATCCTCTGAACATTTCTGTGAATTAGATAGGTATACTCCTCTTATTTATTCATTGTTTTAAGATAAAGAAACTAAAACTCAGAGAGGTTAAGTAACTTATCCAAGCTCGTACAGCTGTTGTGCAATTGCGAATTGAACTTTTTAAAGTCTTACTTAAGATTTTATGATCTTTTTATTACTTTCTGATGCCTTAATAGGCAGAGTTAGCTTTGGGAAAATTTTTGAAGGAGGTGAAATTCTGTCTTTTCATTCTTACTCTCATTTCAGTGTTGCCTTTATCTCTCACCTTGTAACCCCCTTCCCAGAAACCCAAACATCCAGTGCTCTTGCTGTGTCTAAGCATGAACACCCAGCAGTGCACCTGTTAACCATCCCTGGGCGGTTTTTTGTTAATTGGAAAAATGGCTGATACTTCAGACAGTGTATAGGGGCTCTGCTTAGTGGTGATGATGGGAGTGACAGTATCAGTAATTGTAGATATTGGCTTTGAAGATTTCTCTGTAAGTCCAAAAGTCTGGAGCTTGGAGAGTCCTACCATTTATCTGCAGGAAAGATCAAATTGTCTTGAATCTTCTAGAAACCCCCAGATGAGACCAGACAAGAGAAAGTAGCAGGGAGCCACAAACAGTACTTCTTTGGTTCCTTTGTTGGACTCCCCACCTTTTTTTTCTTCTCTTCAACCCCCAGCAGCCAGGTTTTCTTTGGCAAGTTACTGAAGCAGCTTTTTACTCTATTTTGTTATCCCTCTCCCCAGCTGACCCCAGAAATGCTTAATCTGACTATGTGAAAGTCATGCTAATTTCAGTCATTTATGTAATCATTTGCCATTTATGCCAATTTATGTGTAATACTACAGTGATTATGTGTATCATTAAATATGTGTCACATTAGCCTTGTGGTGGGTTTTATTTGATTATAACACTAAATCATGCTCAGGATTCTTAGACTTCATGGTTTGTTGCTTACACAATATTGTGATAATTTCATAGCTTAAAAACTTAGAATGTTGCCATTGAGGGAAATTTTGACAACATATTTCTTCTCCTTCCAGCCTCAATATAATGTCAAAATTGACAGCATGTGCATCATTGCCATTTTGGGGGTTTCTAAATCTACCTTTTTGACTTCACAATGCTGACTCCACAAATTCATCTTTTTGATATATTTCAAAAATAATCTTTTAAATCGCACTTTAAAAAAATAGGTTCACTTACTTTTCCTATTGGATCAACTTTTTCTTTTTTATGTTCACGATAAGTCTTCACCCATATGCACAATATTAATACATACAAAAGAATAATTTCTCTCCTCAGAATGTAAATAACTACTTTTAGCATAGGAACGATACCTTAAAAGATTTACACTAAATATTAATAGTGCTCATCTGTAAATCTTGTATTATGGTTTTCTTTTACCTTTTTTATATTGTGGGGTACTATAATTTTTTAACAAAAAGCATATTGCTACACTTATCTTCAGAAAGTAAATATTCTTTTAACGCTGGAATGTTTCTTGGGTATATATTAAACTGTAAATTTCTAATCGATTTCTTCAATTTTTTTTTCACATCTTTACTGGAGTATAAATACTTTACAATGTTGTGTTAGTTTCTGCTGTACAAAAAAGTGAATCAGCTATATGTATACATATATCTCCATATCCCCTCCCGCTTGAGTCTCTCTCTCACCCTCCCTATCCCATCCCTCTAGGTCATCACAAAGCACGAAGCTGATCTCCCTGTGCTATGCAGCAGCTTCCTACTAGCCATCAATTTTAAATTTGGTAGTGTATATTCATCAATGCTACTCTCTCACTTCATCCCAGCTTCTGCTTCACCACACCCATGCCATCAAGTCTGTTCTCTACGTCTGCATCTTTATTCCTCCCTGCCACTAGGTTCATCAGTACCGCTTTTTAAAATTCCATATAAATGCATTAGCATATGGTATTTGTTTTTCTCTTTCTGACGTACTTCACTCTGTATGACAGACTCTAGGTCCATCCACCTCACTACAAATAACTCAGTTTTGTTCCTTTTTATGGCTGAGTAATATTCCATTGTATATATGAGCCACATATTTTTTATTCAATCATCTGTTGATGGACATTTAGGTTGCTTCCATGTCCTGGCTATTGTAAATAGTGTTGCAATGAACATTTTGGTACATGACTCTTTTTGAATTATGGTTTTCTCAGGGTATATGCCCAATACTGGGATTGCTGGGTCATATGGTAGTTCTATTTTTAGTTTTTTGAGAAAACTCCATACTGTTCTCTATAGTGGCTGCATCAATTTACATTCCCACCAACAGTGCAAGAGGGTTCCCTTTTCTCCACACCCTCTCCAGCATTTATTGTTTGTAGATTTTTTGATGATGGCCATTCTGACTGGTGTGACATGATACCTCATTGTAGTTTTGATTTGTATTTCTCTACTGATTAGTGTTGTTGAGCATTTGTTGGCCATCTGTATGTCTTCTTTGGAGAAATGTCTCTTTAGGTCTTCTGCCCATTTTTGGACTGGGTTGTTTGTTTTTGTGATATTGAGCTGCATGAGCTGCTTGTATATTTTGGAGATTAATCCTTTGTCCATTGATTTGTTTGCAAATATTTTCTCCCATTCTGAGGGTTGTCTTTTCATCTTGTTTATGGGTTCCCTTGCTGTGTAAAAGCTTTTAAGTTTCATTAGGTCTCATTTGTTTATTTTTATTTCCCTTACTCCAGGAGGTGGGTCAAAAAGGATTTTGCTGTGATTTATGTCATAGAGTGTTCTGCCTATGTTTTCCTCTAAGAGATTTATAGTGTCTGGCCTTACATTTAGGTCTTTAATCCATTTTGAGTTTATTTTTGTGTATGGTGTTACGGTGTGTTCTAATTTCATTCTTTTACATGTAGCTGTCCATTTTTCCCAGCACCACTTATTGAAGAGCCTGTCTCTTCTCTATTGTATATTCTTGTCTCCTTTATCAAAGATAAGGTGACCATATGTGCATGACTTTCTATTTTGTTTCATTGATCTATATTTCTGTTTTTGTGCCAGTACGATATTGTCTTCATTACTGTAGCTTTGTAGTATAGTCTGAAGTCAGGGAGCCTGATTCCTCCAGCTCCATTTTTCTTTCTCAAGATTGCTTTGGCTATTCGGGGTCTTTTGTGTTTCCATACAAATTGTAAAATCTCTTGTTCTAGTTCTGTGAAAAATGCCATTGGTAATCTGATAGGGATTGCACAGAACCTGTAGATTGCTTTAGGTAGTATGGTCATTTTCACAATATTGATTCTTCCAATCCAGGAGCATGGTATACCTCTCCATCTATTTATGTTATCTTTGATTTCTTTCATCAGTGTTTTATAGTTTTCTGAGTACAAGTCTTTTGCCTCCTTGCGTAGGTTTATTCCTAGGCATTTTATTCATTTTGTTGTGATGGTTAATGGGATTGTTTCCTTAATTTCTCTTTCTGATCTTTTGTTGTTAGTGTATAGGAATGCAAGAGATTTTTGTGCATTAATTTTGTATCCTGCAACCTTACCAAATTCGTTGATTAGTTCTAGTACTTTTCTGGTGGCATCTTTAGGATTTTCTATGTATAGTATGATGTCATAGGCAAACAGTGACAATTTTACTTCTTCTTTTCCAATTTGTATTCCTTTTATTTCTTTTACTTCTCTGATTGCCGTGGCTAGGACTTCCAATGCTATGTTGAATAACAGTGGTGAGAGTGGATATCCTTGTCTTGTTCCTGATCTTAGAGGAAATGCTTTCAGTTTTTCACCAAGGAAATGCTTTCAGTTTTTCACCAAGGAAATGCTTTCAGGAAATGATGTTTGTTGTATATGGCCTTTATTATGTTCAGGTAGGTTCCCTCTATGCCCATCTTCTGGAGAGTTTTGATCATAAATGGGTGTTGACTTTTGTTGAAAGCTTTTTCTGTATCTATTGAGATGATCATATGGTTTTTATTCTTTAATTTGTTAATATGGTGTATCACATTGATTGTTTTCCATATATTGAGAATCTTTGCATCCCTGGGATAAATCCCACTTGTTCCTGGTGTATGATCCTTTTAATGTGTTGTTGGATTCCGTTTGCTAGTATTTTGTTGAAGATTTTTGCGTCTATGTTCATCAGTGATATTGGTCTATAATTTTCTTTCTTTGTGATATCTTTGGCTGGTTTTGGTATCAGAGTGATGGTGGCCTCGTAGAACGAGTTTGGGGGTGTTCCTCCCTCTGCAAATTTTTGGAAGAGTTTGAGAAGGATAGGTGTAACTCTTCTCTAAATGTTTGACAGAATTCGCCTGTGAAGGCATCTGGTCCTGGACTTTTGTTTGTCGGAAAATTTTTAAATATAGTTTCAATTTCATTACTTGTGATTGGTCTGTTTATATATTCTAATTCTTCCTGGTTCAATCTTGGAAGGTTGTACTTTTCCAAGAATTTGTCCATTTCTTTCAGGTTGTCCATTTTATTGGCACACAGTTGCCTGTAGTAGTCTCTTATGATCTTTTGTATTTCTGCAGTGTCAGTTGTAATCTCTCCTTTTTTAGATTTTGTTTTTGTTTTTTTGCGGTATGCGGGCCTCTCACCATTGCGGCCTCTCCTGCTGTGAAGCACAGGCTCCGGACACGCAGGCCCAGTGTTCATGGCCCACATTTTTAATTTTATTGATTTGTGTCCTCTCCCTTCTTTTCTTGATGAAAGCTTTCTGGCTAAAGGTTTATCCGTTTTGTTTAACTTCTCAAAGAACCAGCTTTTAGTTTTATTGATCTTTGTTATTCTTTGTTTTTATTTCATTTATTTCTGCTCTGACCTTTATGATTTCCTTCCTTCCACCAATTTTGGGTTTTCTTTGTTCTTCTTTTTCTAGTTGCTTTAGTTATAAGGTTAGATTGGTTATTTGAGATTTTCTTGTTTCTTTAGGTGAGCTTGAATTGCTATCAACTTCCCTCTTAGAACTGCTTTTGCTGCATCTTATAGGTTTTGGATCATCGTGTTTTCATTGTCATTTGTTTCTAGGTATTTTTTGATTTCCTCTTTGATTTCTTCAGTGATCTCTTGGTTATTTAGCAGCACACTGTTTAGCCTCCATTTATTTGTGTTTTTACTGTTTTTTTCCTGTAACTGATTTCTAATCTCATAGCATTGTGGTCAGAAAAAGATGCTTGATACAATTTCAGCTTTCCTAAATTTTCCAAGGTTTGATTTGTGACCCAAAATGTGATCTATTCTAGAGAACGTTCTGTGTGCACTTGAGAAGAAAGTGTATTCTTCGACTTTCAGGTGGAATGTCCTAAAAATATCAATTAAGTCTGTCCGGTTTTTGTGTCATTTAAAGCTTGTGTTTCCTTATTTATTTTCTGTCTGTAAGATCTGTCTGTTGGTGTAAGTGTGGTGTTAAAGACCCCCACTATTACTGTGTTATTGTCGATTTCTCCTTTTATGGCTGCTAGCATGTGCTTATGTATTGAGGTGCTCCTATGTTGGGTGCATATTTATAATTATTATGCTTTCTTCTTGGATCAATCCCTTGATCATTATGTAGTGTCCTTCTTTGTCTCTTCTAATAGTCTGTTTTTTAAAGTCTATTTTGTCTAATATGAGAATTGCTACTCCAGCTTTCTTTTGATTGCCATTTGCATGGAATATCTTTTTCCATCCCCTCACCTTCAGTCTGTATGTGTCCCTAGGTCTGAAGTGGGTCTCTTGTAGACAGCATATATATGGGTCTTGTTTTTGTGTCCATTCAGCAAGTCTGTGTCTTTTGGTTGGAGCATTTAATCCATTTACATTCAAGGTGGTTATTGATATGTATGTTCCTATTACCATTTTCTTAATTATTTTGGGTTTGCTTTTGTGGGTCCTTTTCTTCTCTTGTGTTTCCTGCTTAGAGAAGTTCCTTTAGCATTTGTTGTAAAGCTGGTTTGGTGGTGCTGAATTCTCTTAGCTTTTGCTTGTCTGAAAAGCTTTTGATTTCTCCATCAAATCTGAATCCGATCCTTGCTGGGTAGAGTAATCTTCTTTGTAGCTTTTTCCCTTTCATCACTTTAAATATGTCCTGCCACTCCCTTCTGGCTTGCAGAGTTTCTGCTGAAATATCAGGTGTTACCCTTATGGGGATTCCCTTATATGTTATTTGTTGCTTTTACCTTGTTGCTTTTAATATTTTTTCTTTGTATTTAATTTTTGATAGTTTGATTAATATGTGTGTTGGCATGTTTCTCTTTGGGTTTATCCTGTATGGCACTCTCTCTGCTTCCTAGACTTGATTGACTATTTCCTTTCCCATGTTAGGGCAGTTTTTGACTATAATCTCTTCAAATATTTTCTCAGACCCTTTCTTTTTCTCTTCTTCTTCTGGGACCCCTATAATTCAAATGTTGGTGAATTTAATGTTATCCCAGAGGTCTCTGAGACTGTCCTCAATTCTTTTCATTCTTTTTTTTATTCTTCTGCAGTAGTTATTTCCACTATTTTATCTTCCAGTTCATTTATCTGTTCTTCTGCTTCAGTTATTATGCTATTGATTCCTTCTAGAGTATGTTTAATTTCAGTTATTGTGCTGTTCATCACTGTTTGTCATCTAGTTCTTCTAGATCCTTGTTGAATGTTTCTTATATTTTCTCCATTCTGTTTCTGAGATTTTGGATCATCTATACTATTACTTTTTATTCTTTTTCAGGTAGGTTGCCCATTTCATCTGCATTTGTTTGGTCTTGTAGGTTTTTACCTTGCTCCTTCGTCTGTAACATATGTTTCTGTCATTTCATGTTTTTTTTTGTTTTTTTTTTTTGATGGGTGGGGCTGTATTCCTGTCTTACTGGTTGTTTGGCCTGAGGCGTCCAGCACTGGAGTTTGCACGCAGTTGGATAGAGCTGGGTCTTGGTGCTGAGATGAGGACCTCCGGGAGCCCTCACTCTGATTAATATTCCCGGGGTCTGTGGTTCTCTGTTAGTCCAGTGGTTTGGACTCAAAGCTCCCACCACAGGAGCTCAGGCCTGACCTCAGGCCTGGGAACTGAGATCCTGCAAGCTGTGTGGCATGGGGAAAAGAAAAAAGCAGTACAATAACAAAGAATAAAAAGCAAATTTAGAAAGATTAAAAAATATATTAGGAAAAATAAAAATATAATTGAAAGAACTGCAACAAGGTAAAATAAAACCACAACAGAAAATAGAAAAAAAAAAAGGGGGAACATGCCAAATGAGCAGAACAATAACAAAGTATAAAGAATAAAAGGTTTATTAGAGAAAATATAAATGAATCAACAAAAATCCTCAACCAAGTACTAGCAAACAGAACCCAACAGCACATTAAAAGGATCATACACCATGATCAAATGGGGTTTATTCCAGGAATGCAAGGATACTTCAATATACACAAATCAATCAACATGATACACCATATTAACAAATTGAAGGAGAAAACCCATATGATCATCTCAATAGATGCAGAGAAAGCTTTCGACAAAATTCAACACCCATTTATGAGAAAAACCCTACAGAAAGTAGGCATAGAGGAAACTTTCCTCAACATAATAAAGGCCATATATGACAAACCCACAGCCAACATCGTCCTCAATGGTGAAAAACTGAAAGCATTTCCACTAAGATCAGGAACAAGACAAGGTTGCCCACTCTCACCACTCTTATTCAACATAGTTTTGGAAGTTTTAGCCGCAGCAATCAGAGAAGAAAAAGAAATAAAAGGAATCCAAATCAGAAAAGAAGAAGTAAAGCTGTCACTGTTTGCAGATGACATGATACTATACATAGAGAATCCTAAAGATGCTACCAGAAAACTACTAGAGCTAATCAATGAATTTGGTAAAGTAGCAGGATACAAAATTAATGCACAGAAATCTCTGGCATTCCTATACACTAATGATGAAAAATCTGAAACATTTACCATTGCAACAAAAAGAATAAAATATCTAGGAAAAAACCTACCTAAGGAGACAAAAGACCTGCATGCAGAAAACTATAAGACACTGATGATAGAAATTAAACATGACACAAATAGATGGAGAGATATACCATGTTCTTGGATTGGAAGAATCAACATTGTGAAAATGACTCTACTACCCAAATCAACCTACAGATTCAATGCAATCCCTATCAAACTACAGAACTAGATCAAAAAATTTCACAATTTGTATGGAAACACAAAAGACCCCAAATAGCCAAAGCAGTCTTGAGAACAATAAATGGAGCCGGAGGAGTCAGGTTCCCTGACTTCAGATTATACTACAAAGCTACAGTAATCAAGACAGTATGGTACTGGCACAAAAACAGAAATATAGATCAATGGAACAGGAGAGAAAGCCCAGAGATAAACCCACGTACATATGGTCACCTTATCTTTGATAAAGGAGGCAAGAATACACAGTGGTGAAAAGACAGCCTCTTCAATAAGTGGTGCTGGGAAAACTGGACAGCTACATGTAAAAGAATGAAATTAGAACACTCCCTAACACCATACACAAAAATAAACTCAAAATGGATTAAAGACCTAAATGTAAGGCCAGACACTATCAAACTCTTAGAGGAAAACATAGGCAGAACACTCTATGACATAAATCACAGCAAGATCCTTTTTGACCCACCTCCTAGAGAAATGGAAATGAAAAGAAAAATAAACAAATGGGACCTAATGAAACTTAAAAGCTTTTGCACAGCAAAGGAAACCATAAACAAGACAAAAAGACAACCCTCAGAATGGAAGAAAATATTTGCAAATGAAGCAACTGACAAAGGAGTAATCTCCAAAATATACAAGCAGCTCATGCAGCTCAATATCAAAAAAACAAACAACCCAATCCAAAAATGGGCAGAAGACCTAAATAGACGTTTCTCCAAAGAAGATATACAGATTGCCAACAAACACATGAAAGAATGCTCAACATCATTAATCATTAGAGAAATGCAAATCAAAACTACAATGAGATATCACCTCACACCGGTCAGAATGACCATCATCAAAAAATCTAGAAACAATAAATGCTGGAGACCGTGTGGAGAAAAGGGAACCCTCTTGTACTGTTGGTGGGAATGTCAACTGGTACAGCCACTATGGAAAACAGTATGGAGTTTCCTTAAAAAACTAAAAATAGAACTAGAATACGACCCAGCAATCCCACTACTGGGCATATACCCTGAGAAAGCCATAATTCAAAAAGAGTCATGTACCAAAATGTTCATTGTAGCTCAATTTACAGTAGCCAGGACATGGAAGCAACCTAACTGTCCATCATCGGATGAATGGATAAAGAAAATGTGGCACATACATACAATGGAATATTACTCAGCCATAAAAAGTAATGAAATTGAGATATTTGTAGTGAGGTGGATGGAGCTAGAGTCTGTCATACAGAGTGAAGTAAGTCAGAAAGAGAAAGACAAATACTGTATCCACATATATATGGAATTTAAGAAAAAAAAAAGGTCATGAAGAACCTAGGGGTAAGATGGGAATAAAGACACAGACCTACTAGAAAATTAACTTGAGGATATGGGGAGGGGGAAGGGTAAGCTGTGACAAAGTGAAAGAGTGGCATGGACATATATACACTACCAAACGTAAAATAGATAGCTAGTGGGAAGCAGCCACATAGCACAGGGAGATCAGCTCAGTGCTTTGTGACCACCTAGAAGGGTGGGATAGGGAGGGTGGCAGGGAGGGAGATGCAAGAGCGAAGAGATATGGGAACATATGTATATGTATAACTGATTCACTTTGTTATAAAGCAGAAACTAACACACCATTGTAAAGCAATTATACTCCAATAAAGATGTTAAAAAAAAAAAAGAACCCCAATCTAAAAGAGGAAAAAACCCCCCCAAAACAGACTTGGCTATGGGGGGTGGAGTTTAGGCTGGGGTGGAAATTAGGCAAGGGCGGGGTTTAGGGTTGGGTGAGACCTAGGTGGGTTGGGAGTGATGTTTGAGCATGGGGTGGGGCCTAGCCTCAGGTCCCACGCATCCAGAAAAGGCCTTGCGGGTGGGGCCTAGGAGGGGTGACATTCAAGCGTGGGGCGGGGCCTCTGTTTAGGACTTGCGCATAAGAGGAGATGCAGCACGTCCAAAGGGGGGCCTCCCGGAAGGTGGAGCTCTGAAGTTTGGAGGTAGGGCCCTGGGTGAGGGTGTGTGGGTGGGGTTTAGGCCCAGTGAGGTTGGAGGGGGTTTCAGAGGGGGTCTCCGAGTATAGAGGTAGGGCCCTGGGTGGGGGTGTAGGGGCGGGGCTTGGGTTCTGCATGGCAGGAGGGAGGCTCCGAGGGCAGAGGATTAGGCCCAGGAGCCCAACAGGCTCTGTGGTACCTAAGTGGGCAGGGAAAGCACTGGCCCCATTCCCTTCCGTTCCTTCACGCCCCCCCTCCACGGTCTCCCCCAGAGTCTCCCCCATCACTGCTGGACCCCTAACTGTGGGTCAGTCCTGCTGGGTATAGGAACTCCTCCCCTCCCCCAGCCACCCCTCAGGGGTGCTGGTCTCAGAGGTGCGGCCTTTACTTTTGCTCCCCCTTCCCTCCCTCAGGACCCACATGGCTGGAGGGGGCTTAGGTGGGCAGAGGATCAGGTCCGGGATCTCAGCAGGTTCCTGGGGGCCCATGTAGGCAGGGGAAACCTGGCCACACTCCCTTTTGATCCTCTGCCCTCCCGATGGCTCCCCAGTTTCTCCCTTCGGGCATGGGATCCCTTCCCCTCCCCCAGCCGCCCCTCAGGGGCGCCAGTCCTGTCCTGCCTCTACTTCTCCCCCTTCACTCCTCCCACACCCCCCGTCCTACCTGGTCACTGGGGGTTCTTCCTGTCCCCTTAGGTGTCTGTGATCCCCCACTGGTGCCTGGTAGGTGCCCTATTTGTGCGGAGATGCTAATTCCACGTCCTCCTAGTCTGCCATCTTGACTCCACCCCCCTGATTTCTTCAATATTAATTACACTCTTGAAGATTATCTTTAGCAAACACGTGTTATTTTAACGTTTGATCATTTCACTTTGGGGGTACAGCCATATGCTTAATATCTTGTAACTGTTATGTATTAAAAATCAACCAAATTCTCATCCTCCATGTCCAATAAATTTTAATTCAATTCAGCAAATTTCACCTCTATCCTATGCCCAGACATACCATGGGCCCAGTGTTCATCCACTGTTGGATTCCTCATCTCCTTTTTTAAAAAAACTTGATTTTACTTATCCTTTTAAATTTATTCTAAGATATCTCACATTATTTTTGGAAGTGGAAATGTATGGAAAATAGTAAGGTTCTGTCTCAATGTACCAGTGCTTGCAAGAAAAGGACGACTGTTTTCTAAATGCTTTCATCAGGAGCAAATAGCTGCTATTCTTCATTTTTCCACATGGTATCCTATTCACATTCTACAGTGCTCTGTGGAAACAGCTGTCAAAGGCAGGACACCCCAGGTCCTGCGGGGCAGCTCATCTCTGCCATATGAGGAAAGACAAGATTCTGACTTACAGTTCAATTCCAGATTCCTCTTAAAGGCAGGAAAGGGGAGAAGGGAAAAAAGAAAGCAGAGTGAAGATAAGAACAGGCTAAGGTGTATACTTATGTTTTGAACAAAGTTATCTGAAAAGCACAATTTTACAAATAAAAACATTTTCCTTTTAAGTTAAATAACTGAGCTGGGTTTTGCACCTGTCTCTCTTAAACTGCTGAAAATGTCCCAAACGGAAATGTCATGACTGATGGCTTTAAGTATTTATCCATTGTGTCTCCTGAGTTGGGATAAAATAGCCACCTCCTGTCAACGTTGCTTGCCAAGTTGTAGACAAATTTTTAAAAAGGGTCTGAATTGAATACTATTTTTGACTTTGGCTGCAATGATCAAATCTGCCACTAGACAGAGCTGTTTGTCTTATTTTTGAACATTGCAGAGTTTAGGATTTTCAAGAGAAGTAGAGCCAATAAAAAGAGAAAACTATAAATGATAATATCTTTTATGAGATAGGTACTCTTAAAGTACACACTTAGAGCCCTTTTTTTCTGTGGGTAGTACATAATTTCCAGATTGTTCTGTCATTATCATTCAGGAGGCTGCAACTCAGTTTTCAAACTTCCACTCATCACCAGGAAGATTTCAAGAGCTAATAAAGAATAATCAGGATGTATTACACAATTTGCTCCTTCTTTTATATTATAGTAGTTAAAGTCAGAGTGACATCCTAAATCTGGAACTCTTTCTGGAAACTTCTTGGTAATGCATTCTCTGCTCTTTTCTATGAAAACTGTTTATTTTATAAGCACAAAATTTGGAATTATAAGGGTGTCATATTTTTGTATGTTATAGATTTTATTTGCATAAAATATATTGAAAAATTTAAAATCACTATCATCCAAACTGAGTCCATTCTGAGCCCAATTCACAAAGCACTGAATTCTGGGGTTTTGTTAAAACTACAGTATCAGGGGTTCTGCTGATGAAGGATCTAAGCAGAGAACCCAGAAGCAGGTCCTTAATCTGTACACACATCAGTAATTTTTACTCTGTGAGGTTTACAACCCTATATCACCTCAAACAGTAGTTCTCAAAGTGTGGTCCCTGCACAAGTAGCATCAGCAGCACCTGGGGATTTGTCAGAAATGCAAATTCTCTGGCCCCATCCTAGCCCTACTGAATCAAACGTTCTGGGGATGAGGCCCTGTACTCTTGTGTTTTAATAAGCCTTTCAGATGATTCTGATGTAGGTTAATGTTCGAGATCTGCTGATGTAGAGAAATAGCTTCGAAAAGAAAGAGAGGAATCAAACTATGAAAAAAAAAGAAGTTGGATGAAAAAGAAATAATACATGAAGCAGCAAAGAACATCCAAGAAGCTGTAGTTAATGATCTCAAGATATAAGAAGATGCTCTGAAAGAGAAAAGGAAGAGTTCCCTGAAATTAAATATATAATAAATATTTAATTCAAATAATTAAAAATAAACTTGCATACAAAATAAAATAAAATTTAATTAAAATAAAAATTCAACAGAAGGCTTTGAAGATAAAGTTGCAAAAACACCTATAAATCTTTAAAAAAAAGACAAAGAGATGGAAAATTGGAAAGAATCAATAAGGGATTTAAAGGGTAATAAAAGACCCTCAAGATCTACTTAATAGGAGTTCTGCAGACACATATAGGAAATTATCAAATAAACCATATAAAAAAATTTCTCAAAGTTGAAATGTGTGAGTTCCTCAACTGAAATATCCCACTCAGTGCCCAGCCCATGAGAAAAACTCCAATAAGGCACATGAATGTGAAAGTTCAGAACACCTGGTGAAAGGGACGATCCTAAGAGTTTGAGAAAAGTCAAAAGTCACAAAGAAAGGAAAAAGAAAATTGGAATAGCATCTGAATTTGCACTAGCAACAATGGAGTTAGAAAAATAAATAGAGCAAAATCTTCAAAAAATTGAAATGAAAATAAATTTTAGTCAAAATACTGTACCCATCTAGTCAAGAACACGCAATTTTTCAGGCATGTGTCATCAGCTCACAAAATTTATTTCACCCTGTTTTCTTTCTTATGATGCAACTGGAGTAAATGCTTCAACAAAGTAAGAAAGTAAATCAAGAAATAGGAAGACATGGGATTAGGAAATAGTGGATCCAACACAGGAAAATGACAACGCATATTCTAGGATAACAATTATGCAGCCAACCTAGAAAACTACTTGTCAGATTAGAGCAGGAAGTTGGAGTGGGGTATCTAAGAAAAAAAAACGTATTATGTGATCATCCAATGTGTCTGATCATTTAGAAAATATCAAGAAGCATTGGAAAGATCTATCACATTAGTGATAGGTCACAGAAAACTAAGCAAAATTAAAAATGAGGCAATTACTAACTTTAGGAGAAAACAAAAAGTTAGTATACGAGAGAAAACTAAAAGCACATGGTGCTGTGCTTTTAGCTCAGCAATGAAAAATATTTATCCCATCATACAAATGTAAATGCTCACTTCCATTTTAACCAAAAATTACAAAAAAGAGAAGAAAAAGAAACTGACAGACTTATGATGAAAAATGTCAAAATTAAACCAAATTAAGTAAAAGGTTTAACAAATAATTTGCATTAATTTTATACCATTTGTTGGTTCTATATTCATATATTCAACTCAACAAACTTCAGCTTGGAGTCAGCAAAGAGCCCAGTTGAAATGGTCAAATGGGTCACAAATCAGTCCAGGAAAGTCTTATTGACTTACAGTGACTCTCAAAGTGTGGTCCCACCTGGAAACTTGTTAGAAGCATTAACACCACCTGGAAACTTGTTAGAAATGCAAATTTTGGGGTTCATCCAAGACCTACTGAATCAGAAACTCCAGGTTTGGTGCCCAGCAATAACAAGTCTTCCAGGTGATTCTGATGCATGCTAAAGTTTGAGAAATACAGATTTATGAAAACTTGTTCTCAGCCGGGGCTGAAAAACACTATTTAGAGTTGATTAGGGTTTCTAAATTGTGAAGGAAACAAAGGAAAACAAATTTAGGTACCAAGAAGTTAATTGCACCTTGCTAGCATTTTCTCTGCAATTTAACCCATTTTATTCTCCATTAGTCTACCTCTTATTTGATATTTGATTTATAATTTGGGCAATAAATGTTAACCTTTGTTAGATGAAAAGTTGAGTAAATTACCTTAACATTATCTGACGATTATTTGCCAATCCTGTGTCTAGATATACAAGACCTCAAACAGAATCCCCAAACATATTTATTCCGAGTATCCACATCACTATATGTCCTATGCCATGTTGAACAGTGGCAGAGTTGCTGGCATCTTCTTGATGTATACTGATTCACTGTGTTATTGGTTGACTTGCAGGAAACCAATGCACATGCCCCATCAGTGAGTGTAGCTCTGTAATTCTGTAGGTGGTTCTCTGAGAGGAGTTTGGCTCCTGTTTTTCTAAGAAAGTTGAAATTTTGCTAACAGTTTTGACATATGTAAAAGTATCATGCTTTTAATATTACAGTTGTGGTACTGGGCAAATGATCCCATACTGAGTTCATAAGCTTCTCTTCCCCACCTCTCATACTTCTAGATCAGTGATTAGAACCATCATCTGACCAGTTGGTCAGGCTACAGACATGGGGTTTGCCCATTAATTCGTTCAATAAAAATTGAGTGCTTACTACATACTGGCTGTTCTAGGAACTGGGAATACATCAATGAACAAAACAAGACAAAAATCCCTGCCTTCAAGGAGCTTATGTTCTAGTAGCAGAAGATAGACAATAACCAAAATAAATAAGTAAATTACTGTATATTGTAAATCAAAAAGTGATAGGTATTAAGGAGGAAACTTGGGATTACTGTCATGGAGGCTGAAATGTTTAGTAGGATGATGAGGGGAGGCCTCACTGAAAAGGTGATATTTTAAAAAAAGACCTGAAGAAGGCAAGGGTGTGAACCATACTGGTGTCTGGGCAGAGCAAATAGCAAGAGCAAAGATTGTAAGGCAAGCTCATGCTTGGAATGTTTGAGAAGAGCAGAATATGGGAATGGTGAGGTAGAGTGAGCTGGTAGGAGGGCAGTAGGGGTGAAGTCATTGAGGCAATAGGGCTGGGATGGGGTTGTGTTGTATAGACTTTGTCATCCTTGTGGCCCATTGTGAAGACTTTAGCTTTCTTTTATTTTTAAACAAATGCTTTTCTTTTTTTTTTTTTTAAGATAAATTTATTTATTTATTTTTGGCTGTGTTGGGTCTTTGTTGCTACGTGCGGGCTTTCTCTAGTTGCAGTGAGCGGGGGCTACTTTTCATTGCAGTGCGTGGGCTTCTCATTGTGGTGGCTTCTCTTGTTGCAGAGCAGAGGCTCTAGGCGCACGGGCTTAGTTGCTCCGCAGCATGTGGGGTCTTCCTGGGGACCAGGGCTCGAACCCGTCTCCCCTGAATCAGCAGGCGGACTCTCAACCACTGCGTCACCAGGGAAGCCCAAGGTTTTTCTTTTTTAATTGGTTTATAGCTTTATCTTTCTCAGGCAAAGTTTCTTGGAACAAACAACTAATTCATGTTGACACAGCTGATCTATAATCTTTTTTTTTTTAAGATGTTGTGGGTAGGAGTTTATTAATTAATTAATTTATTTTTGCTGTGTTGGGTCTTTGTTTCTATGCGAGGGCTTTCTCTAGTTATGGCAAGCGGGGGCCACTCTTCATCGTGGTGCGCGGGCCTCTCACTATCGCGGCCTCTCTTGTTGCGGAGCACAGGCTCCAGACGCGCAGGCTCAGTAGTTGTGGCTCACGGGCCTAGTTGCTCCGTGGCATGCGGGATCTTCCCAGACCAGGGCTCGAACCCGTGTCCCCTGCATTAGCAGGCAGATTCTCAACCACTGCGCCACCAGGGAAGCCCTCTTTTTTTCTTTTAAGTGACAATCTTTTTATTGTTCGCTGAAAAATACAGGCCTGGAAAGAGTTTATTGCATTGTGTATTGAATGCAAGGTCTGATATTGCAAGGTATATACGACATAACAGTATAACTTATATGAAATGCTACATATTGTCCAAAAAGACAGTGCCCACCCCTCTAAACACTAAAATTAATGGCATGAAGTCTCTTATTAAATGAGAAATATAAACATTGCAATCATAAACAAAGTGCACTAAGCAAAGAACTTTAAAATAGTTTTGTTGTGACATCTTCTTTGTCTACCTGGAGTTAGGAATGGTGGAGCCCTGGTTTCCCTGGAGCCATCAGGCCCACTCTAACTGCCAGTCCCTGTCTTGGGGCTAGTTTGAGGCAAGTGGGAAGAATACCAGGTAGAAGGCAGATTCTATCATGACTGCTTGTACCGCACCAACTCTACGGATAAGAACACCTAGCACTTTTGATGTGTATCTTCCACTCTGAGCAAATACTGAAATGTGCTTGAGAACAAAAATAAAACATTGGGAGCAAAAGCCACTTTCTATACAGTCTGCAAATACCATTTGTTCCTTTTAGCCATGTTTTCATGAAGATGCTCTAAAAGAGGCTGCTACTACTAAATTGCCAGTCAGGCAGGCCAGGATCAAGGGTAACAAACTTCTCCAGTTACAACCACTAATTCAAATGGGTTAAAATACAAACTTATTAGGGGTCCAAAATCAATCTCTGTTATTCCCGTGGCAACACAGTCAAGGGCTGCAACGACATTCACATTCCAAGGTCAGCTTGGAATATAGCCACATTTCCCTCCAAACTGAGAAAGCCCTGTGTAGGGAAGAACATACAAGATTACCACCACCACCTCCTCTCCAAACAGCATCAGGGCACGGAAAGCTCACCACAGATAACAAATGCCAAAAATAAAATTAAAAAAGCACATCTCAATATATCCACAGCAACAGAGGTAGACTACTCTCCCCCGGGCTTCCTTGGCACAGGCAAAGCAAGACTGTTTGCAACAATAGTGCCTAAACTGACTACGGCCACGCTCGCGAGGGATAAAAGGATTACAAAGTTTCTCTATTCCCAGGTAATCAAGGATTATCAAATAATTTCTGGAACTAAGACAATAGTCTCACCAGCAAAGAAAATTTTCTTCTTGCCCAAGATGTTTTTATAAATGAGATTTTCCAATATCCCAGATTCTTTACTTAATATTAAACTACTAATGCACCAAGGACATCCTCAGAGCTCAAGCAGGAGTAATATTAATATCAGACTATCCACTTAAGAGATTTGTAAGTCAACAGTAATAAACCAACTCCACATTTTTCTTATTCTGTTTATTAAACAACACCTTGCTCCGATAGGAATGAACCCCAGTTCAGTGGGTATCTTGTTCCCCTCAGCTCTACAAAGTAAATTTACTGTTCAGTCTCCATGTCCTTGACGCTTGTATGACTCACCTAGTCTAAAGAAAATCTTGTGTAAAAGTGGAAAATTGCATACCCCAGAGGTAGCATTGGTATTAGTGCTGAAATAAACTTTAGGGGAATAACTATAATTGCTTATGGGACTGTTTACAGTCTTGCTAGAAACCCTACTCCTCCTGAACCCCTAGATTGAGAAATTCAAATAATTTAAACATGAGAGGGGATTTCATTGATAAAGGTCTAGTTTGCCTGAAAGGTTCTGGTCCATGGAAAGATGTGAGTCTAGCCCAAAATACCAGCCACATCCTTTTTAAACATGTCCATTATTCTTCCCCACCACAGTATTGTCAAATTTCTTCCACCCCTCATGTCACTGGCGAGCCCTTTCATTGCTGCTTCTATTTCTTTGGGCTGTTCTACTGCACATATGCGATTCACTGAAGTTCTCACTTTAACGTGTAGGGAATTTCCATTTCACACCATCAGCTCCCTAAAAACCATCAACTTGGAACAATTTCTAATTAGAAAAGGCACAATTCCCCTTTATAAAGGAAACCAAAAAGGTTGTCTGGAGGATGAAAAAACATCTTAGATATTCCTATAAAGTGAATGCTTTATCTGCTACCAAAACCCAGAGACATTTACTGGACCTAAAGTTTACATGGATTATGTAAAAGCATGAACATGGCAGTTTAAGACGTATTTTCAATTTTCCACTATACTATTTGGGCGGAAGCGCTAGTCAGTATTACAGGAGCAAATTCAAAGTGGCAACACCACCCAAGTGGCTTGCTTTCCTCCTGCTTTCAGTAAACTTCCACCAGCTGCAGTGAAGCCTGTCCCAGGGTACATCACTCAGCAACCTGCAGAGCTGCTCAGAGATGCAACTAGCACTCAGTGGGTAAACACTGCTTTGGGGCAGACCCAGGAAAGACTTACAGAAGATGTAGTTAGAAGCACAGCCTACCAAGTTCTCATAAAACAGTACTAGTGAAGTACAAGGAAACAGTTCAGAGATGATAGCCCTTTAGCCTTTTGTGACTTCAGAACTTAAAAAGACGAGGGCCAACTAGGACTTCTATTTGACATTCAGATAGTCACTTGCTCAACACAAACTGAGTTAGGAGATAGTTAAACATCTCATTCTTATTTACTTATGGTGTTCTCAGAAAGTTCCTATTTGGACGTGGACAGTTCTCAACCTGGCTGCACATCGGAGTTTTATCTAAGAAGCTTTAAAAAATTACCAAATGCCCAGACCAATTAAATCTGGAGGGTGGAGCCCAGAACATTAGTCTTTATGTTTTCCCAGGTGATTCCAACTTGCAGCCAGGCTGCACACCACTGATGTATCCCTTTCAGAAAGCCGTTGCATGAAAGCCATATCATATCTAGATAGTACTGTTTATTCTAAATTTCACCAGGAAAATGTACCTTTAGAAGAAGACACAGTTGCGCTTCTTCTAAAGGCTCAGCTTACTGTTTCAGGAGCGCCGGTCCTTGGAGGTTAGCTGGAGTGCTGCTTGAAGAGGACGGAGTCCTAGTCTTGGCAGAGGAGGCAGAGTTTCAGGCTCCGGCAGAAATGAAGAATGTCCAGACGCCCATGAGCACCAGGATGATGTATGCCGACACCAGCTTTAATTCATAACAAGGATTTATGAAGCTCAGGGCTGACACCAGCAGATAGGGGAGAAGAACTACAAGAAGGGCATACCACTTTTTCTTCTCACAGGCATCCAAACACACAGTGCCCCAGAACACGTGCAGCAATATGATCACCAGCGTCATGGAAGCTGAATTCAGGAAGCACTGGGGAGGGTCTCCATGAATGTCCACCGTGCCCGGACCCAAAGAGTCAGACAGGGTATTTACAAAGGGAAATACCCCACTCATGATTCCAAAGCCCAAACCAGAAACATAAGCCATTAATCACACAGAAGGTGCTGTCTCCCCTGGGTTTATACTCTTCAAGCCCACACGGGCTTTAAAAAAAAAAATTATAATATGCAAAACGGCACATTTCTTGGATAAGGACTGAGTCTAACACTCCAAAGATCAGCAGATATTTCTGTATTGGTCCATCTTTGTCGTCAGCAATGGTTGCTACCATGAACCAAACAAGGGAGTAAAGCAGTAGAGACACCAACCTGAAGGAAGCTCCAATGACGGGAAAGATGATGCGCAATGGCGGTGGCGATGGTGAAAATGCAGAGGGCGAGCGCAGGCGCAAAGGTAACGAAGGCGCAGCCAAGAACACGGCCGCCGTCATGGCGACCGCGGAAGCCGGTCCGGGGGCCTCAGCTGATGTATATTCTTAATTAAGCCATGTTAAGACAGTTGGTCTCAGCACTCATACCTTTTAATTGCTGTCACTCTTAAATACTTTGGAATATTATGTGTCTCAATAGTTTCCAAGAACAGGTTTTGAAAAGGAGAGAGGATGAGGGTATAACGCCTGAGGAGAGACAAGCAGCACTATTGATAAAGGGTAGCCTGGGCAGCATGGAGAAAATGAGGGTGACAGAAATAAACTTACGTTTGTACAATTTTGTTTCAGGTAAGGTTTTTGCCTCAGGCAATAGAATAATCAAACACAGATTTGATCATTCCTTCCAGAGAATCACCTGTAAAAACCAACCACTGTTTTTTCTCGTTTTGATTTTTTTTTTTTTTTTGCAGTACGCGGGCCTCTCACTGTTGTGGCCTCTCCCGTTGCAGAGCACAGGCTCCGGACGCGCAGGCTCAGCGGCCATGGCTCACGGGCCCAGCCGCTCCACGGTATGTGGGATTTTCCCGGACCGGGGCACGAACCCGTGTCCCCTGCATCGGCAGGCGGACTCCCAACCACTGTGCCACCAGGGAAGCCCCTCGTTTTGATTTTTTATATTTTTTATTATTTTTAAAAAATACTTATTTATTTGGCTGCAGTGGGTCTTAGCTGTGGCACAACTAAGGATCTTTGTTGCTGTGTGCAGGGTCTTTTTTAGTTGCAGCATGCGGAATCTTTACTTGTGGAATGAAGGATCCAGTTCCCTGACCAGGGATCCAACCCAGGCCCCCTGCATTGGGAGCGTGGAGTCAACTGCTGGACCACCAGGGAAGTCCCTCACTTTTTGATCTTTTTAAAATTGAAGTATAGTTGATGTACAATATTATATAAGTTACAGGTATACAACACAGTGATTCACAAATTTTAAAGGTTATACTCCCTGTGTTGTACAATATATCATCGTAGCTTATTTATTTTATACTTAATAGTTTGAACCTCTTAATCCGCTACACCTATCTTGCCCCTCTTACCTTCCCTCTCTCCACTGGTAACCAAGAGTTTGTTTTCTGTATCTATGAGTCTGACCAACCACTCCTTTAAATGACTGAGATTGAAGTCTCCTGCTGCACTCCAGACAGTTACGACCCATGGAAATAGACATTCCACAGATGATGGTGGGCCGAGTGATGGTTTCTCACCTACTCTTCTTTCACAGCATGCATTTGAGCACGGCAATGATGAGTGGAGGAATTATGATGAGGAAATGATAATGTAGTACTGCTGCAAAAAAAAAGCATCCGTGTTCTGGTATTAAAATA
Organism: Phocoena phocoena; assembly: GCF_963924675.1. Classification (NCBI taxonomy): domain Eukaryota; kingdom Metazoa; phylum Chordata; class Mammalia; order Artiodactyla; family Phocoenidae; genus Phocoena; species Phocoena phocoena. Next base: position 35,138,103 of record NC_089222.1, on the reverse strand, counting down.
GTTGTGGATATTTGGTTAATCTAGGCTCAATGCTCTGAAACAGTCTCCAGTCAATAGTTTAGGTAAATACTCTCTCGTCACTCGTCGTTGATTTAACAAGGCTGAATGTATGGTGACTGGACATTTTCAAGGCTGTAGACTGTAGGAATTGATAACTCAAGGTCTGGAGTGAGATGGAATTGGATATAAATCCTTACCCTAAAAACTTTTTAGTTTTGTGATCTTACATAAGTTGCTACTTAGTTACAACCCTAGTTTCTCATATACAGACATTAGGTTCATTTTTTTTCACATAGAAAATGGCAATTATCAGTAGCACCTGATACGACTGTGGTAAATAACAATAACAGCTATGTAAAACTGTGAGCCTAGGTCATAGTGTGAACTCAGTAAATGTTAGACATTATTATTATCATTATTATTAGGTATAAAGTATGCTTTGGTGCTCATTTAAAGATGAGAGACATAGATTCAAAGAATAGTAGAGTCAGGAGGGACCATAGAGATGTTCTGATCCAGCATCTTTATTTTACAGGAGAGGAAGCTGAAGACCAAAGGGAGCAAATAATACCCAGAGTGAAAAAGCCAGTTAGTGGAAAAGGAAGGCATCACGTTTCCATGGCTTGCCTTGCAGCCAGCGTGTGCCTGTGAAGGGCAGCTGTGGGAGATGAGCCTCTGGGGTTCTGGTTGATAGCCACTTGTGCAGAGCCTTTTGTTCACTGTAGATGGTTAGGACCTGATCTAATTTGCAGCATTTTCAGCAGAGAATTGAAAGCGGTTTGACATAATTTGACTCTTGGAGCTCAGATCCTTTACTGGGTACAGTCTCATTACTTTGCAATAACTCGTATCTTTAGGGTGTGCAGTAAGTATTTAAGATTTGAATAAGCCCTATGTGAATGCTAAACTCCTCATTTGTCGACACATTCTTCTCATACTCAGCAACTATTCCAGCAGCTTCTCTTGCCAAGGAAATACCAAATATTGTTGAAAGAAAAAACAGCTGCAAATATCAAAAAACCTAGCTTTTTAAGGGGGTTTCCAAAGTAAATGGTTGAAGAACCTAGAAAGTGATTTTACAGTGATGTAAAACAAACCTTTAAGCAATTATAGTTTTTAGTCTTAAATCAATAAAATTTTATTGAGCACTTCCTTTGTATGAAGCACTGTAGGTAATTTAAAGACATGTTATTTTTGCCTTTAAGGTGCTAACAATTTAGTAGGAAAAATAAAATGTAAGTAAATTAATCATAAGTTACATAATAAAACGCAACTCAAATAACATTTGAAGACGAACACCAGAGGGCATTGGTAGGCAGAGCCTGACGAGTTGCCAAGTGAACGGCGCAGCTCATTTTGCTTTCCCCCTTCTTTCATGACAGTGCCTGATTCTGGTTTGGGAGTTATCTTTCCCTTGCAGTCTTGGGGAGCTCTAACTCCAGTTGCTCTGCAGTTCTCTAGCCACGGTGTGATCTTGTGAACCAGGTCATGCCCACCAACCTGTCTTCCGGAGTAACTTGAGGATTGAAATTTTTGATAAAATAGTTATCCCCTTTGGCTGACTTAGTTGCTGATCTTTGCTGAGCCATCTCTAGCCTTCCAGTCAATTCTTATGCTCTTAGCTGGGAATAAACTCCTTTTCTTCATGAGTTCATTAGACTCGGTGTATGTGGCAATGGCAGCCCGAAGGGAAAGGAGATGCCACTTTGACTGTAGGTGTCAGGGAAGAAAGGAGGTGACATTTGAGTGGGACCTGGAACAGGGGTGAGGGTAAGTAACTGAGGACTTTCAGTTTGGTGTTTGGTGACATCCTATTATTTCTAATTCTAGACCACTACTAGAACCATTTCTGTAGTTTGTGAACTAATTAGAAAGCTTGTTCACAAATCCTGAGGATTTAATGCTTTGCTAAGTGCAAACCAAGGGCAGTAGAGTTGGAAAATATTTCAGGATTAGTTAGGTTAAAAAATAGAAAAGATAGGGCTACAGATGTAACTACAACTGAGAAGAAGTTTACTTCTACCCTGAAGGTCACTGTAGCGGTCTCTTCTCATTGTGTTTATCTCTTTTTCTCATCTTGGTTCTATGATAATCCACATTTAAGAGTAGAATAAATTCAGTCTATCAAGATTCATTAAACCCTAATCTATACTTTCTTCACTGAACAGATAGGGTATTTGAAAATTATATTATCTCCCATTCAACAGCTGTTGTTAATATTTGAAACCACATATGATGCTGGTAAAGAGCTCTCAGACATTAGTGAATATAATTCCCCAAATTCACTTGACATGCAAAACCATTGTATAGCTTGATTAAATAATGTGTGTGAAATTCTGTCTGGAGATACACACACACTTCCCAAGCCAGGAAGAGACAAATACCAATACTCTGGGCTGGAATTTGGTCCAATTTCACTCTAAAAAACAATTTTGCTGTTGACAAAATGGAAATGTGCTGAACAACTGGGAAAAGGAAAATGGAGAGGTTAGCAAGGTCCAACTTCCTCTTTTCTCTTCTAAATGTATCATTTCATTTTTCTAAACCAAGCTCTTCTTAAATTCCAGAAGAGGAAAATATTTTTTCTTAACTTTTTTTTTTTTTTCTTCCCGGTACACGGGCCTCTCACTGTTGTGGCCTCTCCCGTTGTGGAGCACAGGCTCTGGACGCGCAGGCTCAGCAGCCATGGCTCACGGGCCCAGCCGCTCCGCGGCATGTGGGATCTTCCTGGACCAGGGCACGAACCCATGTCCCCTGCATCGGCAGGCGGACTCTCAACCACTGCGCCACCAGGGAGGCCCCCCTACCTCGATTTTTATAGCAAACTGGTAACGCCCACATTTGAATTTCTAGCAAACCCTAGAACATAACACTATACTCCTTTTGCATTTATTTCTCACTGGCTGGATGAATTTTTAAAACATATGGTAAATCAAGTGGGGAGATTAAAATCAGATGGTTTTGCATAGACTATCAGTAATGAGGGTAAAACTGACGTTTTTCTATCTGCTTATTTGACTATACATTTTGTACTTATTTTTAAGGCCAAACTAGAAGAGCTGGAAAGTGTTGTTGAAGTCCAAAATGGAAAACATTTCTTAGTCATTTTCATAGTGAATTTTGAATCTTTAAAATGCCCATGGCCAGACTATGCCAGGATATGATCAAGTCGGTTTTTCTTTCCTCAAGGAGCTTATTTAAAAATGTATGTGGCAGAGGCTTCTCATTTAGCGTATCTAAGGGAGCTCTTTGGGAATCTTACCCTTGTCTTCTTGTGTTGCCATGGGAATGTCCATTTTTATATCTTCAGAGAGATACTGTTTTTCAGTGTCGTAGAGCAGAGAGAAAGTGGGCCTTACATTTAGGAAATAATGTATCTGCCTCTGGCCTTAACTCCTTACTAGCTGTGTCACTGTAGGTAACAGATTTAAGTTCTCCAAGCCTCAGGTTTTTGTTTTTTAAATAAAATTTAATGTAACTTTAATGTAATTTTTATTCTGAAGGGTTATTATAAGCATTAGAAGTGATGAGTACATCAGAAGACATTTAGTACATAATAGTATTATTATACTGATGTGATTGTGAAAAGGCGTCTTAACATGTAAATATTTCCTGCCTGACTCCATGCTTATATCTCTCTTAGAGAGCTTTCTGTCTTTGTTAGCTCAGTCCCTGGATCTATTTGTGATGTAAAATTAAAAAAAAAAGAATAGTAGAGAAGGAGGTGATCTGAGATGGAAGTAAAGGAGAAAGGGTTGAAACAGAGTGTTGCCATTTCATTTCAAAGAGTTGAGGATGCTGGGGGTGACAGATGGCAATTTGGGTGGGTATCAGAAAGTTTGGTGGTTTGTTGAGGTGAGGCCCTAGAGCAGTACTGTTCAGTACAACTTTCTGTGGCTATGGAATTGTTCTCTACCTGAAATGTCCAACAACATTGCCACTAGCTACACGTGACTATTTAGTACATGAATGTGGATTGTGTGACTGAGGAACTTTTATATTTCATTTAATTTTAATTAATTTAAACTTAAATAGTTATGTGTGGTTAGTGGCTATTTTATGAGACAGCACAACTCCAGAGACTCTAGAGGATATGAGAGACTGAGGGAAGGAAGGTAAGGAGAAGAGATTTTAACAAGTATTGTCATGAATTGCAAATTAGATCCTTAATATTTCTTGAGAAATGTAACCAAAAAATTGAAATTCGTTTGAAATTAGTTCTGAGAGCTGGACTGCATATAGATATAGATATAGATATACATATACATATGATTCACAGCTGAGGACAGGACACATGGGGCCCTGACTAATATTACAGTTACATGGGTAGTAATAAAAATATCCTTTCATTAACATGATGATAACTGAGGAATTTTATGGACATAAAGCTCATAATGAAAGAGTTTATTTACATAAACTCTTTTCATTTTAAACACACAGCCATATCCACACTTCTCATCTAGAACTCAAACCGTTATATAAATAAGTCTAAATATTTCATTTAGAAAATTAGAGCTAGGGCTTCCCTGGTGGCACAGTGGTTGAGAGTCCGCCTGCTGATGCAGGGGACATGGGTTCGTGCCCCGGTCCGGGAAGATCCCACATGCCGCAGAGCGGCTGGGCCCGTGAGCCATGGCCGCTGAGCCTGCGCATCCGGAGCCTGTGCTCTGCAATGGGAGAGGCCACAACAGTGAGAGGCCCGCGTACCACAAGAAAAAAAAAAAAAGAAAATTAGAGCTAATTCTCTATAGGCTTTATATTGTGTAGCAGGATTTGTTTTCTTAAATAATGATGACAACCACCAACACCATCAGGACCCATTTTCTCTCTAGGAGCCCAACAGATGAGTCTCAAAAATTCAAGAACCTTCAGAAATGTGTAAAATTGTGTGTGTGTGTGTGTTTGGGGGTGGGGAAATCTACATTCATTAGAGATTTTGTATTAGATATTTATCCTTTTTTCTTCATTGGCCTGGGATATGATAGCCTTGTTCATTTCCCATTGTTAAACCTAAAAATACCAGACAAATGCAGAGCTGGAGTTGTGAACACTGGTCCCTTTACCACTGTTCCGGAACTGGAGATGAAAACACGGTGGGGGGGCATGTAGGGTACACTCTGATGGTGGTGGCAGTCATACCAAGAGTGAGTCCTGACGCCATGGAGGATGTCAGAGAGGCTGCAGGGCTGTCCTTACTGGCACCAATTCTGCAGAAAGACTTTGGATATGGTTTCTGCTTGCATAGCCCCAAAGCTAATTCATCACCATGTCCAGAAATTCTGTGAATTACCCAATATCCCTTTAATGAATCAATATTCCACTTACACTGGGCAGAATAGGCTTTTGTTGCTTGTAACTAGAACTCCGACTGATATAGACACTCAAAAGGATCTGTAACCCTAAAATGGTTAAGGATTATCCCATAAAACCTCATTTATTATGACTATGAGTCCATCACAAGTGGTATAATGAAGACAGAATCACAAAAATCCAGAGCTGGAGAAAAGATGTACTCTTTTAAATGACAGCTAGCGGTTTTTTCAAGAGTGTAAACTGCACTAAAATGTAGACGGAGAAAAAGAAGAGTGATAAGGCTTGCCTACGCACCCTTGGTTTGTAAAGGAGAATATAAAGATTCCAAATTATCTCCACTATAGTGAACACCTTAGTAATGAAAGAGCCTATTCTGTCTAAAGGCTTATAATGCCGGGAGTCTAATGCGTTCCTTCTGCCCAAATATGTGAATCCAACGACACTCAGTATTCTCCATCTTCCACTCTCTCTCCTCAAATGTGATTATCAATGATGTTTCTAGTCAATACTATGACACCCTATCTAAAAATTCAAAGTATTCAAACATATATTAATCAATTCAAACATATATTGTAGGCCCCATGTAGGCACGGGCCTACAATTTTCCCATGCCCCTAGATTTGTAGAAATTAATACAAATATACAGATTAATCCTTAGAAATTGATATGAAATAAGTGGATTATGAAAGTACAATTTCCCTCTGCATATTTTAATGGGAGTATCAGTTAAAAAGAAGTTTGTGTTACAATTTTAATGATGCTGGACAGTTTCATCTTGGGGCTAGAAGTCTGAGATACAATCCCTTCTTTACAAGCAGAATAATGGGGTTTTATTAAAGGAGGTATATTCTTCCATCATTTGCTCTATGTTTATACAGTGTCACTGAATAGTCAACATATATATCAGGGGAGGAATAATGAGTATTCCTTTCTTTTCATATAATGAAAGTTCCAAATTGCCCCATACTTCTTATTTAATTATGAATAAATTCAGAGATGTGTGTTCTATTTATAATTGAACCATTCTGCATTCATGTTCTCAACCATATTATAAACTAAAGTCTCTAATATTCCCATTATTTTCCAGATGGGAAAGAAAAACCTCATGAAACTTGGAAAATAAATTTTTTGTCTTTAAAAATCTGTCATGAAAATTTCCAAATAAGTAGAGCCCATAGTCCTGTGTACACCTGTACTGATTACACAGCTTTCATGCTTGTCAACAGTCAGCTATATTTGTTTCATCTCTTTTTCCCATCCCTGCCACCTCACCCCACCTTTTCTTCTTTTTGGCTGGAGTAATTTAAAATAAATACAAAATGTGATGTCATTTCACTTCTCAATATTTTAACATTAATTTCCAAAAAAGTTTGGACATTTTATAATATTGCCACAATGGCAATTTTATACTTAAAAGTTAATAAATGGGCTTCCCTGGTGGCGCAATGGTTGAGAGTCTGCCTGCCGATGCGGGGGACACGGGTTCGTGCCCCGGTCCGGGAAGATCCCACGTGCTGCGGAGCGGCTAGGCCCCTGAGCCGTGGCCGCTGAGCCTGCGCGTCCAGAGCCCGTGCTCCGCAACGGGAGAGGCCACAACAGTGAGAGGCCCGCGTACCGCAAAAAAAAAAAAAAAAAAGTTAATAAATAATTCCCTAAATTATTTAATACCCACTACATATTCAACTTTCGTTGATTTTCTTAAAAATGTCTTTTTACAGTTCTTTGAATTAGGATCTAAACAAGATAGTTCGCATGTTGTTTATGGTTATTATTTATCTTACGCCTTCCTCTCCCCTTCTCCCCGACACTGGTCTTATTTTTTTCAAGCCATTGGCATATTGAAGAAATATCCCATTGACCCTTACAAAGTCCCATTTCCTGGATTTGACTGTTGCTTCTTCGTGGTGCAGTTTAACTTGTTTCTATTATTTATTTTTGCCTGCGTTGGGTCTTCGTTGCTGCTCACTGGCTTCCTCTAGTTGCAGTGAGCGGGGGCTACTCTTTGTTGTGGTGCGCGGGCTTCTCATTGTGGTGGCTTCTCTTGTTGTGGAGCACGGGCTCTAGGCGCGCGGGCTTCAGTAGCTGTGGCACACGGGCGCAGTAGTTGTGGCACGCGGGCTCTAGAGCGCAGGCTCAGTAGTTGTGGCGCACGGGCTTAGTTGCTCCACGGCAGGTGGGATCTTCCCGGACCAGGGCTCGACCCCGTGTCCCCTGCATTGGCAGGTGGATTCTTAACCACTGCACCATCAGGGAAGTCCTGTTTCTGTTATTGTGTAGACTTAAAGTTAGATCTAAAGTCAGATTCCAATTTTTTTTGGACCAAAATACTTCATACATGGCATGTATACTTCATTTGCCCATAATATGCCACTTTTGTGATAGTAAGATTAACTCATGACTTTCAGGGGATGGCACTCTGATCCTTTCACTATAGTTTTCCTTCAGCATATCCCCTAATAATTTTGGCGTCTATTGATGACTGTTGTCTGAAATAATTTTTTAGTTCAGGGTTACAAAATGTTGATTCTATCCCTTTTACATTTGTTAGCTGGGATTCTTCTTTACAGAGAACCTCCCCTCATCCATTAATGCTGTGTGGTTATTCTGCGGGTCCATTTCAAAAAAGCAGGAAGAATGCCTAATTATTTATTTTTAATGATCAATTTTCAGAGGTAAAAGCTGGAGTCAGAAATTCATTCTGTGATGCATCACGCATCCCTGCAGGACCGAGATACTCACTACCCCAGCTGTGGGGAAGTTAGGATGTGGGGTGGGTAACGTCTTGACCTGTTCTCTTTAAATCATGACAAATCTGAAAGGCCATCCCAGCTCCCACACAAAACACCCAAACACGAGGATAAACTAAATTCTTTATCATGTTAAAGAAGAGTTATGGTGATTCCAACAAATGGCTTATTTGAAATTTCCTATAGCACTAATCACACAATAGCATATTTGCTTATAATGCATTATACTCTGTTGTATTGATTTGGTAATAGCAAGTGTGTGAGCAAAACCATAATTAAACCAGAATGAAATTGATCTACAGTACATAATTGATAAGATAAAAAAGAAAATAACCTTACATACAAAAAAGTGTATAATAATGCATTTGCAAAAGAATCACTCATTTTCAACACTTAGTTTATTCGTATTTCTTTATCATGAACATGAACATGGTTTATTATGTTATATTTGGTTCACAGTGCAGCATCCTCTTGATAATAATATGACGTTCTATTAAATGGAATTCTCTATTGACAGGCATTTCTACATCTTTCATAATAAATGTAAAATTAATGTTAGGAAGGATGTGAAGCTGAGTCTTCATAGAAAAATTCATTATTGGCAGTGTCATTTTAATACCAAGAGCCCTCTACTTTTTTCTCCTTCCATGATAATTGACAATAATATAGAGCAATTGTTTTCAAGCTGCTTCACAGACCAGATCCCACCCCCCAGCCCCCGCCCCACTGCACCGATTCCCACCATGGTGAGAGGTGGTGACAAAACAAAAAACAGACAAGACAGGTGGAACTTCTACTTCAATCAGAACAATTCCGCTTTTTACTTGTCTTATATACTAGCATTTCACGCAAGCTTTCATTTCAAAAAATGTTCCTGTGTTAACATCACTGTGAAAACTACTGATAAAGGGTATAGGTGCTACAAGAAATATTTAAATAAACAAAACATGCCATTGATTGTCTCAGAAAATAATTATGATTTAAAAGATTTTCTATCTTTCTACCTTCCATAATACAAAAGTGCGTGTGTATCTCATGTTATTTGTTTGCTGGATCTCTGTTGAATCTCACATTGAGCCTTATTAGAAATTAGTAGTACTTTTTTTTTCCTGGTCAAAATGGTTCTATGAATATGATGCAATGCAATCATACTCAACTCTACATTAAAGTCAGTATTTTCATAAAAATATTACAATAAACGATGATATTTTAATGTACAATTAAAGTACTTTAGATAGCAATGAAATGACAGAATATACTGGATTGGAAAACATAGCAAACTCTGTGCCTATTATTGTTACGTCAGATTTTCTGATGGGATGTAGAGGACCTGATCTGTTTCCTATTTAGCTTCAATTTTTCCCTTTCATCTCTCCCACCCCCCCACCTCCAAAGTAAAATCCCTCTTTTTCATGTATATTTCTCATCTGAAACCCTAGGACTGGATCTTGATTTGCCTAAGGAGGAATGAGCACCTAGAACACACCTAATGGCTTTTGTTGGTATGTGCATCTCAGGTTTGCCCAATTCAACAGAATGAGTATCTTATGTTCTCTAACTAGGGGAGATATTTTCTTTCCCTCCTGCAGTATGTGATTAAGGAAGTCCCTTTCTGTTCCTGCCCCCTGCCATCCATGACCACAAGGTGGAGTAGCTTTGGAGAGAAGGGAAAAGCAAGGCCAGCAGAGCAGAAAAATGGAAAGAGCTTGTACCCTTGTTAACACCACCAGGCTGCTGAATCAATCTCTAGACTTGCCCTTACGTAACATAGAAAATTTCTTATTGCTTAACCTAGTCTTAATTGGGGCTTCCGTTATTTTCTGCAAAAAACCCCCCAAATCATTCCCTCCACCCCACACACACACACTAAAACCCACCAAACAAACAAAATGGCATTACAGATATAAATATAGAAGGCGGTCGTTATAGTTTTCTTTTTAATCCTAGATTTTACCTTGGAATTCTCTTAATGCTATTCTGTGTTTAAACACAGCTCTGGACAAACATGTTTGCTGGGAATTCTGGGGAGGCCACAGTGCTGGAATTTAGTGTTGGGAGAAACAGAAGCTGATACAGGACCCTGGAGCCGTGTTTCTGCCAGTTTACTTTGTCATCTTGCCTGGTTCCTTCTATCTTTACTCCCCTTGACTCTCCAGCCCCTAACATCTGGCTTGTACCTTGCACTGTTTGCTCTCATTAAAATTGGTCCCATCAGTGAGCATGCAACTCTATTGCATGCCAGGGTTTCTCATGTTTTAATTTATTTTGATGACTCAGTGGTTTTAAGATATGAATTGGTTCCCTGTGTCAACGAATGAATACTAAAGACACTGTGGGCAATTTTAGATAATGCAGTAGGAAATAAAGCAATAGGTTAAGTGCATTTGCTGTAGCTTAAGTAATATCAACAGTGGGAGAAACAATAAGGATCACTGAAAGGAAGAATAAGATAAGGTGTACCTGTGGAGCTGAGAAAGAGTTTCTTTTCCAGACAATTTATTCTGGTTCAGACCAGAAGAATTTAAAAAAATATAAAGTTTTTCTTGAGAAAATCTATTAAGAAAATGTGTGCGCACAAAATTACACTGCTTGTTTCCTAGCACATTGCTTAGCCATATCCTCAGCACTGGCAGGAAATACCACATGCCCCTTCCTTACCCTTTCTGCTTACTTTACATGTGCCCCATGTGTACTTTCAACCATTCTCATGACTTCAAAGCCCCTATTCAATGCCATTCTCTATTGACTAGCATTTCTATATCCTTAAAAATGAAATGTAAAATTAATGTTGGGAAGCGTGAGCAAATTAATAAACTGGAATTCGTGACTCCAAATCTTAGCTTTAGCCAAGATGTTTCCCCAGCTCAAGATGTATTTACTCAACTGTCTATAGGACATTGCCCCAGAATTTCTGCAGGCCACTCAGTTTTGTCATATCCCACACAGAATTTATTGTTTTTTCAGAAACCAGCTGTTTCATTTCTTCCCCAAGCAAGCATTTACTGAATGCTTAATGTATAATATTCTAGGCTTTGCCTTAAGAGCTCTGACCCTCCAGAAGTACAGAATAGTGAGGAAACTGATACATGAAACAATAACTATAATGTAATGGTTAATGCAAGGCTAGTTATAGGAGGAGAATGTGTGACCTTGGACATTTTGCATGACCTCTCTATGTCTCAGTTTCTTAATCTGTAAAATGGAGAAAATAGAACCTCCTCAGAGAGTTAATGTGAGGATTACTTCAATCACTATATATGAAGGGCACAGAACACACTAAGCATTCAATAATTATTAGTTATTGTTATTAATATTATGTTACATCATACAGAACCTGAAAACTAAGCCTTAAACAGAATGTTTAATGGTGAAATATTAGAGCCATTCTATCTTCATTATTATTTAATATTTTTCTGGGAGTACTTGCTAATGCAATTAAATAGGAAGAAGATGAAATATAAAAATGGGAAGGAAAGAAGCAAATGACAATTATTTGCAGAAGATTTGACTGTTGCCTTTGTCGGCCCAGGCTGCCATAACAAAATACCACAGATTGGGTGGCTTAAACAACATAAATTAATTTTCTCATGGTTCTGGAGGCTAAAAGTCAGAGATCAGGGTGCCAGCATGGTAGAGTTCTGGTGAGAACTCTCTTCTTGGCTTGCAGATGGCCACCTTCTTGCTGTGTACTCACATGGTGGAGAGAGTAAGGAAACTCTCCGATGTCTTTTTTTTTTATAAGAGCACTAATCTCATCATGAGGGTCCCACTCTCATGAACTCATCTAAACCTAATTACCTCCCAAAGGCCCCATCTCCAAATATCATCACATTGGCAGTAAGGGTTTCAACATATGGATTTGTGGGGAATACAGTTCAGTCCATAGCAACTATATATATATATATAAACTCCAAATAATCAGATGATAAAATAATAGAAGCAATAGGTAAGAACTTTTTAAAGTAGCTGACTACAATATTAATATGCAAAAAGCAATAGTTGTGTAACATATAAAAACCACAAAACTTAATGGAAGGATTGCGCTTACAATAACAACCAGCAATATAAAATATCTATAAATAAACCTTACCAAACTTTGTAAAATCTATGTGAAAATAACTTTAAATTGCTTCTGAGGGCCCAAGACAATTTGACCAAATGTAATGATACATATCTTGTTCTTAGCGAGAAAGACATTATTGTAAAAATACCAATACTGCATAAATTATAAGTTTAATATGGACCCAGTAGGGGCTTCCTTGGTGGCGCAGTGGTTGAAAGTCCGCCTGCCGATGCAGGGGACACAGGTTCGTGCCCCGGTCCGGGAAGATCCCACAAGCTGAGGAGCGGCTGGGTCCGTGAGCCATGGCCGCTGAGCCTGCGCGTCCAGAGCCTGTGCTCCGCAGCGGGAGAGGCCGCAACGGTGAGAAGCCACATACTTACTTTTTTTTACCCACATACTTACTTTACCTTTTGGTCTCCATTCCTTCTTGTAGCTTCCAGTTTTCATCTGGGATCAGTTGTTTACTTCTCAACTAACATTTTTAGAATTTCCTTTAACGTGGGTCTCCTGGTAACAAATTTTCTGGTTTTGTGTGTCTGTAAATATCTTTATTTCAAATTCATTCTTGAAAGATATTTTTGCTGAGTATAGAGTTCTAGTTTTGCAGTTACTTTCTTTTTTGTACATGTCTTCTGGCTTCCATCATTTCTCATAAGATGGCTATCAGATCTGTTGTTCCTTTGAAGAGAGTATTTTTCTTTGGGTACTGTACAGCCATACCTTGTTTTATTGCACTTCACTTTATTGCACTTTGCAGATACTGTGTTTTTACAAATTGAAGGTTTGTGGCAACCCTGTGTCAAGCTATTTTTCCAACAGTATTTGCTCAGTTGCTAGTTCTTGCAATATTTAAACTTTTTTCATTATATTTTTATGGTGATCTGTGATCAGCAATCTTTTTTTTTTTTTGCGGTACGCGGGCCTTTCACTGTTGTGGCCTCTCCCGTTGAAACCAAACACTGAGTTCTTTTATCTACATATCTGTATATTATTTATTATAAGGACTTGGCTTACACAATTACAGAGGCTGACAAATCCCAAGACCCGCAGTCAGCATGCTGGAGACCCAGGACAGCTAATGCTGTAGTTCCAGTCCAAATGCCAGCAGGCTAGAGGCCCAAGAAATATCAAAGTTTCAGTTAAAGTCTTAAGGCAGGAAAAAAATTGATGTCCCAGCCCAAGGCAGTCTGGCAGGAGAAGATTTCTTCTTACTTGCAGGAGGGTCAGCCTTTTAAAACACTGAGTTCTTAATTTCTGTTATTATATGTTTTGGTTATGGAGCTCCCATTTGGTTCTTTTTCACATTGGCTATGTAATGTTTTATAGTTTTAAATCTTTTGCTGCCATTTTTCTTAGTTCTTGAATACAGTCACTTTAAAGTCTGCCTGATAATTCTAATTTATGGAGCCCCTGTAGACCTGTTTCTACTGGCTGTTGCTTTCACTGTTTGTCATTCATGGTGCTTTCTTGCCTCATGTATCTCCTCATTCATGGTGTATCTTCATTGATGGTACTCTTAATATGGCATTTAGAAACCTGTTTGTAGAAATCATTTGAATCCTAGGGTAATATTTTCTTCATACAAGAGAAATGTTTCATCTGATTCTTCTAGTCTCAGTTCAATAGCAATTTCAGATATTTTTCAATTCAACTTCAAGAAATAAGATTTTCTGAGTTACATGAATGATGCCAACCAAGCTGGTCTGTATTGTCTGCCAACTGTTGTCTACCCCTGGCTCTTCCTGATTATTAGGGTACAGCCCTTCAGGATTCCTACTTAAAGGGAGGTGTTTTATCAGGACCTTCATGCTCAGCTATTGTACTTGAACTTTTGCTCTCTAACCTTATGAAGCTTTCAAAGGTGCCACTCAGCCTTTCAGCTGCATCAGTAAAGGCAAAAGTAGTCTCAAATGACAGGCTTGTGTCGCTCAATTTCACTATTTCCCTAGATGCTGGGCAGCCAATTCTTTACTATTTTTTAGCTTTTTCATGCTTTTGAGTATATGTTTTGTATTCTATTCAGCTTTCCTAGTTCTTAGTAGGAGGCTGGTCCAAATTATCTAGTACACTGATTTTGAAAGTGAAATTCCCCAACTTTAATTTTATGATATTTTTGCATGTTTATTTATTTTATAAGATTTTAAACTTAGGAAGCATTTTCCTCCAGAGATTTGACAAATATTCAGTTTTTTAAAAATTTATATGCTTTAACTTATGTATCTATATCTATTTCTATATATATGTGTATTATTTCTTTTTTTTTTTTTGCTGTACATGGGCCTCTCACTGTTGTGGCCTCTCCCGTTGCGGAGCACAGGCTCCGGACGCGCAGGCTCAGCGGCCATGGCTCACGGGCTCAGCCGCTCCGCGGCACGTGGGATCCTCCCAGACCGGGGCACGAACCCATGTCCCCTGCATCGGCAGGCAGACTCTCAGCCACTGCGCCACCAGGGAAGCCCTGTGTATTATTTCTTCAATCCATTTCCAACCAATATTTGGGTATGTAATTCTCTATTAATTACTCATACATTTGCCTAAGGGAAACTACATTTATCATTCCATTAAAATTCCACATATATTATTTATTTTTCTTGAGTCAAATTTGAAATTACTTAAATGAGAATATGTTAGGTTAACTGAGCAATTACTACCAGAATATAATGAAAATATGCACTCTAATAGCTAAGTTAGTTGCTTAAGCTAATGACTAGAAATTTATACACTTTTTTTGCCCACAGTTTTTCAGTTTTACATTAGAATGTGTTGTATTGCAACACTACTACAGACTATGGAGACTGCTTTCAAAATTGATGAACCAGGAATAAAAATAAGGGTCACCCAGAGTTTAGCTCAGTATCCTGTTTAACTGATTTTTATCAAATTGAATATATTTTTGATTCTCCTCTATTGCTACCTTAAGCAAAAATAATGAGAGAAAAAAAATTTTGGAACTAAGAAAGTGGGTCAAATAGTTTTAGGCAGTGGCTTTGTATATGTGTGGCTATCTCTGTAGGTATTTCTTAGAAATGAAATCAAAAGTACCATTATCTTGATAAAACTCCAATTTCAAGCACATTAATCTTATTATATAAGGGTCAATTTACAAAAAATCATTATGTGGTTTAAGATAGATGTATGGTAGGTAAGATAGTCTTCATCTAGAACTGTGTGCATGTTCACACACTCATATGCACACAAGAACCTATATATTTATGTGGTGGCGTGTGGTGAGGGGAGGCTCTGTGGGGAGGTGTGTGGATAGAGTATAGCTTAGGGGCCATGCAGAGCTGGAAACATAAAATATTCTTACTTGTTTCTATGTGACTGAATAATTCATAATACTCCATAATAATTCATAACCAGAGATACCACTGACATTTTCTGAAGTGACTGAATTTAACATTTGGGTAAATTTATCTCCACTCTCCTGACTTCTGATTTAGACATCATGCAGGATAGTTTAAATCAGACCCGGATTTCCATCCTAGCTCCACTGCTTCCTGTTGTATGATCTTAGGAAAGTTTTATAATCTCTTTGTGCCTCCTTTTCTCAATTGTAAAATGTCAATAATAATAGCATCTATCTCATTTTTGAGAAGATTTGACTGAGATAAAATATGTTAGAAGCGAAGCAGAATGCCTGTCACTCATCAACATACACAATTATAATTTAATCGTAAATATCATAATTGGAAGAGACCTTTACAGTGCATTGGTCTAACCCCTTAGTTCAAAAGAGTAAAAATCTTAGTTACTGAGATACTAAGTTCAATTTCAAAGGTCTTACACCATCCAGAGTAGAACTCAAACTTAGGGCTACTGACTCCTAGAAGTAAATATATTTTCAACCTCAAAAATTATTAGATAAATGAATAAATGGGCAAGTATTTTGAATAAATTTTACAGAAAATATTCAAGATAATTTTAGGTCTAATGGTAATTCTAGAACGTAGGGAATTAGTCAAGTTTTCTTGAATGGGTGAGATTCTAAAAGTATTTTAGGTTGTGTGGACAATTTAGACAGGGCTTTGGAACACATATGACAGTTTCAGTGTCTGTAAGGGGAAAAAAAGGAGAAGAAGGGAAGCCAGTGTGTAATAATTTAAATGAAGTGCTACAAATTGTATGATCATTCATGAAACACGGCTGCATATGTCTGAAAAAGTTGAGAATCATAAGAGCATGCCCTTTATCTTACAAAAAATTTTGAAAACAGAGCCAAAAGAAGTAAGGACTGGGTAGTTCATTTAATGAGCATTGAATCAGACCTACATTAAAAGTGATATGCCAGTATTTGACATTTCAAGAGCTAGAACATTATCTAAACTTATCACTGCTGACTTATGACCTCAGCCATCTTTATTTTCACTGGGATTTCATGTTGGACTTCTCTCCATGACTGTCACTGAAGTTGAATCTAGAATGCAGCATCTTCCAGGCAGCTGTGCAGTGGGTGGAAAGCCCTGTGCTTCTGAGGAAAGGGGGAAAGTGAGGGTAGAAAGAACTAAGTTTTACAGCCTGTTTTTACCATCTAACTTTAAATCCTTGGAGATGATTAGCTTTTGCTTTAATTCATTACCACAGAGATACAGACATTACTCTTCTATAGTCAAGTCATTTTAAAAGTGCACAGTAAAAAACTAGGCTAATGCAGGTTCAGGAAGTGGGTCTGTGCTGTGTCACCAGGGTGTTCAGTGTATAGAGAGCTATGTGATTACTGTTCATGGGAGACACCAGGAGAAAATGTGGAAGCCCTGTGTCTGCCTTAGCAGTCTCCTTTCTCTGAAGTCTCCCTCTCAGGGATCCACCAATCTCAGGTACAGACTAATTATTCCACCATATCAGATATGGCTTAAATTTTTTGATATAGCATGAGTGTGTTTTAATGGTGGGCATTGTGTGAAATGTTAAGATGGGCAGCCTCAGAACTTCTATAAAGAGTGGGAAGAGAACATA